>NC_043708.1:117617830-117624910 GCF_006229205.1 Suricata suricatta | reverse complement strand
ACAATTGCACAAAAAACCATAAAATACCTAAGAATAAACCTAACCAAAGATGTAAAAGACCTGTATGCTGAAAACTATAGAAGACTTATGAAGGAAATTGAAGAAGACACAAAGAAATGGAAAAACATTCCATGCTCATCCATCGGAAGATTAAACATTGTTAAAATGTCATTATTACCCAAAGCACTTTACACATTCAATGCAATCCCCATCAAAGTTGCACCAGCATTCTTCTCAAAGCTAGAACAAACTATCTTAAAATTCATATGGAACCACAAAAGACCCTGAATAGCCAAAGTAATATTGAAGAAGAAGAAATCCAAAACGGGAGGCATCACAATCCCAGACTTTAGCCTCTACTACAAAGCTGTCATCATCAAGGCAGTACAGTACTGGCACAAAAACAGACACATGGACCAATGGAATAGAATAGAGAACCCAGAACTCGACCACAAGTATATGGCCAATTAATCTTTGACAAAGCAGGAGAGAGTGTCCAATGGAAAAAAGACAGCGTCTTCAACAGGTGGTGTTGGGAGAGCTGGACAGCAAGATGTAGAAAAATGAAATTAGACCACTTTCTGACACCATTCACAAAAATAAACTGAAAATGAATAAAGGATCTGAATGTGAGACAGGAAACCATAAAAACCATTGAGGAAAAAGTGGGGATCATTTTATATTCCTGACAGAACTGCAGAGGACATCCTGTTGCTCTGCATCCTTATGAGTACTTTGTAGAGTCAGTATGTTTTACTTTAGCCATTTAAAAATATTAATGTTTATTTTTGAGAGAGAGAGAGAGAGTAGCAAAGGGGCATAGAGAGGGGGAGAGAGAAGCAGCTGTGCTGATGGCTCAGATCTTGATATGGGTGGGGTTCAGATCCATGAACTGTGAGATCACGACCTGAGTGGAAGTCAGATTCTTACTTGACTGAGCCACCCAGGCAACCCTTACTTTAGTCATTTTTAAAAGCATGTGCATAATCTAACCAAAAATTAACAAGAAAACAATGACTTTTAATGACAAACTGGACCAGATGTACTTAACAAATATATTTGGAACATTTTATCCTAAAACAGATTCTTACACATTCTTTTCAAGTGCACATGGAACATTCTCCAGAATAGATCACATAGTGGGTCACAAATCATCCCTCAACCAATACAGAAAGATCAAGATCATTCTGTGCATATTTTCAGACCTCAACACTATGAAACTGGAAGTCAACAATAATAATAAAATTTTTAAATACCACAAATATATGGAGTTTAGGGGCTAAAACTGGCTCAGTCACTTAAGTGTTCGAATTTTCATTTCAGCTCAGGTAATGATCTGGTGTTTTTGGGGATCAAGCCCTGTGTTGAGCTCTGTGCTGACATTGTGGAGACTGCTTATGATTCTATCTCTTCCCTATGTCCCCGCCACCTCTCAAAATAATTAAGATTAAAAAAAGAGCATTCTACTAATGAATGAGTGGGTCAATCAGGAAATTAAATAAGTAACCAAAAACTACATGGAAGCAAGTGAAAATGAAAACATGGTAGTCCCAAATCTTTGGGATGCAGCAAAGGCAGTTCTAAAAGAAAAGTATATAGCAATACAGGCTTACCTCAAGAAGGAAGAAAAGTGTCAAATACACAACCTAACTTTACACCTAAAAGAGCTAGAAAAGGAACAGCAAATAAAGCATAAAGCCAGCAGAATAAGGGAAATAATAACAATTGGAGAAGAAATAAAAGATATAGAAACAAACAAACAAAAAACCCCAGTAGAAGAGAATAACAAAACTAAGAGCTTGTTCTATGAAACAATTAATAACATTGATAAACTCCTAGCCAAACTTAGCAAAAAGAAAAGACAAAGGACCCAAATAGATAAAATCATGAATAAACGGGGGGAGATTACAACCAACACAACAGAAATATGAATGATCATAAGAGAATATTGTAAAAAATTATATATCAGTAAACTTTGGAAGGGCAATTTGGAAGAAATAAGCAAATTCCTAGAAAAATACAAACTACCAAAATTGAAACAGGGGAATAGAAAATTGGGACAGACACATAACCACCAAAGAATTTGAATCATAATCAAACCCCACGATAGGGGCTCCTGGGTGGCTGAAACTATTGAGTGTGCACTTTGGCTCAGGTCATGATCTCACTGTGAGTCTGAGCCCCACATCAGGCTTGCTGCTGTCAGCACAGAGCCTGCTTTAGATCTTCTGTCTCCCTCTCTCTCAGCCCCTCCCCTGTTTGTGTTCTTCTCTCTCAAAAATAAATAAAATAAAATTCTCCCAATAGACAAAAGTCCAGGGCCCAATGACTTCCCAAGGCAATCCTTCCAGGCATTTGAAGAAGAGGTAATACGCATTTTTCTCAAATTGTTCCAAAAAATATAAATTGAAGGAAAGCATCCAAAATTCTTCTATGAGGTTAGCATTACCTTGATCCCCAAACCAGAGAAAGGGCCCACTATAAAAGGAGAATACAAGCCATTATCCCTGATGAACATGTATGCAAAAATTCTCAACAAGATACTAGCAAATTAAATCCACCAGTACATTAAAGGAATCATTCACCACAATCAAGTGGGGTTTATTCCTGGGCATGCAGGGCAGGCTAAATATTCACAAATCAATCAGTGTAATACACCACATTAATAAAATAAAGTATAAGAACCATATGATCTTCTCAATTAATGCAAGAGAAACATTTGACAAAATACAGCATTCATTCTTGATAGAAACCCTCAACAATTAGGGATAGAGGAAAGGTACCTCAACATCATAAAGACTGTATATGAGAGATCCACAGCTACTATCATTCTCAGTGGGAGAAAAATAAGAGCTTTTCCCCTATGGTCAGAAACAGGCAGGGATATCTAAGTTCACTAGTACTATTTAACATAGTCTTGGAAGTCTTAACCTCAGTACTCAAACAAAAAGAAATAAAAGTTATCCACATCTGCAAGGAAGAAGTCAAACTTTCACTATTTGCAGATGATATGATACTCTATGGAGAAAGCCCAAAAGACTCCACAAAAAATTGCTAGAACTAATACTTTAATTCAGGAAAGTCATAGGAAATAAAATCAACATACAGAAATACGTTAAATTTTACATACAAATAATGAAGCCCCAGAAAAAAAAATCAAAACTCAATCCCAATTACAATCACATAAAAACTCATATGATACCTAGGAATAAATCTAGCCAAAGAGGTAGAAGAGCTGCACTTTGTGTTTTTTTTTTATTAATTAATTTTGAGAGAAAGAGAGAGAGGAATAGGCCAAGAGTGGTGGTGGGGTGGGTGAGAGAATTCCATGCAGACTCCACACCATCAGCACAGAGCCTAGAGACCCAACTCACAACCTGTGAGATCATGAGATCATGAGCTGAGTCAAAGTCAAGAGTTGGATGGCCAACTGACTGAGTCACCCAGGCTTTCTAAAGATCAAGAAGTGGAAAATATTTAGTGCTCATGGGTTGGAAGAAAAATCATTGTTAACATGTCTATAATACCCAAAGCAATCTATACATTAATGCAATCCCTATCAAAATACCACCAACATTTTTCACAGAGCTAGAACAAATAACCCTAAAATTTGTATGGAACCACACACACACACACACACACACACACACACACACACACTCAGCACAAATATCCAAAGCAATCCTAAAAGAGGTAATACAAAGGTGGAGGCATCATGATTCTAGACTTCAAGCTGTATTACAAAGCTGTAGTCATCAATACAGTATGGTACTAGCACAAATATAGACACATAGATCAGTGGAAAAAGAACAGAAAATCAAGAAAGAGACCCACAACTTTATGGTCAACTTTGACAAAGCATGAAAGGATATCCAATGGAAAAAAGTCTCTTCAACAAATAATTTTTGGAAAACTGGATAGCAACAAGCAGAAGAATGAAACTGGACAACTTTCTTATACCATACACAAAAATAAATTCAAAATGGGTGAAAGCTAAATGTGAGACTGAAAAGCATGAAAATCAAAAGGAGAACATAGACACCAACTTTTTTGACTTCAGCCATAACAAATGCTTACTAGACATATCACTGGAGGTAATGGAGACAAAAGCAAAAATAAACTGTTGAGAGTTCATCAATATGAATAACTCCTACACAACAAAGGAAAAAAAATCAACAAAACTCAAATGCAGCCCACAAAATGGAACAAGACGTTTGCAAGTGGCCTATCTGTTAAAGGCTAGTATCCAAAATCTATAATGTGCTTATCAAATTCATAACCTAAAAAACAAATAATCCAGCTAGGAAATGGGCAGAAGACATGAATAGACATTTTTCCAAGAAGACATCCAGATGACTAAAACACACATGAAAAGATACTTCTCAGAGAAATACAAATCAAAATCAATGCAATACCACCTCAAGTATGTCAAAATGGCTAAAGTTAACCACAAAAGAAACCGGAGATGTTGGTAAGGATGAGGAGAAACGGGAACCCTTTCACACTATTGGTAGGAATGGAAACTGGTGCAGCCACTTGAAAATGTGGAGGTTCCTCAAAAAGTTAAAATAGAACCACCTTACAACCCAACAATTGCATTACTAGTTATTTACCCAACAGATACAAAAATACAGATTCAAAAGACTACATACATCTGATGTTTATAGTAGCATTTTCAACAATAGCCAAACTATGGGAAAAGCCCAAATGCCTTCTGACTGATGACTGGATGTGTGTGTGTGTGTGTGTGTGTGTGTGTGTGTGTGTGTGTAATGGAATATTACCCTTCCATCAAAAAGAATTAAATCTTGCCATTTGCAAAAATGTGGTTGGAACTACAGTGTACCATGGAAGTGAAATAAGTCAGAAAAAGAGATCACAGGATTTCATTCATATGTGGAATTTAAGAAACAAAGCAGATGAATATTTGGGAGGTGGGTAGAAGAAAAGAGACAAAGAGGAAGAAACCACAAGAAACTCTTAATGATAAAAACAAACTGAGTGGGCACTGAGACACTCAGGCACCCCATTTTAAGTTAATTTTTGTATATGGTGTGAGGATTAGTTCGAAGCATTTTTTGTTTTATTTTGATTTTGGTGTTGAATGACAGTTGCTCTAAGACCATTTGCTTCTCCATTGAATTCTTCTTGTATCTTTGTGGAAAACCAAAAAAACACCATTTTTATATGGATACATTTCTGAGCTTTGATCTGTCCGCACATCTCTATCTAATCCTATTCTTAGATTACTGTATGTTTATAATATTTCTAACTGTAGTTTGATTGCTCTAACTTCTTCCTTATCAAAATCTGCTTTAGTTATACATTGGCCCTTCTTTATGTATTTTAAAATTAGACTTATATTTACAAAAATTTCTGCTCTAATCTTAGTGTATATTGCACTAGATCTTTAGAAAACATTGGGAATAAATGATAATTTTCCAATGTTGGATCTACCAGTCTATAAATATGATATTTTTTTTCCATTTATTGAGGGCATCTTGGATTTCTAAGTTGATTTATTTATTCTGAGAGAGTGACAGAGGCTGCACATGAGTAAGGAACAAGCAGAGAGAGGGAGAGAGAGAATCTAAAGTATGCTTCCCGTGTGTGGAGTTGGCACCTAGAGGGGTCTGACAGTTCCACTGGCTCAGGTGGTATGGCACTGCATGGGTGAAGGCCACTGAAGGACGATGAGGCATTCGACATACCCCTCTGAGTTGCCCAACCATCCTGGTTCAGTTTGCCAGGCAACCCAGTATGATGAGCTACCTCAATAGTATTATTTGGAAAAGCTGAAAAAAATGAGTGAGAACTCTCTACAGTCACTCTCATCCATCCTGAGGTCCCCCAGGTTGCCTGCACCATAGAAAGTAAGCATGAGGAACACCACGTTCCCCTTTGTCATGATGTGGAAAATCCACCCCAAAATAGAGCTTCAGCACAGGAGAGCCTTTTGGAAGGTTAAGTGTCTGGAAGCCCATATCTGTCAGTAGAAGGTTGTCCAAGGTCCACAGGTCCTGAGCGAAATGGACATTAAGTTTGAGTGGGCCAGTTTACCACAAATGACCAGGATTCCAATGACACTGCTTGAGAATTAGGCCTGGATGCCAATGTCATGGCCATGTGTAGGTCAGGGTAGTACCTCACATTCAAGGCTCTTGGCAGCGTGTGTGTAGAGTGGCCAAGTGTGGGAAGCTTGTAAGGAAGCCAGAAAATGATTCTATGACAAAGGCACAATATTAAAGGACCAAGAGGAGTACAACTCGTCCACAAAACACCGCAAAAAAAAAACAACAACAAAAAGACAACAACCCACAAACAACACTGCACCTCATGCAAAAATCCCCAACGTCCTGCTCAAAGTGTCCCATGGGTATGAGGCCCATCCCAGGCCACAGGGTTCCTGAAAAGACAGAGGGCAGGACAAAAATATCCAAGGTTGAAACACCAATTGGTTCTACCTGGTGAGGTGAGTGGGGATACTGGACGTGTTTATCACATGTGCATGTGAATGCTACACCCTTCTTAGGTGCAAGAGCCACAGCAGGCCAACTGTTGCAAAAAGAGATGGCCCCTTTAACCACTGAGAAACTCTGGTCAGAAGGACACCCAGGAAAAGTGTGGCCTATGATGGGCACGAAGCACACGGGACTGATAAGATGGTAAGTCCTCCTTCGTATCAGCTTGTGCCATTTGCTTTGATATTGGGTGGGCCTGTCGGAGTGGTCACTAAGGCCCTTGCGCCAACAGGCATGGGAGATTCCTCACCTCGAGGGGCCCAAAAGGACTTCTGGCCTGGGGGTGTGGCTCTGCATGATTCGTTCCTCTGGAAGAGTCTGAGGCCATCGTCCCGGCCCTCTCAGGAGCCCGGCCCACCTGGGTCACTTTGCCAGGCAGCCTTGCATGTGCTCGGATCGATGATGACTTCCTCAACAGCATTCCTTGGAAAGCTGAACAAAATGAGTGAGAACCCTATACCGTCGTTCTCATCGAAACTGAGGTCCAGCACGTTGTGTGCCCCGGGTAAGGAAGCGTGAGGGACAGCAGGTTCCCTGGGTCCAAGTTTCTGGACCACCG
>NC_043708.1:117615643-117617730 GCF_006229205.1 Suricata suricatta | reverse complement strand
GTTCCGAGGTCAGCCTTCAGTGTGGGGAGGACCTCCGGCCTCCTCTCAGGGATGGCACCACGTGGCGACAAGGCCGGCTTCAGGGTGCCTGGGTGTGGCACCGCTGTCCCCCTCCTGCATGATCTGGCCCCTGTGTTCCCGAGGAAGGGTTCACGCAGGTCGTGATCCTCATGCCTTTAGACAGGGCCCCGGACCAAGACGTATTACAGGCCGGGCCTGCCCTGGAGACCTTGTCTCCTTGGGCAGGGAGTCGCTGAAGGCCAAAGTCTTACTAAGGGTGGGTCTTGTTGGACTCGGGCGCAGGCATCTCACCTCCTCCCAGGTATGCTGTAGGTTGCCCTGCTGTGGCCTGCCAGCCAGGCGGGGGGTCTCAGAGCTCTGAGCCCAGGCGCAAGTGTCGGGGCCCCATGAGGAGCTTGGCAGAGGTGGGCCTCGGGCCTCACCTTGTAACGGAGACAGGCTCCCCTATCAGTGTGTCTTGTCTGGGGGCCGCAGCGCTTGCACTCCCAGTGCGGGCCACGCTGGCGCTCCTCAGCCACGGGAATGGGCCAGGACACATGCCGCGTGCTGGATCTTTGCGAGGGACCCAGCAATTGTGGCTGTCCGTGCAGGCGCTCCCTGTCCCAATGTATCAGTCTGCTGTGGGCAGGGTGCCGGAGAGACTTGGTCGTGAAGGCACTGACACACCTAGACCAGGCAGCCGGGGTATTGCTCCTTTTCTTGCAGGTTGGCGACCAGAAGCACAGTGGGCGTGCGCCTGCAGACACCCTGGGCGAGGTCGTGCCCCTGGTTAGGTGGGGTGTTGCGCCGCCTTTCATTGAGGCACGGCCCCGGGCCGCCTAGCCCCTCGGGGCACAATGGGCAGAGTGTGTGGGAAGCAGCCCCCATTGTCGTGTGGCCGGCCCAGAGGCCTCTGCATTGGCCTCTGCCCGGTAGCTTGTGCGGGGGGCGGGCAGCTTTCTCGTGGGCGGTCTTGGGCTTTCCCTTGACCTCCAAGGTTCTATCTGCTGCGTTCGCCGTGTGATGGCTTGCTGCCGTCCAAGGTCCACGTCGATTTGCTCCCCAGCGGCACGGAGGATGCGAGTGGGGGTCGGTGTTCGGTGCTTGGCCCAGGGTGGCCCCAGGAGAGGAAATCTCTGGCCAATGTAGTTGACCCCAGGGACCCAAGGGGGTGCTCTGGTTTGGAGGGGCCTGTTCCGTTGCGTGGCAGGGTGCCAGGCCACGGACCCATGCCCCAGTCAGGCTCTTGCTGGGCCCGAGGCCCGCACAGCCGACCAGCTAGCCCCACCTCAGGGAATGAACCCCCCACCCCCGCCCACCACCACGTCCTGAACCCCTGAACATCCACACGTGAATGGGCGCACCCTCCTGCCCTTTGGGCCCCTACAGGAGGAGCATCTTGCCTGTCCGCAGGCTTCCCCAGACTTCCCCAGGTGTCAGAGGGACAGGACAGGCAGATGTAAGACTTAGTCACTGATTGGTTCTGCCCGGTGTGGCGAGTGGGACACCTGGGCACATTTCTTACGCGTGCGCGTGACTGTTTCCTCTCCTCAGGTGTGGGGGCCACCCCGGGCCCGCCGTCTGCCAAGAGGAGCCGGGCCCCCCTGTCCGCCGAGGGACTGTGCTTGGCGGGACACCCAGAGGAAGTGTGGCCCGGGTCAGCTGCCTTGCCCACGGGACCGCTTGACGGTAAGCCTACCTTCATGCCAGCTTCTGCATTGGCATAGGGATTGGGCGGGCATGTCTCGGTGGCCACGAAGGCCCGTGCCCCAACAGGCGTGCAGGGTTCTGCACCTCAAGGGTCCCGAAAGGACCTCTGGCCTGGGGGCCTGGCTCTGTGTGGTGTGGGTCGTGCCTCTGGAAGAGTCTGAGGCCATTGTCCCGGCCCGGGTCACTTTGCCAGGCAGCCTTGCATGTGCTCGGATCGATGATGACTTCCTCAACAGCATTCCTTGGAAAGCTGAACAAAATGAGTGAGAACCCTATACCGTCGTTCTCATCGAAACTGAGGTCCAGCACGTTGTGTGCCCCGGGTAAGGAAGCGTGAGGGACAGCAGGTTCCCTGGGTCCAAGTTTCTGGACCACCG
>NC_043708.1:117612842-117615543 GCF_006229205.1 Suricata suricatta | reverse complement strand
GGGCGCCACCGAAGCGCCGTGGAACGGGGAAGCCGGCCAGCCGTCAGAGCGACATCGCGCCCGACGGACCCTCGCCGAGGCGCCCCCACCCCCACGGGAAGGCCGGGCGCCGTCACACACCGGCCACTGGGCCGAAGCCAAAGGCAGCCCTCTGAGGCGGCCAAAGGGCACCTGGTGGTGCCCGTCCCTGTCCCCTCGGCCCGAGCGTCCCGGGCGGCCAGGCCCCGGACCCACGCGCACCCTAGACACAACGGCCCGACCCGTGGGCTCTGCAGCGCCCCGGGGTGCCGGCGGGCTCGCAGCCACTCGGGCGTCAGGGCCCCTTTGGCCCCGCGAAGGAGCGAGCCACCTCTCGGCTGCCTGGTCTAGGTGAATTGTGTGCCTGCCTTGGCGTCAGAGTCCCTCCAGCACCGCCGGCAAAAGCAACGCCCACATCGGGGCCAGGGTGCCCCAGCTCGCAGCAGGCAGCAGCGCCTTGGCCTTTGCAAGGATCCAGGCCGTGGCCTGCCACGTGGCCGCTTCCCACGGCCGAGGCACGGCAGCGCGGCCTGTCACCCAGAGGGCCAAAGCTGCGGCCCCGCAGGCGAGGGACCCCCCCGCCCAAAGCGCCCGTCCCCTTCACGGCGGTGGGTGTTGCGGGCGGCCCTCCGCCGAGGTCCCCCTGAGAAGCAAAAGGTAGCTTACTGACGTGGCAAACTACACCAGTTGCCCATCCTTGTCTTTTCATTCCGTGGATCCCAGACAGTTTAGCTCTAGACTGACAAGTACCCGAGACACAACAGCCCGACCCATGCATGGTCTCTGCAGCACTCGGTGTGTTGGCCAGATTGCAGCCAGTAGTGCATCAGTTCCCCTTTGTCTCAGAGAGGAAATGAGCAGTGGCATATGCAGTCCCATATCCCCGAGTTCATCCCACTCTGCTGGAGTCACACGGTTGGCTCACAGGCATTGCGCCCGTACCCGAGGAGACAGGGTCTCCTCAGCCAGACCTGACATGGACAAGGGACTTGAACATTGGCACCACGCAAGAGTCTAAAGAGCACAGATACTTGGGAAGGATGCAGACAAGAATGTGCCCAGAGAATAACTGTGTTGCCACACAGATCTCTCCAAAGCCAGCAGAGGCAGGCACACTTTGCCATCTCTAAAGGAGGTCAGAAGTCATTCAGAAACCATATGTCTGAACTGCGAATGCAACCAGTCACTACAGCAGGGC
This sequence comes from Suricata suricatta, assembly GCF_006229205.1. Taxonomy (NCBI): domain Eukaryota; kingdom Metazoa; phylum Chordata; class Mammalia; order Carnivora; family Herpestidae; genus Suricata; species Suricata suricatta. The sequence continues at coordinate 117,614,327 of NC_043708.1, read as the reverse complement.
CGCGGGGGGCATCACACTAGGTGCCGAACTCTGAGAAACATGCCACTACTGCCCAGGCCAAAAGACAGACTTGCAACATTACTTCCACCCTTGGCCATTTCAGTGTCTAAGCCTTGAATATGCCAGTCCTACCAATCTGTCCATAGGTGAAACGTATGTAAGGCAACATACTCCTCAAGTAGACCGAAAGGGCAGGAGCATTCACCCGATAATGTGTGAAGGTTCAACATTTGGTGTTGTGATGGGTGAGAGTCATTCCCCGAGGTGGGGCTGGCTGGTCGGCTGTTCGGGCCTCCGGCCCAGCAAGAGCCTGACTGGGGCACAGGTCCGTGGCCTGGCACCCTGCCACGCAACGGAACAGGCCCCTCCAAATCAGAGCACCCCCTTGGGTCCCTGGGGTAAAGTACGTTGGCCAGAGATTTCCTCACCTGGGGCCACCCTGGGCCAAGCACCGAACACCGACCCCCACTCCCATCCTCCGTGCCGCTGGGGAACAAATCGACGTGGACCTTGGACGGCAGCAAGCCATCACACGGCGAACCCAGCAGATAGAACCTTGGAGGACAAGGGAAAGCCCAAGACCGCCCACGAGAAAGCTGCCCGCCCCCCGCACAAGCTACCGGGCAGAGGCCAAGGCAGAGACCTCTGGGCCGGCCACACAACAATGGGGGCTGCTTCCCGCCCACTCTGCCCATCGTGCCCTGAGGGGCTAGGCGGCCCAGGGCCGTGCCCCACCATAAGGCGGCGCAACACCACACCTAACCAGGGGCACGACCTCACCCAGAGTGTTCGCAAGCGCACGCCCACTGTGCTTCCAGTCGCCAACCTGCAAGAAAAGGAGCAACGCCCCGGCTGCCTGGTCTATGTGTGTCAGTGCCTTCACGACCAAGTCCCTCCAGCACCCTGCCCACAGCGGACTGGTACATCGGGACAGGGAGCGCCTGCGCGGACAGCCACCATCGCTGGGTCCCTTGCAAAGATCCAGCAGGTGGCGTGTGCCCTGGCCCATTCCCGTGGCTGAGGAGCGCCAGCGTGGCCCGCACTGGGAGTGCAAGCGCTGTGGCCCCTATGCGAGAGCCACGCTGATGAGGGAGCCTGTCTCCTTTACAAGGTGAGGCCCTAGGCCCACCTCTGCCAAGCTCCATGGGGCCCCGACACTTGCGCCTGGGCTCAGAGCTCTGAGACCCCCCGCCTGGCTGGCAGGCCACAGCAGGGCAACCTACAGCATACCCGGGAGGAGGTGAGATGCCTGCGCCCGAGTCCAACAAGACCCACCCTCAGTAAGACTTTGGCCTTCAGCGACTCTGTGCCCGAGGAGACAAGGTCTCCAGGGCAGGCCCAGCCTGTAATACATCTTGGTCCGGGGCCCTGTCTAAAGGCATGAGGATCACGACCTGCGTGAACCCTTCCTCGGGAACACAGGGGCCAGATCATGCAGGAGGGGGACAGCGGTGCCACACCCAGGCACCCTGAAGCCGGCCTTGT
>NC_043708.1:117575978-117612342 GCF_006229205.1 Suricata suricatta | reverse complement strand
CAGAGGCATTATGTGATCCAAAGACCTTCTGCACAGGGCAGACTACCAGGGTCATACCAGCCACCTGTGAATAAGAAGGTGTTTCAGCTCCCGCAGTGGCTGGTGTTGCCTGGAGGCTCTCCTCACCATCCAGCCCATTGGCCCTGGGGCCTCTGTATAAGCGCCTAGCTCTCCACACACCTCACATGGTTGGTGGTCGGCGAGAGCCTGGCCAAGACAATGGTCCAAGCTGATGAAATACACAAGAGCACCACAGAAAGTGAGCTAAGGCTCAGAATGAGACATCCTTGGAGGTGCTTGCAAGAGGGACACACAGCACCAGGGCAGAGTCTTGTCTTTTTCTCTGGAGCCACAGCCACCTTGTTGAAAATGGCTGGGTTGTTTCGAGGGATCATGTCCTCGAGCCACAGGTGTGAGGGCTTCGAGTGGCCACGGGGCTTGCACAGGATTTTCCCCCGAAGATGGTGCCCTCCAGTAGGCCTCAGCATAATCCTATTGAGCATTATTTTTAGGTCATCATCTCTCTTCAAGACCATATGAATTCTCATCATTGACCCATCCCCAAGCATCCTTAAGCACTCGTGCCCCCCCCCCCCCGCACAGCTCAACCTGCTTACCAGGCGTCTTCTGTGTAGTTCGGGATGTTCCCTTGAGGGATCCCTTGGGGCTGTGCCAAATCTCTGACAATAGACCCTAGGTACATCATGGTGGGAGTTCGCTGAACAGATGCCTTCTCTGTGCAGAGAGAGGGAATACTACCATGACAATGCCATTCCCCTTGGTGTCTGATGCTCTGTCCATGGAGGAGATCCCTGAGTTCGGGTGGCCATGGGTTTCTTTGTGGTGTCCAGAAGACACCACAAAATGCAGGATGCCTCCGTGTGAGTTCCCTCGATGTTTGGTGTACGGGTGCACAAAAACTGAAAGTAGGGGCTTTACCACTTGTGCTGAGCAAGTCTTCATCTGTAATGACATCCATCCATCTGACCAAAATGTCTACCCACTAGATAGGGACATTGTTTGGGAGCAAAGGGATGCGAATGCAATGCTTTGGCTGGTGGTTCAGGACCTGTCCTTTGCCAGGAATGTGCGGAGGTGTCGTCCAGGCCCAGAGGGAACATGGACATCCAAGCATTTTGAGGCAGGTAATGGAATGGTGGGGCTCTATGGCCAGGTGATCACCTGGAGCCCTGGGGAGGGGCAGATTGGTCATCTGGCGTGCAAAGCACTGCCCAGGATGCTTTCCCTGTTGGATCCCCACCATGTCTCCTGGGGAGTTCCAGGGCCTTCCATGAATGCCACCAATGCATGCAATGTCCCCAACAAACACTGAGCTAGGTGCCGATTGGATCGTTGGTGACCATTCCAATATTTTCATTTAAGGTAAGCTCAGGGAGCGGGGTTAACACAGTTCCTGAGCGACTTGACCTCCATTTCAAGAGAGTGGGCAACACAAAGCCTATGGTGTGCCATGGATAGAGTCCCCCTACAGGCGGTAGACAACAAAGCATTGTGCTACTTGGGGAAATTCCAGTGGCCTGAGAAGGCATCCACCAAAAGTAGGCTTTTTAGGAAGGCCTGGAGTTAGGAGCCTGGGACTCCCTAAGGAGTCTTCACCAAGGAAGCAGCAGGCCATGTTTAGGGCACGGCCAGCCACTACCTCAAGGTGTCGAGTGACGTCCACCAAAGATGTCCTGGTTCTAACACAGGCCCCAGCGTCATCCCCCACACCCCATTCTGGGAAATTTGGGATGGAGCCTTGACCCAGGAGCAGGCTGCTAGGGAGGCACCCTTGCTGCCAGCAGTACCTGGGTCCCTCCCTCCATTTGACTCAAAGATACTGATTTCAAGCTCAGTGACCTTGCACAGTGTTGAGTGACACCAAGGGGACTTCAGAGAGTGGAACCCTCCAGGTTCAAAGGCATTCCTGGCAGGAACCATGGAGAAGTAATGCTATCCCGGCAGCCCTTCTGCTCAGGGCAGATGTTCAGTGTCACACCAGCCACCTGTGTTGAAGATGGGGCTCCGGACTTCTGCAGTGGCTGGCGTTGCCTGGAGGCTTTCCTCCCCATCCAACCCTTGGGTCCATGGGGAAGCTGACTACCCCCAGGCCTCCACTCACCTCACATTGTCAGCGACTGGGGAGAGCCTGGCCACAATAATGGTCTGGACCTTTGAAAGACACAAGGGCACCATGAAAGGTAAGCTAAGGCTAAGAATGCAAAATCCCTGGAGGTTCTTGTGAAGATGCACAAAGCTCCAGGCCGGGTCCTGTCTTGGGCCCTGGAGGCACAACAACCCAGTAGAAAGTGGCTAGGTTGTTTCCAAGGATTGTGTCCTCAAGCCACAGGTGCTATGGCGGCGAGTCACCACAGGGCTTGCACAGGTTCCCCCCCTCCCGAGTCGGTGCTCTCCATTGGGCTTCAGCATAAGCCTATTGAGCATAATTTTTAGGTCATCATCCCTCTTTGAGACCATATGATTTGTCATTTTTGACCCAACCCAAAGCGTCCCAGCACACCCATGCCCCCCTATACAGATCAACCTGCTTGTCAGGCTTCGATTGCGGAGTTCAGGATATTCTGTTGAGGGTTTGCCTTGGGTTTGTGCCAAAGCTCTGACAATTGACTCTAGGTGCACCGGGGGTTGGAGTTCACTGAACAGACGCTGGCTCTGTGCAGAGAGAGGGAGTACTGCCATGAGAAGGCCCTTCCCATTGGAGTCTGACCCTTTAATCGAGTGGGAGAGCCCTCAGTGCTGGTAACCACGAGTTTATTCTTGATGTCTACAAATGCCATAGAAGGCAGGATGCCTCTTGGCCAATGCCCCAGATGTTTAGGGTATTGGTGCACAAAAACCGAAAGCAGGGGAGCAAGACTTCATTGGTAATGGCATCCAGCAGTTCGAACATAAATATCCATCCACCAGAGAGGGACATTGTTTGGGAGCAAGGGGATGTGGAATGCAGTGCTTTGGGTGGTGGTTATCAGCCCTGGCCTTTGCCAGGAATGGGGGTAGGTGGGCCCACACCTGGCACAAACATGGGCATCCAAGCATTTTGAGGTGGGTAATGGAATGGAGGGGCTCTTTGGCCAGGTGAGCACCTGGAGCCTTGTGTAGGGGCAGACTGGTCGTCGGCTGGCAAAGCACTGCCTGGGACACTGCCCCCTTGGATCTCCTCCACGTTTCTTGAGAAGCTCAGTGACCTTCCATGAATCCCACCTGGGCAAGCGATGTCCCCATGGAATGGTGGGCTAGGTGCCGATGGGATCCTCATCGACCTTTCCAATCTCTGCTAATTTAGGGCTAGATCAGGGAGGGGGGCTAGCACAGTTCCTGAGTGATCCAATCTCCATAATAAGAAATTGCCAAGACAAAGCCTGTGGCATGCCCTGGATAGAGAGGAACCGACCCTACTTATAAGAGGCAACAAAACATCATCCAACTGGGGGAAATTCCAGTTGCCTTCTCAGGCCAAGCATCCACCAAAAGCGGGCTCATCTGGACGGCCTGGAGTTAGGAGCCTGGGACTCCCTAAGGGGTCTTCGCCAAGGAAACAGCTGGCCATGTTCAGGGCGTGGCCAGCTGCTACCTCACAGTGTTGAGTGACGTCCACCAAAGGTGTCCTGGTTCTGACCCAGGCCTCGGCATCATCCCCCACAGCCCATTCTGAAGAAAGTGAGATGCAGCGCTAACCTGGAGCAGGCTGCTAGGGAGGCTCCCTTTCCAACAGCAGCACTTGGGTTCCTCCCTCCATTTTACTCAAAAATATTGATTTCAAGCTCAGTGACCATGCATACTGTTGAATGATGCCATTTGGACCTCAGAAGATCAGGCCCTTCCAGGGTCTAATGCATTTCTGGCAGGAACTCTGGAGAGTTTTGCTATCCCAGAGGCCCTACTGCACAGGGCAGACCATCAGGGTCACGGCAGCCTTCTGTGATGAAGTAGGGTCTCCAGGATCCTTCAGCAGCTGACATTCCCTGAGGCTCTTTTCCCCATTCAATCTGTAGTTTCTGGGTCCTCTGAGTAAGCGCCAAGGCAGCCACTCACCTCACATGTTCTGTGATTGACAAAAGCCTGGCCAAGACATCGGTCCGGGTCATTGAAAGACACAAGGGCACCACGGAAGGTGAGCTAAGGCTCAGAATGGGAGGTCCCTGGAGGGTTTGTGAAGGGCACACAAAGCCCTGGGTGGGAACCTGTCTTGCGTTCTGTAGGCACAGACACCGGGTAGGTATTTGCTGGGTTGTTTCAAAGGACTGTGTTCTCAAGACTCAGGTGCGAGGGCCTCATGTCGCTGAGGGCTTGCACAGGATTCCCCTCCCCGCCCCAAGACAGTGCCCTCTATTGGGTCTCAGCATAATCCTATTGAGCATGATTTTTAGGTCATCATCTCTCTCGGAGACCATATAATTTGTCATCTTTGACCCAAACCAAAGCGTCCTTAGGCACAGGTGCCCCCTGCACAGCTCAACCTTCTTACTAGGCGTCGTTTGTGGAGTTCGGGATGTCCCGTTAAGGGTTTGCCTCAGGGCTGTGCCAAAGCTGGGAATTGACCCTCTGTGCCATGTGGGGCATGAGTTCACTGAGCAGACATGTACTTTTTGCAGAGGAGTACTACCATTACAAGCCCCTTCCCCACAGGTTTCTAACCTTTTTGTTAAGAGAGAGAGCCTTATTTTCTTTTGGACTTGAGTCCATTTGTGCTCCTTACAAGACACCACCAAATGCAGGAAGGCTGCAGCTGAGTGCACTAGCTATCCTGTGTATGGGTGCACAACAATGAGGGCTGAGGCTCCACCACATTGTGGTGAGCAAAGGTGCATTGATAGTGGCTGACAGGAGGCCCATCACAAAGGTCCACCCTCCAGATACAGACACCTGTTTGGAAGCACATTCACAGGGAACTTAGTGCTTTGCCTGATAAGTCCAGAACTTGGCCACCGTGAGGAAAGGGCAAAGGTTGTGCCCAGGGCCATCATGGTCTTGGGCGTCCAAGTACTTTGAGACAGGAAATAGAATGTAAAAGCTCTTTGGCCAGAAGAACACCTACAGCTCTGAGGAGCTAAGGCCTGACCAGCTGGCAGGCAAAGCACTGTCCAGGATGCTGCCTCCCTTGGATCCCCACCAGGATTCCTGAGGAGTTCAGGGGTCTGTCATGCATCCCACTGGGGCAATCTCTGTCCCCAAACAGCACTGTGCCAAGTGTTACTTGGAACCTCTTCAACCTTTCCAGTCTTTGTGTGTAAGTTTAGCTCAGGGAGAGGGGATAGCACAGTTCATGAGTGACCCTAACTCCATAATAAGAGGGTGGGCGAGACAAGGCCTGCAGCATGCCCTGGATCAAGAGGCACCCACCCTTCGTTTGTGAGGTGACAAAGCCCATATAGCTGGGGACAAAACCAGTGGCCTTCTCAGGCCAGGCATCCACCAAAAGTGGGCTCTTTGGGAAGGGCTTGCAGCCAGGAGACTGAAGCTACCTATGGGGCTTTAGTCAAGTAGCAGGTACTGCTCAAGGCATGTCAAGTTGCTTTTTCAAGATATCGAGTGACATCCAGCCAAGGTATCCTTGTTATGACCCTGGCACTGGTGTCATCTGCCACAGCTCAGTCTGGGAAATTTGGGATGGAGTCCTTTCCTGAGAGCAGGCGAGGGAGGCTCCCTTGCCAACAGCAGCACCTGGGTCCCTACTTCCATTGGACTCAAAGATATTGAATTCAAGCTCAGTGATCTGCCACACTGCTGAATGATGAACATGAAACCACAGGAGAGTGCACCCCTCCAGGACCCCCAACATTAATGGCAGGAACAGTAGAGGATCTATGCTATCCAGGCAGCCCAACACTGTAGGGAAAACCTTTGGGGTCAAAAGAGTCATCTGTGATGAAGAAAATGCCCCAGGCTCACTCACTCACTGGCATTCCCTGGAGGCTATCCTCACCATGCAACTGGGGCTTGTGATGGAGTGTCCAGGCATCCACTCACCTCACATGTTTGGCGGTCGATGAGAGTCTAGCCAGGATAATGATCCAGTCCTCTGAAAGACACAAGGGCACCATGGAAGCTGAGACAAGGCTCAGAATCTGGCATCCCAGGAGGTGCTCAAGAAGGGCACACAAATTCCCAGGGTGGGATCCTTTCTGGGTCCTGGAGGCACAGATATAGGGGAGAAAGACACTGGGTTCTATCGAGGGATTGTCTCTCTCTTTTGGAGTCCCAGGTGTGATGGCCTCTGGTTCCCCAGGGCCTCCACTGGATTCCATTTTGGAACTTTGCCCCCCCCATTGGACCTCAGTGTAATCCTATTCAGCATGATTTTTAGGTCATCATCTTTCTTCGAGACCATTTGTGTTCTCATCATTAACCCAATCCACAGTGTCCCCAGGCACCCATGTTCCCCACCCAGCTCAATCTGCTTACCAGGCATATTCTGTGGAGGTGGGGATGTCCCATTGACGTTTTGCCTCCAGGTTGCGCCGAATGTCAGCCAATTTAGCCTTGGGGCACCAGGATGGTGCTCTGACCAGAATAGCGCTCTGTGCAGAGAAAGGGAATACGGCCAAGCAAAGTTGTTTTCCAGGTCTGACATTGTGGCCAAGAGGAAGAGCCCTGATTGCATGTGGCCAGGAGTCCATTTCAGATGCCTAAAAGATGCCACCAAAGGCAGGAATGCTCCAGCTCGGTGAGCCAGATGTCCAGTGTATGGGTGCACAATACATGAGGGCAGGGTCTCCACCACAGTGTGCTGAGCAAGGATGCATTGGTAGTGGCAGAAAGCAAGCCCAACACAAAGGTCCACCTGCAGTATAGGGACAGCCATTTGGGAGCAAGGGAATATGGAATTCAGTGCTTTAGCTGGTAGGCACTGAACCTGGCCATTGCCAGGAATGGGTGGAGGTGGCGCCCAGGGCTGTTGCGGTCATGGACGTCCAAGAACCTTGAGGCGGGAATGGAATGGAGTGACTCTTTGGCCAGAAGAGCACCTAGAGCCCTGGGGAGCTGTAGCCTGGCCATTTGACAGACAAAGCACTGCCAGGGACACTGCCCCACTTGGATCCCCACCACGATTCCTGAGGAGTTTATGGGCCACCTAAAAATCCCACTGGGGTAAGCTCTGTCATCTAACAGGGTTGCACCAGGTGCCACTTGGAACCTCTTTGACCATTCCAATCTTTGTGTTTAGGGTTAGCTCATGGAGAGGGGCTAGCACGGTTTTCGAGGGACCCAAACTCCATAATAAGAGGATGGGCAAGAGGAAGCCTGTGGCGTGTCCTGGATTGAGAGGCACCCACCCTACACGTTCGAGATAACAAAGCGCCATATAGCTGGGGGAACAACCAGTGGCCTTCTCAGGCCATGCATCCTCTGGAAGCGGGCTCTTTGGGAACAGCTGGTAGCCAGGAGACTGGAGCTCCCTACAGGGTCTTAACCAAGCAGCAGGCACTGCTCAGGGTACATTAGTCTGCTAGATCATGGTGTCAAGTGATGTCCAACAAAGGTGTTCATGATCTGACACTGGCTCTGGTGTCATTCCCCACAGCCCATTATAGGAAATTGGGATGGACCCCTTCCCCAAGAGTGGGTGAGGGAGGCTCCCTTGCCCGCAGCAGAACCTGGGTTTCTCTCTTTTTGGGAGGCAACGATTGTGAATTCAAGCTCAGTGACCTGCCACACTGCTGAATGACACCCATGGGATTTCAGTCGAGAGGGTCTCTCCAGGAACCACGGCATTCCTGGCAGGAATTATGTAGGAGCTATTGTTGGGAGAAGAACTGCATCACCCAACTGATGGCAAAGCCCAGGGGTCTGACAAAAGAAGACCGCAAAGCAGTTCTCTGGAACCAAAGCTACCAATATCCTTTCTTCTAATCAATCAATCAGCTTATTCAATCAATTCAAATTTTTCTTAATGGGCCTTTCCCTGTAACTTAGCAATCAGTTAATCATTAAGAGCACTTTGAAGAAATCATGCCCCTGTAGTAGGTTAGAGTGGGCAGTTACCAAGAAAGTAGTCACACTCCAATTTCTCTAAAGAATAGGCCCTACCAGCTTCAGTTAACCTTACCAGTTTTGGCTCAAAGAATTGGAATAATAATATAAAAAATAACTAGCCCTTAAGGTTGTCAGACATAGAAGTAGTAAGATTAACGATTAATTATTTAAAGTAGAAAAGCAGTAATGCAAGGAAATAACTAGAAAGTTTTCTCCTGGATCAATTCCCTGAGAAATTTCTGATTGAGAAAACAATAGTTTGATGAAAACATATAGAGAGTAGAAAGCATATATAAGCTTGCTGAAAAATCAATAAACTTTCCAGATCAGATCACCTGAGCTGTCTCTTTCCATTCCTTTGTGCTGACACCACCTCTCCTTCAGGATACCCCTGGACCAGCTGGGGTGAGACTCCAGCAAGCTATAATATCCTGGCAGCCAAACTGCACAGGGAAGACTTTTGGGGTCTTGGCAGCTACCTGTAATGAAGAAGAGGCCCCGGGCTCATGCGCTGGTTGGCATTGCCGGAAGGCTGTACTCCCCATTAAACCCATTGCCCATGGGGCCTCTGACTAAGCACCCAGGCTTCCACTCACCTCACATGTTGGCAATCGGTGAGAGCCTGGCCAGGTCCTAACCTCTTTCAGGACCAAGCCAGCCTTGTCCGGTCTGCTGAAAGACACAAGAGCCCCATGGAAACTGAGCCAAGGCTTAGAATGCAGCATCCCAGGAGGTGCTCACAAGGGCACACAAAGCCACAGGGTGGGATCCTGTCTTGGGCCCTGGAGTCAAAGACACCAGGTAGAAAAACACTGCCTTGTTTCGATGGATTGTCTCCTTGAGCCTTAGGTATAAAAGCCTGTCATCTCCCCAAGGCTTTTACAGGATTCTGCCCCATAAGGTACTCTCCATCGAGCCTCAGCGTAATCCTATTGAGCATGATTTTTAGGTCATCATCTCTCTTTGAGACCAAATGAGTTCCATCATTGACACAACCCAAATCGTCCCCAGGAGCCTGTGCTGCCCACCAGTCTCAACCTGCGAACCAGGCATATTTTGTGGAGGTCGGATATGCCATTGACATTTTGCTTCTGGGCTGCACCAAAGCTCTGCTAATTTATGCTAGGTGCGCCAGGGTGAAGGTCTCCAACCAGAATAGGGCTCTGTGCAAAGAGAGGGAGTACTGCCATTAAAAAGATCTACCCCAGGGGGTCGTGGTCAAGGGGGAGACCCTTGATTTCATGTGGTCATGAGTCCATTCGTCATGCCCACAAGAAACCACCAAAAGCAGGAAGGCTTAAGCCTGGAAAGCTAGGTGTGCAGTGTATAGGTGCACAGTACATGATGGCAGGGGTTATACCACAGAGTGCTGAGCAAAACTGCGTTGGTAGTGGGAGACAGCAGGTCCAATACAAAGGTCTACCCACCTTATATAAACACCTGTTTGGGAACAAGGGCACTCGGAATTCAGTGCTTTGGCTGGTAGGTCCTGTACCTGGCCATTGCCAAGGAATGGGAGGAGGTGACGCCCAGGGTCAGCTTGGTCATGGGCTTCCAAGCACTTTGAGGCAGGGAATGGAATGGAGGAGCCTTTTGGCCAGAAGAGAGCCTGGATTTCTGAGGGGCTGTGGCCTGGCCATCTGGCAGACAAAGTACTGCCCAGAATGCCACCCACCTTGGATCCCCACCACGATTCCAGAGGTACTCAGGTGCCTGCCGTGCATCCTACTGGGGCAAGCTCAGTTCCCAAACAGCACTGCACCAGGTGCTGCTTGGAACATCCTTGAACTTTCCAATCTTTGCATTTAGGGTTAGTTCAGGGAGAGGGGCTAGCACGGTTCCTGAGTGACCCGAACTCCATGAGAGGGTGGGTGAGGCAAGGCCTGTGATGTGTCCTGGAACTAAAGGCACTAACCATATGCATGGGAGGCAACAAAGCACCGTCCAGCTGGGGGAAAACCCAGTGACCATCTCAGGCCAGGCATCCGCCAGAGGCAGGGGCTCTTTGGCAATGTCTGGCAGCAAGGAGATTGGATCTCCCTATGGGGTCTTAGCCAAGCAGTAGGCACTGCTCAGGGTGCTGCAGGCTGCTATGTCAAGGTGTCGAATGATGTCCAGCAAAGGTGTCTTGGTCCTGACTCTGGGTCCGGTGCCATCCCCTACAGCTCATACTGGGAAATGTGGATGGAGTCCTTCCCTGAGAGTGGATGAAGGAGGCTCCCTTGCCAACAGCAGCACCTGGGTCCCTCTCTCCATGGTGAGACCACATGGGACTCATCGATTCTGAATTCAAGCTTAGTGACCTGCCACACTGCTGAAGGACACCCATGGGACCTCAGGATTGCAGACTCCTCCATTGACAAAGGCATTCCTGGCAGGAACCACGGGGGAGTTTTGCTATTCCAGCAGCCCACCTACACAGGGCAGATGTTCGGGGTTGTGCCAGCCACCTTTTATGAAGAAGGGACCCTGAGCTCACTAGCTGGTTGGCATTGCCCAAAGCAGTTTTCCCATCCAGTCCATTGCCTGTGGGACCTCTGACTAAGCTCCCAGGCATCCACTCACCTCACATGGTTGGCGATCAGCGAGAGCCTGGCCAGGACAACAGTCCAGCCTGCTGAAAGACACAAGGGCTCCACGGAAGCTGAGCCAAGGATCAGAATGTGACATCTCTGGAAGTGTTTGTGAAGGGCACACAAAGCCCCAGGGCAAGATCCTGTCTTGGACCCTGGAGGCTCAGTCACTCTATAGAAAGAGCCTGGGCTGTTTTGAGGGATTGTGTCCTCGAGTCACAGGTGCAAAGGCCTCATGTCTCCACAATGCTTACACATGATTTCCCCCAAGATGGTGCCCTTGAGTGGGCCTCAGCATAATCCTATTGAGCATAATTTTTATGTCATCATCTCTCTTTGAGACCATATGAGTTCTCATCATTGACCCAACCCAAAGCGTCTCCAGGCGTCCGTGCCCCCCACACAGCTCAACCTGCTTACCAGGCATCGTCTGTGGAGTTTAGGATGTCCCACTGAGTGTTTGCCTTGGGGCTGCACTGAAGCTCGGCCAATTTGCTCTAGGTGCACCAAGGATTGGGGGGAGTTCGCCGACCAGACCAGGGCTCTGTGCAGAGAGAGGGAGTATTGCCATGACAAGGCCCTTTCCCAGTGAGTCTGATATTGTGGCCAAGGGGGAGAGCCCTGATAGCATGTGGCCGTGAGTTTATTCATGATGTCCATACTATGCCACCGAAGGCAGGAAGGGTCCAGCACTGTGGGCCAGAAGTCCAGTGGATGTGTGCACAATGAGGGCAGGGGCTTCTCAACAGTGTGCCAAACATGGCTTCATTGGTAATGGCAGACAGCAGGCCCAACACAGAAATCCACCCACCAGATAGGGACACTTGTTTGGGAGCAAAGGGACACGGAATGAAGTGCTTTAGGTGGTGGGACCCAGCCCTGCCCTTTGCCTGGAAGGGGCAGCGGTGGTGCCCAGGGCTGGTGGGGACATAGGCATCCAAGAATCTTGAAGCGGGGAATGGAATGGAGGGTCTCTTTGGCCAGAAGAGCATCTGGGACCCTGCAGAGCTGCAGCCTGGCCACCTGGCAGGCAAAGCACTGCCCGGGATACCACTCCTTCTGGCCCTTACCATGATTCCTGGGGAGCCCAGGGGCCTGCCATGCATCCCACTGGGGAAAGATCCATCCCCAAAGAGTGCTGCACCAGGTGATGTTTGGAACCTCTTCAAGCTTTCCAACCTTTGCATTAATGGTTAGCTCAGGAAGATAGGCTTGCATCATTCCTGAGCAACACGAACCCCATGGTAAGTGGGTGGGCAGGACAAGGTGTTTGGCATGCTCTGTATTGAGAGTTACCCACCCTATGAGTGGGAGGTGACAAAGCCCTGTCCAGCTTGCAGAAAACCCAGTGGCCTCCTTAGTTCAGACATTCACCAGTAGTGGGTTCTTTGGGAAAAGCTTGCAGCCAGGAGACTGGAGCTTTCTACGGGGTCTTGGCCAAGCAACAGGCACTGCTCAGGGCACGTCTAGCTGCTATGTCAAGGTGTCGAGTGATGTCCAGCAAAGGTGCCCCGATTCTGACCCCACCTTGGTGTTGTCCTCCAAAGCACATTCTGGGAAATTTGAGATGGAGTCTTTCCCTTAGAGTGGGCATTGGAGGCTCCCTTGCCAACAGCAGCACCTGGGTCCCCCCCCCCATGGGACTCAGCGATAGTTACATTAAGCTCAGTGACCTGCCACACTGCTGAATGATGCTCATGGGATCAGGAGAGCAGGCCCCTTCAGGGACCCCGGCTTTTCTGGCATGAACCTCAGAAGATCTATGCTATCCTGGCAGCCCATTGCACAGGGACAACACTCAGGGTGGCGCTAGCCATTTGCGACCATGACGGGGCCCTCATCTCTCGAATGGGTGATGTTGCCCATAGGCTCTCCTCCCTGTCCAAACCATTGCCTCTGGGGCCTCTGGCTAAGCGCTCAAACATCCACTCACCTTACATGTTCACTGACTGGCATGACCTTGGCCAGGACAACGGTCCAATGAAAGACACAAGGTCACCATGGAAGCTGAGCTAAGCCTCTGAATACGGCATCCCTGGAGATGCTCTGGAAGGGCACACAAAGCCCCAGGTGGGATCCTGTCTTGGGTCCTGGAGGCCCAAAGACTGGGCAGATATTCCCTGGGTTCTTTTGAGGTATCATAGCCTCAAGCCCCATATCCCAGTGCTTTGTGTGTGCCACAGGTCTTCCACAGGATCAGGCCTCAGGACAGTGCTCTCTATTGCACCTCAGCACATTTCTATTGAGCATGCTTTTTAGGTCATCATGTCTCTTTGAGATCATATGAGTTCTCATCATTGACCCAACCCAATCTGTCCCCTGGTTTCCTGCCCCCACATAACTCAACCTGTTCACCAGAGTTGGTTTGTTGAATTAGGACCATCTTGTTGTGCAGCTGGTTTGGGACTGTGCTGGAATCTTATCTAATGTTCCGCAGTTTAGCCAGGATTTGTGTCCAGTCTCGGGTTCTGTACAGAGAAAGGGACTTCTACCATGACAAAGCTTTTCCCCAATGGCCCTGATCTTGTGGTCTTGGGAGATAGTGCTGATTGTGTGTGGCCATATTTACTGTGATGCCCCAAAGCCTCCACTGACGGCAGGAATTCTCCAGCCTGGCACAGTTGATGTAGAGTATATTGGTGCACTGGACTTCAGGGTAAATGGCACCCTTACAGGGTGCTGAGTAAGGGCTCAGTAGCAGCAGCAGTCAGCAGTCCCAATGCACAGGTCCCCCTGCCCTATTAGGACACCCCTTTTGGAGTGTGTGACACATAGAGCTGAGTTACATGGCTTGTTAGTTCTGGCCTGGTACTTCGCCAGGACGGGCAGGCATGGCGGACAGAGCAGGTGAGGAAATGGGCATCCAATCCAATTCCAGCATGTTATGGAATGGAGCAGCTTCTTGGCCAGACTGGTACATAGAGCCCTGAAGAGCTGTGGCCTGGCTGTCTGTCAGGAAAAGCCCTCCTCAAGACCCCAGGGGACCCATGCTAAGATTCCTGGGGTGCCCATGGGCCAGGCATGCATCCTACCTAGGACAAGCTCCATCTACTAAGAGTCCTGTTCCAGGTACAATTTAGGGCCACCTCGACCTTTCCCATATTTGCTCTTAGGCTTAGCTTAGGGAAAGGGGCTATCATGGTTCCCAAGTGACTCAAACTTTATGGTAAAAGGGTGGACAGGACAAGGCCTGTAACATGTCCTGGATTGAGGGGTACCTCCCCAATGGCGTGCATCAACAAAGCCCCATCCAGCAGGGGGAAACCCAGTGGCCTTCTAAGGCCAGACTTCCACCAGGGGTGGGCTTATAGGGAAGGGCTGGGAGCCAGAAGGCTGTAGCTCCCTTTGGGGTCCTGGACAAGCAGCAGTCACTGCTCAGTGCCCATCTAGCCACTATGTCAATGTGTCGAGTGATGTCCAATTAAGGTGCCCTGGTTCAGACACTGGCCCCGTCGCCTTCCCCTACAGCCCATTCTGGGAGATTTGGGCAGGTGCCCTTTTCCTCTGGTGGGCTAGGGAGGCTCCCATGTCCATAGCAGCACCTGGATTCCTCTTTCATAGGACTCAGTGATTCTGACATTAAGCTCACTGCCCTTCCATACTGCTGAAGGAGGCCCATAGGACCTCAGGAGAGAGGGCCCCTCCAGGGACCCTGGCATTCCTGGCAGGAAACAAAGTAACTATGCTGTCCCATCAGCCCATTGCACAGGGCAGATGTTAGGGGACATACCAGCCTTCTGTGGCAAAGAGTGGGCCTAACTGGTATTGTCTAGAGGAGGTCCTCCCCATTTAACCCATTGCCCGTGGGGCCTCTGACCAAGTGCCCAGGCATCCACTCACCTTACGTGGTTGGCAAATGGCAAGACCCTGGCCAGAACAACGTCCCACTGAAAGACACAAAGGCATCAAGGAAGCTGATTCAAGGCTCCAAATAATGAATACTGCCAGTGCGGTATCCTGTCTTGGGTCCTGAAATCCCACAGACCTTTCAGAAAGGCACTGGGGAATTTTGAGCGATCGTCTCTTCAAACCAAACATGCCATAGCCTCACGTGGGCACAGATTTTCCCCAGGATCCCTCCCCTGAAGATGCTGCCCTCTCTTCAGACTCAGTGTAATCCTATTGAGAATGATTTTTAGGCTTTCATCTCTCTTTGAGACCATATGAGTTCTCATCATTGACCTAACTCACACTGTCCCCATGCCCCCAGACACCCCGCCCAGCTCAACATGCTTACCAAAAATGGTTTGTGGGTCTCGCAATGACCTGTTGTGAGCCTGGCTGAGAACCTTAGCCTGAAGCTGGGCCTATTTACCCAGGGTCACCTGTGGGTATTTCTGTTCAGGCACATGCTCTGTGTAGAGACAGGGAGCTCTGCTCTGATGACAAAGCTTTTTCCCAGTGGGGCTTGACCTTGCAGCCATGGGTGAGAACCCTGGTTGTGTGGGGCCATGATTCCATTCGTGATTCCCGCAAGACTGCAGTGATGATAGGTAAACTCAAGAGCAGTGTGCCAGGGTTCAGCCACTATGATTGCACTGAACATCAGTGCATGAGGCTCCCCATAGGGAGCAGTACAAGGCCCTCCTATAGGGAGCAGTACAAGGCCCTCCTATAGGGAGCAGTACAAGGCCCCAGCAGCAGCAGGCAGCAGGTCAAACGCACTGGTCTCCCAGCCATATTGGGACACCACTTTGTGAGTCAGTTGTACACAGTATGGACTGCCATGGGTGGAAGATCCCAGCCCTGGGCTTTGCCAAGAATGGGCATGAGTGGGGGCCAAGACTGGTGAAGACGTGGGCATGTAAGCCTCTTGAGCTATGGAATGGAATGGAGCAGTTCTTCAGTCTGAAGAACACGTGTAGACCAAGGAGCTGTGGCATGGCCTTCTGGCAGGCAAATCTCTGCTTTGGATGCTGTCCCCAGAGCACCCATGCCAAGATTCCTGGGGTGCCCATGTCCTAGCGTGTATCTTACCAGGGACAAGCTCTGTCCCCAAATAGTGCTGCTGCATGTCTCCCTTGGGGCAACCTCGACTCTTCCCATTTTGTGCTCAGGGTTATCTCAGGGAGAGGGGCCAGCATGGTTCCCAAGCCACCTGGACCATCATTGTAAAAGGATTCTTGGGACAAGAACTATTGCATGCCATGGGTCGAGGCACTTACCCCAGGAGTGGTAACTGGCAAAGCCCCATCCCTGTGGGAGAAAACTCAGTGGCCTTCTGATTCCTGGCTTCTACCTGGAGGAGGCTTATCAGGAAGCTCTTGTTCCCAGGATACTGGAGCTCCCCTTGCTATCCTGGCCTAGGAATAAGCTCTCCTCAGGGTCCATCTACCCACTGTATAAAGGTTTCTAATAACATCCAGGTAAGGTTCCAGTTCAGACCCTGACCCTGGAGTCTCCCTCACTGTCCAGTCTGGCAACTTTGGGTGGGATCCCTTCCCCTCAGGAGGTCAAAGAGGCTCCTATACCTACTGTAGCACCTGGCACCTATCCCTCCCTGGGACTCAGGATTCTGACATCAAGCTTAGTGCTGTCCCCACACTGGTGAACATGGTCCATGAAACTTCAGAAGAGAAATCCCCTCCAGTGACCATGGAATTCTTGGTTGGAACTATGGAGGACCTATGCTATCCCAACAGCCCACTGCACAGGGCAGATATTTAGGGTCATGCCACCCTTCTTTGTCGAAGAAGGGATCCTCGTCCCATGCTGTGGCTTGGATTGTCCTGGGATGGGCCTTACCATCCAACCCATTGTCTATGGGGCCTCTTTCTACATGCCCAGGCATCTACTCACTTCACGTAGTGGGTGAACTGAAAGACCCTGGCCGACAACAAAATCCCACTGAAACACCAGGACACCAAGGAGCTAAGCCAAGCCTACAAATGAGCCATCCCACGAGGTGCTCATGATGGACACATAAAGCCAAGGGCAGGATCCTGCTTCAGTTCCTGGGGCCCACTCACTGGGCAGAAAGGCATTTGGGAGTCTCAAGGGATCAGTCAATCTGGAGTACCAGGTTCCAATGCCTCTGGTAGGTCACAGAGCTTCCTCATATCCCTCCCCAGACTGGTGCCCTCTATTGGGCTTAAGCTTAATCCTATTGAGCACGATTTTGAGGTTATCATCTCTCTTCTAAACAGTATGAGTTGTCATCATTGACCCCTTCCAAGCTGTCCCCAGGTTTCTGTGCCCCCACCCAGCTCAACATGCTTATCACAGGTGGTTTCAGGAGCTTGAGATGGCCAGTTGTACACCTGGTTCAGGGCCTATTCCAGAAGATGGGCCAATTTATCATAAGTGGTAATATACCCAGGGGACCCACGCAAAGATTCCTGGGGTGCTTAATGGCCTGGCATTAACTCCAAAAGTGAGAAGCTCTATACCCAAACAGTGCTGCTCCATGTCCCCTTTTGGGCCACCTTGATCTTTCCCATATTTTCAACTGGGGCTAGCCCAGGTAGAGGGTCTTGCACGGTTCCCAAGTGACCTCGATCTCCATGGTAAGAGGGTGTCTGGGACAAGATCCGTGGAGTGCTCTGGATCGAGGAACCAAATGAAGGTGTGATAGCAGACAAAGTCCCATCCAGGCATCTGCCAGGAGTGGGATCATGGTGTATATCTGGGAGCCAGGATATGGGAATTCTCTTGGGGTCCCAGCCAAGCAGTAGTCAGTCGTTAGGGCCTGTCTGTTCCTATGCAATTTGTCTGGCCACATCCAGGTAAAGTTCCTTGACTCTGGTCCTGGCCACTGAGTCTTTCCCCACCACTTATTATGGGAAAATTGGGCAGGAGTCCCACATATCCCCTGAAGCACCTCATATCCCTCCATGGGCCCCAGTGATTCTTACTTCAAGTTCAGTTTTTTTATACACAGGTGAAAGTGGCCCTCAGGAGAGAGGGCACCTCCAGGGACCATGTAATTTTTGGCAGGATCTGCAGGAACATTTTCTATACTGAGAGCCCACTGTACAGGGCCAATGTTCACAGACCTGTCAGGCCTCTGTTGTGATGACTGCCCCTATCCCATTCACTGTCTGTCATTGACTTCAGACAGAACCCACCCCTGTCCCACCCATATCCTCTGTTGTCCCTGCCTATGTGCACTGAAATCACCTCACCTCCTGTTGTGTGTGCAGTGGTGAGACAGGGCAAATTAGTGTTCCATTGAAAGACACAGGGATGCCAAGGGAACTAAACAAAAGCTTCAAATGAGGCATATCCAGAGGATATAAAAATGGGCACACGAATCCCCAAGTCTGAAGCCCAATTTGGTCACATGCATGCCCCAAGCCCAAGGGAGACCCATATGGGGACCCTCAAGTAATTGATTGCCTGAAGCCCAGTTAGCCAGACATTTCCAAGGGTCTGATAGTCCCTTGGATCCCATCCCAGAATTGTCATCAATTGGGCTTCACACTAGTCCTATTTTTGATTTTTAGGTCATAATCTTTCTTTCAGACAATATGAGTTCTCATCATTAACCTAACTGAGGCATTTTCTACCTCCTGTGTGCTTCCTCATTCAGCATGCTTACCAGCATGCTTTGTGGGTCTCAGGATTGCGAGTGTGTCTTGTGGGTCACAGCCAATTCCTGAACTGGGTGAAGTTACCCTTACTGTGCCAGGCAGAATCTTTGGGCACAGGGTCTTTGCAGAGAGTGGTAGGGCAGCTATTACTATACCCTTCCCCTTTGGTCCTAATCTGGTGGGCCAGGGGCATGATCCTAGAATGCATGGGGCTATGACTGCATTTATGATGCCAGCAAAGATTGAGGGATGGCAGGAAAACTACAGCATGTCACCCAAAGCCCTCAGCCTGTATGTGCCCACTCCTCAAAGGGAAAGCTGGACCCAACATGTAGCTGAGCATCACACAGGCACCACTAGGCAGTATTCTTGCCACACATTCTCTTGAAATGAGTGGGTCACAATATGTTGATCTTGTGGCATGCAGCATCGTAGGCCATGGCTTATGGGGCTTTGGCTTGGGCTTTGTGAAGACATGGTGGGCTTGGCATCCTAGGATTGGCCAGACCAGTCTAGGACATGGTCATCAAAACCCATTGAGCTGTGGAATATAATTCCCACTTGACAAGAATTTTAGTGGAACCCTGGGAAGCTGCCCAATGGAATCTTGCCAGGCTAAGTCCTTCCCCAGATGTTTCCATCCAGAGATCCACAGAAAATACCTTGGGTTCTCAATGGCCTTGTGTACTTTTCACCACCATCACCATATCCTAACAAAGAAGTATAGATGTCCTCTGCAGTGCCTACACATTTCTTCCTGACTATCAGTCCAGTGGGACCTCATGAAGAGATCCTACCTGGTTTCAAAAGATGTGAAGTTTATTGATATGTGTTTGGAAGAGGAGCTCTGCCCTTCTTTGGGCAAGGCACCGTCCAAGTTGTCATTTGCAGGAAAAGGTGGGGAATTATGGTTCCACTTACAAAGCCCCACATCGTGAGCACATCTGGACATTTGGGTTCCTAAGGACATTGAAGAGTCAAACCCAGGAGCCTCAAGTGATCATCCACCTCAAGCACTAAATCTACCACTCTCCTTTGGCCACATGGATCCCCAGAATCCTGTCATGGGATTTTCCATTCCATTTGGCTTCAGTGTAAACCTATCTAACATGACTTTTAGGTTATTGTCTCTTCTATACATTATGAGTTCTCATCATTAACACAACTAAGTCCTTCACCACTTGTCTGTGTACCCCCTTATGAACATGCTTACAAGAGATAGTTTCTGGAAGGTACAATGTCTGCAGTGTCTTGTGAGTTTGGGACAATTCTTGGAGCTGAGCCAAGCTCATATATATTTTGCCATGAGATCTTCATATAGGTATATGGTCTGTGTTCAGAAGATAGTTTTAAAACACCCTATGCATTCCTCATGCCCTTCTGGACCATACCTGCTAGTCCCAATTCAGAATGCTATGTCTTGACACATGAATCCATCACACAATAATTGAAAACAAGAAGGATCCAGTACAGTGCAGAAGGATCTCCACCTATATGGCTGAACACACAGCAATGTAATTATGGGTTCACACAGGGAGTTGAAAACACTGTTTCCTGAATGTGGCCTGCAAATTCGAGGGCCATAGTATGTAGGGCACAGCCCATTTCTAGGAATGGGCTCTGTGTTGAAGCCTGGTGGGGCACAGGACCTCTGCAGAAACATAGAGCCAGGATATAAAACACCATTAAATGCCTTCTTGGGAATCCTTGTACATAGAGTTCTGAAACGCTGCCCACTGTCCTTCATGCAGGCAAAGTGTTGCCCTAGACCCTGGCTGACATATGCCTTTCTGAGGTACAGATTGCCCTGCTGTGCATCCCATCAAAATCCCCATCTTCAAAGAGCAATGCCTATATTCTCCTGCTGAGGCCAACCTCTCCTTATATGTTTGCTGGTGATTCAGGGAGAGATGCTAGTATGCTTTCTAATCATCTCAACCTCATTGGTAGAAGGGTGCATATACAAGGGTATCTCCTGGGGGAGTCACGACCATCTTCAACAAAATTTTCAACCTCACTTGTAGTAGCATACATGGAAGAGTGTTTTTGCCCTTCCCAGGGTCCTGGCCACCAACAAAGATGGCATCTGCAGGAACTGTTCCACATCAAGGGGTACGAGGCCAGGAGACATTAGGATTAGTAGTCACGGTCAGTAAACAAATGAGGAACACCACAAGGGACCTAGTATATAGAGCTATGTCCCTGGACATGGGGAAGAATTGAGCACTCCTTAGGTGCCATCTTTTTGCTCTTATAATTCTGTCTAGTGTCGTCTAGCTAAGAACACCCTACACCCATTTATATTCCTGCACCACTCCCTCTGGTGGCCCTGGGCTGGTCCTTTATGCTGATGGATGTTACCTGAGGTTTCAACATCCACCCTAGTACTTAGTATTGCTGAAATGCATTAACAAGATTGGCCTCTAGTAGAACACACACTGACACAAATTAATATGCCCCGGGTTCCAATGGAGGAGAAGGGTTCTCCCTGGATATTAAGATCTCTTTCAGGTGCAATGATAATGTTTTACTTTCTTGACCTCATACTGCATAGGGCTAATGGTCACAGAGAAATTAACCCTTGATGTCCATTAATGTCTCCATCCTGACTGAAAGTCAGGCATTGCCATGTGTAGGACCTTTCCATTCTCCCTATGTCTTCTACAGCCTCTGTCACTGGTCAGATGCATTCACTCACCTCACATGGTGGAGTCAACGGTAGGACCCTGGCCATGAAATTCTGCTGAAAGACACAAGAAGACCAATGGTTCTAAGGAATAGCTCCAAATGAGGTTTCTTGGGAAGAACTAAGTGCTTGCATACAAAACCTACAGAATGAGCATATCTTGGCCATGTGGAGTCCCACTGATAGTGGATGGACACAGAGGGATATGTCTGTGAATTATTAATCTGAAGCCTCAAATTCTATCACTCTCCAAGTGCTACATGCTTCCCAGGACTCTTACTCATGATTGTGCCCTCTAATGAGCCTCAGTGTGATTATCTTGTACATGATTTTTAGGTCATTGTCTGTCTTAAAGACAATACGAGTTCTTATCATTGACCCAACCAAGGCATTCTCCACATGTTTATGTGCTCCCATTTGAACATGCTTACCAGAGATGGTTTCTGGAAAGCAGGATGCCCCGGTGCCACATGAGTTTGTGCCTATTCCTGGAGCCAGCTGACATATGTGCCTGTGGGGGTGTGGAATCTTCATCTGAAGATGTGGTCTGTGTGGAGAGAAGTAGGACAATTGTCAAAACCACCTTCCGATATCTGTCTTTTTTTGTTTTCTATTCCTTTTCCCTTCATTACATAATACATGAATATATTTAGACTAAATCAATAAATGAATGTGTAATTATAATGCTTTAGCAAATCCATAAGCATCTTCATTGTTAAATAAATATTAAATAAGATCATAGTCTTCATTAAGATATATAGATTTACACTCATTCAAAGGCCCAGCAGCTCATATTTTTTATTTGTAAACTCTATGTTTTGCATAATTTTACTTTTATGGCTGATTCATTTTTCTTTTGCATATATTTGGTTTTCTTGGAGCAGTAATTTAATATTTTTCAGGAACTCTCAAAATAACAATATCAATTGATATGTAATTGGTTCTGGACAACTTACATCTGAAGTTATTAAAATATACTTGTTCCTTATCATCTAGGGAAATCCCTGCACTAGAGTTTTCAGTCCATGTTTCAAAAGCCATGCATGTTTTGTTTATATTGTCTTCCATGTCCTGCTAACACTGTTTAAAGTGTGATTCTTATACTCCATCATCCAAGTATACAGTTCCCCTTATTTCATAAAAGAAACATGACCTCATGAAGAATTGCTTTAATGGTCCTGAAGATTTTTCCAATTTATATCTATGATAGTACTTTTCAAAGAGTTTTTGTATCCTTGATTGTCCATTCTTTAAGACATACATTTTTCCAAAATAAATTCTTCAAATGGTATGAATATTAGTGCCCTCTTGGGGGGAACTTAACTATTCAGTGTTCCCATAATGAGCAGCTGGCAATACCAACAGCACACAATTTCTTAAATTGTCATTGGAATCTTATTTCAATCTACAGGAGTCACAGTTTAGCTCTCTGAATCCTCCTCAGTGTCCTGCAACTAAGATCCGTGGGTGTAGATGTTTTGCATCTTACTCTCTGAACACCCTGGGTGTGAACCTTTTCTAGGGGAAGTATTCTAAGATTGAAATGAATAATCCATCTGTCATATCTCTGTAGTGTGTATTTGAGATATGTTCCTCAACCTGAACGCTTACAGATTTGTGCCATGTTTCCCAGCAGCCATGAAGGAAAGATATCCTCCATCCCCATGTTACCTATTTCTTTGAAAATGACTAAGTTATGCTTTCTAGTGATTCTCTCTTGTAAGGTGATATTCAGAAAAAAAAATCAATCCTCTACAATTTAGTTTAGTGGACCTCCCCTTTTGCCCTATGTTCTTGTGGCCTGTATCTATGATTAAAGGCTTCATCCTACCTCCTATCATTAAGTCTACCATTGCTAAAAATTTCAACTGAAGACATAGGGAGGGAAAAAGCTATAGAATTGTTACAAATATAGCTCCTTTGTATCATGGATCATCGATTATGAAACAGAGTTTAAAATATGAACAAATGTTAGGTACATGGAATCTTATAGACATGTACACAACAAGGGATTACCTTGAGAGGATTGTTATCTCAATCCTGAAATTCCATGATTCTCTCAGTGTTGACGGATAAAATAATGAATAATGAATAAATACAAAATAAATTTACATATTAATTAATATCTAAGAAATAAATTTAAATTTAGCTTCTAAGAATCTGAGCATCATTGATTCAACATAGAATATAAGTCATTGTAAATAAGCTAATCTATATTGTAATAAGCTTTTCTATATTGGAAAAGAACCCAGGACATGCCTGGTAAAATCAAATTTCCTATGGCTCAATTTTTGTCTACATAGCAATATTGGTATGTGGATAATTGGGCTTGATTATTAGCCATGTAAACCCATAAAACAACGTTGTAAAAAATGTAGAATTAGTTTTATTGAGAAAGATAGCCAGAGACTTGAAAATGTCCTCACTACCCATTACTAAGGCAAACCCTTGCATGAGGCATTTTAGGCCATGATGTGAATGACATATTCTTTTCATTCAGACTCCTCTTTCACGTTCCTATCAATATCTTCCAATCAGCAATGCAAAACGTTTTGTTTGTAGTATATAACTTTATTTCTCTTCTTTAAGAACTCCAAATATCTCAACATCACATTTATATACATACCTCATAAATTTTTTTGTTGTTGTTTTTCCTTTTTGGTGCCATCTTATAAAGGATTTGTGTCTTGAGAAGAACTTCAAATGTGAAGCTGGTGTTTCATTTGGTAAAATCAAACAGATTAAAAGACCAATTAGGAAAAAACGAACCCACAATTCCTTAAATTGAAATTTTAAAGCCCTAATAATCCTCAGGGACCATGATGTAGTTATCTGAATACTTAATGGTGTCTTTTAGCAAATACCCATTGGCACGTTAATTCTTG
Source organism: Suricata suricatta (assembly GCF_006229205.1). Classification (NCBI taxonomy): domain Eukaryota; kingdom Metazoa; phylum Chordata; class Mammalia; order Carnivora; family Herpestidae; genus Suricata; species Suricata suricatta. The sequence goes on along the minus strand of NC_043708.1, from coordinate 117,588,671 downwards.
CATCTCATTTTTTGGATGCAATAGCCATTATCCTTCCTTATAGGACATTCTTTTGAGTGTCCAATTAAGATCCCAACAGTTATTATCTCTACAGTGTATTAGAGTTCGTTTTCAACATGTGCACAGACAGATGGTAATGCTTCTAAGGTGGGGGGATAGAGGAGGAAATATTTCCTCCATTTGGAATCTTATCTGTTTTAGGTATAGCTAAAATGTTTGCAGGATTACTACCCCAATGGGCTGACTCTCAGACAGAATCAATCCTCTACAAAATTTAAATTTTTGAAAAGAGTAACTTATTTACCTCTCTAAGTCAGGCCTCTTGTATGGTACAATTTTCTGTGTCACTTATATCTATGATCAAACATATTCACTCACCTCAGAATTTATTGCAACAGTGAAATTCTTTCCAAAATTTTCAACTGAATAACACAATAATAGAAATATAGCTAAGGGCTATATTTTGGTTGCCTGAACAGCCAAATCTCTTTACTATAAAAGGGAAATATGGAACTTAAACATTTTGCTTTGGCATTATCGAGCACATTGACCTTCACTCTAATTTTATTTAGTATGATATTTAGGTCATAATTTATCTTCAAGACAATATGGATTCTCACTTTGCTAGTTATGGCATTACCTACACACATATACAGTTTTTCCCATATATGCTTATCAGATATAAAATTTGGAATTTGTGATGCCAAAATAGACATGACTTTTGCCATATACCATCATGGACATCTGACTCACATAGCTTCATTCTGTGGGAACAAACAGTGGTCTTTTTCAGTCATTATCTGTTTGGATAGTTGTAAGATAGATTACAAAATATATTGCTACATCCCTCCTGGGCTGGTGATTTATCCTTGCTCCAAGTTAAGGAAGTATTATGAACATTTCTTTAAAATGATCTCTGACAAAGTGCATGCAGCTTTCATTTACCAAGCAAAAAAGGACAAACTATACATGTTTTTTAACTTTGAATAAACTTTCATGTGGTGGTTGTGAACATGGGAGATATTCATTGGCCAACCTTATTCTAACTAGTCAAGAGCTTATGCCAGAGTATTTGCCATGGTTCATTGCATGTAAATTTGCATAAAATCATAGTCTTTCAGCCACATGAAACTATAATAACAGGTCAGGACGATTGAAATTGTGATATTTATGAATCCTTTAGAACCATATAAGGAACTTTTCAGATCATGGTCAATATACCCTATTATTTTGTGAGTCTTCTAAAATGTCTCACAATTTTGATTAAAAAAAAGACAAATAAAAATACAATAATTAGAGTATATATGACTACTTGTATATTTAGGCTAAAGAAAATCACAGAATAGAGTTAGAACTATAGCACAGAGAAAGTATCATATCCATTCAATAAACTTTCAGTAATAAAGTTTACTTCATGAGAGTGCTTCAAATAAGACAGCCATTAAATTGAGAATAATAATTCATAATGCTGATTTGGTGACACTAGCCAATTAAAAGTGTAAATTAGAACTTCTAGCATCATTTATTGCATATGCTTTATTGTATGAAATAATGGAATCATAAAAGGATCTGGAATTCTGATGTGTGTCACTTCATGAATATACACAATTTTAAGTTTCAAATTTTAGTCTTATAACCAGTACAACTACTTAACAGTAGTTCAGATATGGAAATTTTTTCAATGGCTCCAAAGCAGTTAGAATACCATAAAATTATAGAGATGTTGATTTAACTTGTATGTAGAATGAAAATATTAAACATTGTACTGAGAACCAGTGAATCTAATTTTTTCTCAATTTCAATATTAATTTCAAGTTCACATAAAATATTTGGTGATAAAATCACATTGCATAAATCAGTCACTTTTTCAGAAGGAAATTACATATCTCTATGTAAGTTACCTAATGTGTAAACTTGTATGCCTTAGAATGGTCTCTTTCCCAGTCAATTACTTTTTCACATGTAACTGTGGCCAAAGAAAACCAGAAACCTACTATTAATGCAGTGTTTCAACCCTTCGTTAGATGTCTTACTCAAAGACACAGTGAGAGAAAAACAGGGAAGTACTGAATCTAAATGTTCCCAGCTCTAAAGAATTATAAATCCCCAAAACAAAGCTTATAGAAAAGTGTTTTCACTTTTGAACACATAGATAGGATTGGTTAACATGAGTTTCTTTCAAGAATTCCTTGTCTAAGTCCCAAATAAAATGCCTAGAAAAAAGTAATGGTTTCCAATTACTACCTCAGATTGTCATCTTCACCTATGATGGAAGTTTGTCCTCATCATTATCCAATTGATCATGACTTTCAGTCATCATCATTCCTAAAGACAATGCTTTCACTTTTGACCCTAGCCGTGGCATTACAAATGCATACATACACTCATATCTAAAGATGTTTACCAGACAATTGTGGTACTGATTTGGAAAGGAGTTTTGATATATTCAGTGCTAGGCACCTGACATATTAATTCCCCCAGGTTTTAAGCCAAACTGTGCTTTTTCTCTGCAATGATGATTTTTAAGTGTATAGGAATAGGACAGATATCAAAACATAAAACTAAGCCTCTCTTGCAGTATGGTTCTTGATAGTTTTTCCTTAATGACACAATTTGGTCAGTACTCAAAATAATGACTTATTAGAGAGGTTTTAGACTACTGATCATCTTACACATAAATTATACAGAATACAAATTTCCTTGGAAAGCCACTCAGATAGTGAAAAACAAAAGAGCATTCCACATATCATTATAAATATATGTATATGTATATATGATATCCTATATAGGATGACATAGTAATAACATTTGGCATGGTCCATTGCATACGAACTCTCCTCAAATGACACACCTGAAGCCAAATGAAACTCAGGATTTACAAATCAAATATTAGGCCACTGGGAATAGTACTCCTCCAGAAAGTTTCCCTCATTCATAGCAGACACCTTACTATACTGAAAATATCACATTAACATAATATTTAGCAGATGAAATTCATCTCTGTTTCTCATTAGTATAATCAATATTAGGTTTAATACAAATACAAAATTACTTAATCTCACATTGCTAACATTGTTGACAGGATTCTTTGTTTATTCAAAGTTCTTCATTGATGTTAAAGCATCATGCCATTATTAGAATCTCATTTAAGGTTAAAAGTATATTGCTTTAGCCACATAGAAACCCAGATAAGTTCAAACATGCATGTGGATACCAATGAGTCAAAACTTTTGTAACTGTTACTCACATCAAATTCAAGTAATAAGTACAAATTTTGTCATAAAATCACATTAAATAGACCAGTAATGATTTTTTTCAATTGGTTTATTCAGTAATGGCAGTATGTCATCAACATCACCTGTTAAGACTCTGCCATCAGCCTGTCATCCTAACATATTAATTCAGATCAAGCCTCTTGTTCCATAATGATAATACACTTCCTCATGGGGTTATTTTTCAGCATCTGGTTACCTGATAGCATAATTAGCCCAGGAAAACCCACAAACGATTATATCTGATTATGACTGTTTTTTTTTTAATTGTTCCAGATATAGGGTTAGGCTTAAACCCTAAATTTATAAGTTTTTCAAACTCAAAAAAGAAATACATACTTACAACATAATGTTGACATTATTTTTAATAAAACAGTGATAATTGGGTCACTGTGAGACAATGATTTGGTATGAATTAATCAAATACTTTCTTTTTTTAAACTTTTTTTAAATGTTTCATTTATTTTTGAGAGAGAGAAGGAAACAGCGTGAGCAGGGGAGGGTCAGAGAGAGAGGAAGACACAGAATCCAAAGACAGGCTCCAGGCTCTGAGCTACCTGTCAGCACAGAGCCTTATGTGGGGCTTGAACCCATGAACTGTGAGATCATGACCAGAGCCAAAATCAGACACTTAACCAACCGAACCACCCAGGTACTCCAAATAAAATACTTTCTTATGTTTGGTTTATTCATTCCATTTGCTTAGAAGATTGTACATGACTAAGAATTATCAAATTTTGAGTTCTTATAGGATATTACAGAGCTTCTAAATTACCACAGATACAAAATGACTTCTTTTATTGAATTATACATGTTTAGGAATTACAAAAGTTGAGATGATATAATTTAGTAAGGCACTGTTCACAATGTGAACATAAGCCTTAGCTTACATACATATGTGTGGCCATATGCCATTATATACAACATTACTAAAAATATGAAATACTTTATAAAGTTGGAATCTAAATAAAGTCCAATAGCTATCATGCCTCAGGTAACATTGGCCTTATACTTATATGTATCTTGTAAGGACTTTTTTCTGACAAAGAGAACATATTTTTGTAATTTCCTGAATTATCTAATCCTATACAACTGTTACATTATTCCAAAAATTTCAGCATATTCCTTCTGTTTGAATAAGTTTGTTGGTGGTTTGAAAATACTCACATATATGATTGAGGTAAAATAAAAATTATATAATATAAATCACATTTTGCTATGATATTCTTCTTAGCTCCTCTTGATATCTAGTTTTCTAATTCTTTAAGAGTTAAATTTTCATAAAATTATAATACAATGTTCCTGGATATGAGTTATAGACATTTCACTTTGTCAGTCCAAAACTTAGTAACTCTTTTCACAGCTTGGTCTAAAAATTCCTTTTAAAAATATTTTACCATGTTTTCAAGGATAACTTTTTAAATCAATAATATAAACCTTTTAGAAAAATTTCAGTGATTCTAGTAAATCAGTAACTAATTTTCCATGTCATATATACTTGTTGGTCAAGCGACACTATTTTTTCAAAGTTGAATGGTTTTATAACAGACCACAAACACTTACTTGTTATCAGTATAAATATTTAATACTTAAGGCTAATGTGGAGTGACATCAACAAGATGACAGAAGAGGTCTCTGGCCCTACTTTTCTCACAGAAAAATAAACTTAGCAAATATACAAACAAAAACGCCTTTCTGAGAATCCCAGACCTCACAGGTAATGTTCTTGCACACTGAGGGAAGCACAAAAGTTGATTTAAAAAATTTAATGAGTCAGAGTAAAGGTTTCAATTTATCCTTGTCAACTTCCCTGAAGCTGGCACAGTACCAGATCTTTCTCAGGAAAGTTCTCCTTATTCCATGATTTCTCCACTGGGGAAAGAGAGACTAAGACATACATTCAACTTCTCCAGTGTTTTGGGACACTGAGATGCCCACTTCTCTCTTGTAGTACATGGAACAGGAAGAATTAGAATTGGTAAACCACATGGGAACTTTTAAAAACATGGAAGACGGACTTGGGTCCACAGGGACATGGCTCATGAGTGATAGAGATCTTAGCAGAAGACCTGTGCGCCTACCAGCAGTTTGGACAACCAGAGCTCTCACCAGTAACATTGCTTCAACAAGGAATGCTCCAACCAGCCCTTCGCAATCAGGAAGTCCAGCCTGTATCCTGACCCAACTGTAGAGCCCAAACAGCTCTGCTGCCTATCTGGAGAGCTAAGCTAGCAGCCCAGCCAACTGTGTAGTCCAGCCAGCAGTCATGCTTATGCATGCAGCCCCAGTGAAACTTAGAACCCAACCAGTAGCCCTGTTAAACTGCAGATCCCATCCAGGGGACCCAACTAATGAAATTCAGCCAGATCACCATCTGACTGGACAGCTCATTCAATATCCTACCTGAAGACAAAGCCCACCCAAGGGCCTCTGCAACTTCAGGACCCAGCCAGTGTACTCACTCAAACTAACAGCACTGGTAGTTTTCCCTGCTAAGAGCTGGTCTACCCAGAATCTTAGGCTGGGCTGATTGGTGAAGGACTTTTCATTCCTAAGCCAAGCTGTAAAGACTATAAGAGGTGACTAATTTCTTAAATATGCAGAAACAAATACAAGGATACAAGGACCAGAAAGATTTAAAGAAAAATAACCCTACCAAAGGAAACCATTAAAGCTACAAAAACCATATTTAAAGAAACAGAACTACAAACAGCTTGATAAAGAACACAAAATAATTGTCTAAAATAAGCTCATGGAACTAAAAAAGAACATAAATAGGCAGCTGAATGAAATCAGAAAAATAATACATGAACATTAGTTTATCAAAAAATTTACAACGATAAAAAATCAAACATATATCTTAGAAATAAATAATGCAATGACTGCACTAAACATTTCAATAGAGAACCTCAACAGCATGTTCAATCTAGCAGAAAAAAGAATTAGTGAACTTGAAGAACAGTTACTTGAGATTATCCAGTCAGAAGGACAAAAATATAAAATAATTAAAAGGAGTAGATAAAGGCTACAGATGTATGAAATGCCATGAAGTGAAACAATATTTACATTATGGGAGTCCCAAGAGGAGAAAATAGACAAAAAGGAGTACAAATTCTATTTAAAGAAGTATTGACTGAAACTCTCCAAATTTGGGAGGAGAAATGAAATTAATGGGTACACCTGGGAAGCTTAGTAAGTTAAGTGCCTGACTTCAACTCAGGTAATAATCTCACCATTCGAGAGTTTGAACCCACGTCAGGCTCTATGCTGACAGCTTGGAGTCCAGAGCCTAGTTTGGATTCTGTCTCTCTCTCTCTCTTTCTCAAAAATATATAAACGTCTAAAATAGAAATTAATGAAGCCCAAAATTCACCAAGCAAGTTTGACCCAATAGGTCTATACTAGGAAATATTATATTTAATTTGTCAAGTTCGAAGACAGAATTTTGAAAGCAGCAATATGTAAGGGAACTCTTAAAAGACTATCACAGACATTTTACTCATATACTTTTTAGTCAAATCTTATTTTCCAAAGACAGATGAATTTAATTCATAAGTTTGTGCATTTCAAGTTTAAGGGTGGATATCTGATATTAGAGAGGAACACTTGTAGTGTGTCAAAGACTAACTGAAATGAAAAATGGTTAAAATGAGGCTAAAGATGTCTAAAACACTCTGCTGATTGTTTATCACTTCCCTTATACCTCTCCAAGATTTATTCTCTGTCTTTGTCTGCCCTGCGCTTTCCCTAGGATGTGGATATAAACGGATTCCATCTACTAGGCTCCCCTACCAAGAGTCTTCCAGTTGGGTTTGGACGCTGAACAGAGGCAGGCAATCAGAACGCAGAAAGAGAGAAGTATTTCTTGCCGTCCCTCTCACTGTAGCTGTGATGCTCTGTGTTTATAGGTTCTCCCAGCAGCCCCTCCTCCATCCATACTTTTAGCTTTCAATGGGATGAAATAACTAAATTCACCTCCTTTGTCTATTTGATTTTTAAGAGTAATATTTTATTTTTAGAGAGATAATTGTCTATTTGATTTTAAGAGCGGTCATTGTTTATTTATGATAATTAAGGATTATTAGGAATACAAGCTGCTCTGGCCTCTGGGTGCCTCACCACCCCTTGTATCTTTTGTTTTTTTAGCTGTAACCAGTATATGTAACTCTTTTATTGAAGTCTCTTCACTTCGAACATTTGGGGTGACTTCTGTTTTCCTGCTGGTACCCTGACTAAAACACATTAATCTCCATTGATGTTAATAATCAAAATTTCATAATTAAGATTTATGAAATCTCTAACATGGAAAGTATATTAAATGGGGTTCTATCTGGAAGCATATAATAAAATCTTTGTTTTAAAAAAAAAAGACTATAAATAGTTTCTCAGTAGAAACCTAGCAGGACAGGAGATAAAAAGGATGGTATATTTAAAATGCTAACAGAAAAAAAAAATTTTCCTAATACCACCAAGCTACTCTCAAATTCCACAATGGGCACACTCCCTCAGACTTCACCTAATTGGGCCCCATTAACACCACAGAGGTAAATCACAGGAAGAAAGTGCAGACAACTACACTGAAAGTAAATGTGACCCAGACACCACAGTAGGAAGTAAGCAGCACACAGGATGCTCTCCTAGTGTGCCAGCATGTACTGAATAGGAGACACTGCACTGCATGGCACTCCAGGACCTCTTCTATATAAAATTACTACCTTCAAAAGCAAATGTCATAGCTGATTTTCTTAACACATAGAAACAGACACAGAGAGGCAGACAAAATGAAGAGATAGAGAAATTTATCGGAAATGAAAGAACAGAACAAGGCCATAGCCAGAGATCTGGGTGAAACAGATTTATGTAACATGTATGATAGAGAATTTAAAGTAATGATAACAAAGATACTGGACTTGAGGAAAGAGTAGAATGCATCAGTGAGAACATTAACACAGATAAGGAATAACATAGCAGAGATAAGGGGCTAAGTAAATAAAATAAGAAACACATTTGATGAAATGAATAGCAAAATGGATGAAGTAGAGGAAAGAAAATAACGGAAAGTAATAAAGCTGAATAAAAGAGAGAAAAAAATATTTGCACAAAACTAGAATAGATTCAGGGAACTCAGTGACTCCATCAAATGTAGTAACATTTGTATTGTAAAAGTCTTAGAGGAAGAAAAGATGGGAAAAGGAGCAGAAAATGTATTTGAAGAAATAATAGCAAAGTACTTTTCTAATCTAGTGAAGGAGAAACAAATCTAGATCCAGGAGATACACAAAACTTCCCTTAAAATCAACAAAAGCAGAACCACACCAAGACATATAAATAAACTTGCAAAATAGAGTGATATTTAAAAAAACCTTGAAAGCAACAAGATTAAAGAAGTAATTAACTTACAAGGGAAAACCTATAGGATTAGCAGGAGGTTTTCATCAGAAAATTTTCAAGCAAGATGGGTATAACATGATATATTTAAATGGGAAAAAACTGCAGCCAAGAATTCGCTATCCAGCAAGGGCTGTCATTCAGAATAGAAGAGTTTCCCAGTCAAACAAAAGCTAAAGTAGTTTGTGAGCACTAAACCACCCTGTAAGAAATACTGAAGGTGACTCTTAGAATGAAAAGGAGAGAACAAAAGTGTCAGTATAAACGTAGGAAACAAAACAAGTGAAAATGAGTATTTCTGTAAAACACAAGTTAAGGAACTTAAAAAGGATATAAAATATAATAACATATACCTAAATGTGGGGAGTAGAGGTGAAAAAAATGATTTATTGTCAAGTTGGTTTCCATATAATACCCAGTGCCCTCCTCCATGACCATCACTCCCCTTCCCCTTTCCCCATTCTTCTCCAGCCTTCAGTTTGTTTTCAGTATTCAAGAGTCTCTCTTGAAGAGGGACACAAATCATGAGAGACTATTAAATACTGAAAACAAACCGAAGGCTGAAGGGGAGGGGAGGGGGAAGGAAGGGGGTGATGGCCATGGAGGGGAGCACGTGTGGGGAGAAGCACTGGGTGTTATATGGAAACCAATTTGACAATAAACTATGATTTAACAAAAAGAGTCTCTCTTGATTTGCCTCCCTCCCTCTCCCTGTTTTTCCCCCTTCCTCTCCCCATAGTCCTCTGTTAACTTTCTCCTGTCAGACTTATGAGTGAAAACATATGGTGTCTGTCCTTCTCTGCCTGACTTATTTCACTTGGCATGACACCCTCGAGGTCCATCCACGTTGCTACGAATGGCCATATTTTATTCTTTCTGTATTCATTATGTATTCTTTCTGTATTCATATATAATGGCCATATAGTATTTCATTGTATATATAAACCCACTCAACCCTAGATGAATTCACACTTAAATGACAATCGATTTAATATAGACTTCTATATGCACACTATTCACAAACCTAATGGTAACCATATATTAAGCCACTAATAAACATGAAAAAGAGTAAAGAGAAAATATCTTAATATATCACTGAAGAAAATCAACAAACCATGAAAGACAAGAAAGGATGTAAGAGAAAATCCTCAGAAACAACCATAAAACAAATAATAAAATGGCAATAAACATATATCTATCAATAATTAGTTTTTGAATGTAAATGGGCTAAATGGTCGAATTAAAGAACATAGGGTGACTGGGGCACTTGGATGGCTCAGTCAGGTGTCCAACTCTTGGTTTTAGTTCAAGTCATGATCTCATGGTTTGTGAGTTTGAGCCCTGCATTCGACTTTGTGCTGACAGCACAGAGCCTGCGTGGATTCTCTCCCTTTCTTTTTCTCTATATTCCTCCCCTGCTCAATCTCTCTCTCCTCTCTCTCTCTCTCTCTCTCTCTCTCTCTCTCTCTTTCTCTCTCTCCCTCTCTCTCTCTGTCAAAGTAAATAAATATACTTAAAAAAGCATAGAGTGACAGAATGGATTTTAAAAAACCCATATGTAAGTTGCCTATAAGAGAGTCATTTGAGATCCAAAGACACCTGAAAATTGAAAGTGAGGGAAAGGAGAAACACCTATTATGCAAATGTTTGTTGAAAGAAAGCTGGAGTAGCAGCATGCATTTTGGACAAAATAAACTTTAAAGCTTTTATACAACAGGAGACAAAGAATATTAAATAATAATAAAGAGGACAATCCAACAAGAAGATATAATAATTGTAAATGTTTATGTACCCAACCTAAAGCACCCAAAAATATAAAATAGTTAATAACAGACGTAAAGGAACTAATTACTAATAATGCAATAATAAAAGGGGACTTTAAATCCCCACTTATAGCAATGGGCAGATCTTCTAAACAGAAAATCAATAAGGAAACAACAAATTTGAATGCTACACTAGAACAAATAGATTTAACAGATATATTCAGAACATTTCATCCTAAAATAGCAGAAAAAGTCTTTTCAATTGCACTTGCAACATTCCAAGGAATATATCACATAGTAGTCCACAATACCAGCCTTAAGAAACTCAAGAAGGTCATAGTCAAACCATGCATCTGTTCTGACCACAATGCTATGAAGAAAAAATCTTGAAACACCACAAATACATGGAGGGTAAATGACATGGTACTAAATAATGACTAAATTTTAACCAGGAAATAAAAGAAAAAAGAAAACGGTACATGGAAACTAATTAAAATGAAAATACAATGGTCCAAAAACCTCTTGGTTGCAGTAAAAGCAGTTCTAAGGGGGAAGTTTATAGCAGTACAGGTCTACCTCAAGAAGCAAGAAAAATCTCAAATAAATAACCTAATCTTGTGCCTAAAGTACTAGAAAAAGACCAATAACAAGGCCTAAAGCCAGCAGAATACGGGAAATTGTTGGGGCCCAGTAGGCCAAAAAAACCTCCCGCATAGCGACCTTGGCGGCTATGCCTCCGGGGCAGAGGTGAACTATTTGGGAAGTTGTGGAACAAGTCGAAAGACTGTGAAACAACATTTGGCCTCCTGGGATGCACGTATGGCTTTTGTTTATCCTGTCTATAATTTTCTTGTTGCTTTGCAAAAAGGCATATACTTTTAAGTTTTGAATCAACTTGGGTCAGTTAGTGACACCAACTTTCCCTTACATTATTTTTGTTCCCAGCTCATTGCCTGCTGTTGGGGGCAAACTCAATCTTCTGTCCAAAATTAACTTCTTGGATAATAAGCTTCTTGCCCAGAAATAACTGCTAAAGGGCCTTGAAGAAAATAAAATTCTTTGGGCTTATCTAATGCATAGAGACAGACTCCCTCATTCCTGTTTTTTGATTTCTGTTCTCACGGCTAGTCTCTCTTCCATGATAAAAATGATCCTTCCTAGAACATGTTTTTACTTTTTCAAGGACCATAAACTAAGTAATCATTAAAGAAAAAAATGTAATCACCTATGGCATATAAGACACTTGCAATCTTAGTAAAGTGTGGTATTACCACCATTCACGTTGTCTGTCTTTGTTTTTATAGATATTGCACCGACACCAACCCCCTACTCAGAGACCCTTCGACTGGGGTGCGTGGGCTGGTCCCCCGCAGGAAATAATAAAGATTAGAGGCACAATAAATCATATGGAAACCAAAAATGATGATAGAACAAATCAAGGGAACCAAGATGTGGTTCTTTGGAAAAAATTACTAAAATTGATAAACCTGAAGGAGAGGGGCAAGTGTGGAGAAGTAGGAAGCTCTGTAATTTTCACCTGCCTACAACTATCAAACTGAGGACTAAAGTCATAATACTCTGATTTGCAAGAGTGGGAGGAAGACACACAGAGTCCAAAAAGAAGACAGCCTCATAGATGCCTGAATGTGTGTAAACTGGGAAAATGAAAAAGAACCAGGGCCCTGAGGTGCAGAGGGGAAGAAGCCACCCCCCCCCAGCAAAGAGCCAAGGTGAGTGCAAGAGCCACGGAGAGATAAGGGGAAGAGAAAGAGAGACTGAAACCACTCATAGAGCTTTCTCTATAGAAGAGAAAAATCTCGAAAACAAAAGTGCAGCGTGAACATGGGGAAGCAAAAGAAAGCAAGAAAATATGCGACCATGAAGCGAATGCTTAGTCTCCGAGATCAGAGGCTTAAAGAAAAGGATAGATTGAAACCTAAAAAGAAAGAAAAGAAAGATCCCAGTGCACTCAAGGAAAGAGAAGTCCCCCAACATCCTTCCTGCTTGTTCTTCCAATATAACACATAGCTAGGCCCACCTTACCACATCCTGGTTGATACCAACTTTATTAACTTTTCCATTAAAGCCAAACTGGATTTAGTACAATCAATGATGGACTGTCTGTATGCCAAGTGTATCCCTTGTATAACTGACTGTGTAATGGCTGAAATTGAGAAACTGGGGCAAAAGTATCGAGTGGCTCTAAGGATTGCCAAGGATCCAAGATTTGAACGATTACCATGCACACACAAAGGAACCTATGCAGATGA
>NC_043708.1:117541780-117575878 GCF_006229205.1 Suricata suricatta | reverse complement strand
ACTTTTCCATTAAAGCCAAACTGGATTTAGTACAATCAATGATGGACTGTCTGTATGCCAAGTGTATCCCTTGTATAACTGACTGTGTAATGGCTGAAATTGAGAAACTGGGGCAAAAGTATCGAGTGGCTCTAAGGATTGCCAAGGATCCAAGATTTGAACGATTACCATGCACACACAAAGGAACCTATGCAGATGATTGCTTAGTTCAGAGAGTAACTCAGCACAAGTGTTACATTGTGGCCACAGTTGACTGGGACCTTAAACGAAGGATCCGGAAGATCCCTGGAGTTCCCATCTTGTACATTTCTAACTATAGGTACAACATTGAGCGGATGTCAGATGACTATGGAGCCCCTCGGTTCTAACACTCTAAAGATAGAGGTCCTGTGCCTTCCTTTGCCAACTTTTTCTGTTGCCAGTTCATAAAGCAATACACCATAGCATGAATTATTCTCCTCACCCATTTGCTCTGTTATGAGCTGAATATGGTTAAATACACTCATTTTCTATATTGTTTTGAAATTGATATTTTGTATCATTTTGAATTTTTTTGTGTCTTTTTATAAATCAAATGATTGCACACATAATTTGATGGTTGTTCTATATTGATATACACAACAAATATTTATTAAGGTTACACTAGGTACTTAGTAAGGTATGGTCCTGCCCTTAAGACATAGATATTATAGGGAAAAGAGAAGCACGTATATGAATAAATATAGTAACATAGTGATGCCAGGTTAAAAGTCTGAGAGAATAGAACTTCATATATATATGTATATATATATATGTATATATATATGTATATATATGTATATGTATATATATATATGAAAAGGATGATTTCTTTCTACTTAGTTGGAATGAGAAGGGAGGAAAGGCTAGAGATAGTAATATTTGAGTTAATGTTTTGTTTTTTTGTTTTTTATGATCATGGATGATTTTATTTTCCTTGTAACTCTTTGTACTACCTAAATTTAAAAAATAATAACATTCATTTGATCCATTATTTTCTAATTTACACATCATTTTCATTTTGAAAAAATCAAGTCTATTTAAAACAACTTTTTTTCTCACAAAATTTCACTTGAACATACAATAGTCAATTAGACAACATTAGAAGCAAACTAGATTTCTGAACGCAAATCAAAACATTGTATTACATTCACCTTGATGCTATTTCTGATTAAAGTGGGGATCTTACAGAATTAAAAAAAAAAAAAGAAGAGAAAAATCTCCACCTGGGATGGAGAGGGATACTGTCATCCCATATATAACCACTGGGTGCAGGGAGAGGAATCCATCCCCTTTAGCTGGCACATTTTCCTTGGACTCCGTGTGCCAATTCCAGGCGGAGCCAGGAGAAAGCTGCTCCCCAGTCCCCCTACACACTCTTGGATAGGAAGCCACCTGCTGCAGGACTACATCTCATCTTGGGAAGTAGCACCAAAGTGCATAGACTAGGATTTGGAAATGAGGAGGGACTTGGAAAATACAACTTGACCCGCCCATGGCAAAGAGAGATTGGAACCAAAAGAGTGGCTTGCAATGCGTGGTTCAAGAAGGGCTTGGTGCACCACCATTCTTCTTCACAAAGCCATCAAGGCGGGGCCTCAGAGAGCAGCCACCTAAATCTACCTACACCAAACCACGCCCATCCACGCTGGAGAACTGCCTTCCCCACCCCCTCCTTTTTCCACCTGGAGCACGGGAAACACCAACATTGATGCATGGCTGTCATTAGACCAAGTCTTCCCATTCAGATATATTTTTCTTTATCTCATTCTTATCTTTCCCTTCTGCTGGTTTTACGCTTTTAGACTGTCCTATGTCTTTTGTCATTTATGTCTCCCCTTTCTTTTCTTTCCTATTCTTTTCTTACTTTCCCCTTTTGGTTTGCTTATTTGTTTGATTTGTCTGTGCGTTTACATGCTTTTGTTCCCTGTGTGTTTTCTGTCTGTTTTCCTTCTCTGGGCTACCTCAAGAAACAGCCAAAGTATGTGTGGTGGAAAGTCCCAAATATCACTGAGTAGGGAAACAAAAACACCAAAGGCACAACAAGAGAAACAAAGAGACACCACTAAAAGAACACTTCTTGAATGGACAGGCCCTGGATAGTCAATGAGCCTCCTTTAATATAACAATACTCAAAGGTGCAGAGTGCATAATGAGCTTTTGAAACTTACATGAGACATAAAGCTAGCCAAAATTATTAAAAGAAAGAACTCTCCTTTAAAAAAAATTCTGGGAAGTAGTTACAGTTATGGAACTGCTCAAAACAGATAAAGCAACATAAATGAGCAAGGATTTAGAATAATTGTCATAAAATTAATCGCTGGGCTTGAAAAAAGCATGAAAGTCATCAGGGAAGCTATTGATACAAGACTAGGGACCTTCAAAATAGCTGGCATGAATTAAAAAAGGCTACATATGAGATCCATAATAAAATGGAGGTGACCAATGCACAGATTGAAAGGCAGAAGAGAAAATAGGTGAATTAAAAGACACAGCTATAGAAAAAGAGGAAGCCAAGGAAAAGAGAGAGAAATTGATCCAGGAGCAAAAAAGGAGAATTCGAGATCTGAGTGATACAATGAAAGGGAACAATATCCATACCATAGGAATTTTTGAAGAAGAAGAAAGAAAAGAAAAGGTCCTGAAGGGATGCTTGATCAAATTATAGCTGAGAACTTCCCAAATTTGGGGAAGGAAATACACATTGAAATCCAAGAGGCACAGAGAACTCCCCTCAGACGTAACTTGAATCAAACGTTGGCATGACATATCATAGTGAAACTGGCAAAATATAAAGAGAAAACTCTGAAAGCAGAGATTAAAAGGCCCTAACATACAAAGGGAAACCTATCAGAGTGGTTACAGACCTATCTAATGAAACTTTGCAGGCCAGAAAGGAATGGCAGGAAATCATCAATGTGATGAGCAGAAAAAATATACAGCCAAGAATCCTTTATCCAGCAAGCCTGTCATGCAAAATAGAAGGAGAAATAAATATTTTGCCAAATAAACAAAAATTGAGAGAATTCATCACCACCAAACCAGCCCTATAAGAAATCCTAAGAAGGACTTTATGAGGGAAATGTTGCAAGGAACACAAGGTACCAGAGACACCACTACAAGCATGAATCCTACAGAGAACACAACTAATCTAATCCCATACTTTTCAATAATAACACTGAATGTAAATGGACTGAATGTTACAATCAAACTACACAGGGTAGCTGAATGGATAAAAAAACAAAATGCATTTATTTTCTCTCTATAAGAGTCTCATTTTAGACCTGAAGACACCTTGAGATTGAACATAAGGGGATGGAGAAATAGCTATCATATGACTAGTAGTCAAAAGAGAGCTGGAGTAGCCATTTGTAGACAAACGGGACTTTAAAGTAAAGGCAGTAACAAAAGGTGAAGAAGGACATTATATAATAATTACAGGGTCTCTCCATCATGAAGAACTAACAATTATAAACGTCTATGCACAAAATTCAGGAGCACCCAAATACATAAAACAACTAATCACAAACAGAAACAATCTTATTGATAAGAATGTGTTAATTGCAGGGGTTTTAATACTCCACTTACAGTAATGGATAGATCAACCAGACAGAAAATCACTAAAGAAACAATGGACCTGAACGACACATTGGAACAGATGGAATTGATAGATATATTTAGAACTCCACATCTTGAGGGTAAGGAATTCACTTTCTTCTAGTATTCACGTCGCACATTCTCCAAGATAGATCACATACTGGGTCATAAAGCAGCCCTTCATAATTATAAAAGAATTGATATCATACCATGAACTCTTTAATATCACAATGCTATGAAAGTTGAAATCAATCACAGGAAAAAGTCTGGAAAACCTCCAAAAACATGGAGATTAAAAACCACCCTACTAAAGAATGATTGGGCTAATCAGGCAATTAGAGAAGAAATTTAGATGTGGTATATATGTATATATATATATATATATATATATATGTATATACAATAAAGTACTATATGGCAATGAGGAAGAATGAAATATGGCCATTTGTAGCAAAGTGGATGGACCTTGAGGGTGTCATGCTAAGCGAAATAAGTCAGGCAGAGAAGGATAGATACCATATGTTTGCATTCATAGGTCTAACAGGAGAGACCAGGCAGGGGACCATGGAGAGAGAAAGGGGGAAAGAGAGCGGGAGAGAGTGAGGGATACAGATCAAGGGAGACCTACTGAATACTGAAAATGAACCATGGACTGAAGGGGGAGAGGGTGATAGTCATGTTTTGGGGCACTTGTGGGGAGAAAGAAGCACTGGGTGTTATATGGAAACCAATTTGACAATAAAGTATAAAAAATAAATAAATTTTAAAAAAGAAAAAATATATATGGAAACAAATGAAAACGAAAATACAACAATCCAAACACTCTGGGACACAGCAAAGGGAGTCCTAAGAAGACAGTATATTGCAAGAAAGGCCTATTTAAAGAAACTAGAAAAAGTACAAATTCAAAATCTAACAGAGCATCAAAGGAACTAAAAGGGGAGCAACAAGAGCACCCCAAACTCAGCATAAGAAGAGAAATAATAAAAATCAGGGGAGAAAGAAACAAAATAGTGTCAACAAAGAAAAAAATAACAGCTGAAGAGATCAATGAAACCAAGAGTTGGTTTGTTGAAAAAATAAAGAAAATTGATAAACCTCTAGCCAGACTCCTCAGAAAAAAAAAAGAGAAAACACCCAACTGGACAGAATCATAAATGAAAATGGATCTATTACAAACAATCCCTCAGGAATACAAGGAATCATCAGGGAATACTAAGAAAAATTATATGCCAACAAACAGGACAACCTAGAAGAAATTGACAAATTCCTAAACACACATGCACTACCAAAATTCAAACAGGAAAAGATAGAAAATCTGAAGAGACCCACAACCAGTGAAGAAATTGAATCCGTTATCAAAAGTCTCCCAACGGAAAAGAGCCATCTCCAGATGGCTTCTCAGGGGAATTCTATCAGACATTTAAAGAAGAGTTAATACCCATTCTTCTCAACTTATTCCAAAAATTAGAACTGGAAGGAAAACTTTTGGACTCATTCTATGACGCCAGAATCACTTTGATTCCCAAACCAGACAGAGACCCAACAATAAAAGAGAACTATAGGCCAATATCTTTAATAAATACAGATGCAAAAATACTCAACAAGATACAAGCAAATCGAATTCAACAGCATATAAAAAGAATTATCCACCATGATCAAGTGGGATTCATTCCTGGGTTACTGAGCTGGTTCAATATTTGCAAATTCATCAATGTGATACATCACGTTAACAAAAGAAAATATAAAATCTATATGATTCCGTTGATAGATACAGAAAAAGCATTTGACAAAATACAGCATCCTTTCTTAATAAAAACCCTAGAGAAAATAGGGATAGAAGGAACTTACTTAAACATCATAAAAACCATTTATGTAAATCCCACAGCTAATATCATCCTCAATGGGAAAAAAACTGAGGACTTTCCCCTTGAGATCAGGAACATGACAAGGATGTCCAGTCTCACAACTGTTGTTTAACATAGTGCTGAAAGTCCTAACATCAGCAATCAGACAACAAAAGGAAATATAAGGCATTAGAATTGGCAAAGATGAAGTCATACTTTCACTTTTCACATACTACATGACACTCTACATGGAAAACCTGACAGACTCCACCAGAAGTCTACTAGAACTGATCCAGAAATTCAGCAATGTCGCAGGGTACAAAATCAATGTACAGAAATCAGTTGCATTTGTATACACCAATATTGAAGCAACAGAAAGAGAAATCAAGAAAGTGATCCTATTCACAATTGCACCAAAATCCATAAAATACCTAGGAATAAACCTAACCAAAGATATAAAGGATGTGTATATTGAAAACTATGGAAAACTTATGAGAGAAGTTGAAGAAAACACAAAGAAATGGAAAAAAATTCCATGCTCATGGATAGGAAGAATAAACACTGTTAGAGTGTCATTATTACCCAAAGCAATATACACAGTCAATGCAATCCCCATCAAAATTGCACTAGCTTTTAGAAGAAGCTAGAACAAACTATCTTAAAATTTGTATAGAACCACAAAGACCCCGAATAGTCAAAGTATTATTGAAGAAGAAAACAAAAACAGGAGGCATCACAATCCCAAAATTTAGCCGCTACTACAAAGATGTCATTATCAAGACAGTATGGTATTGGCACAAAAACAGACTCATAGACCAATGGAATGGAATAGAGAACCCAGAACTGGACCCACAAATGTATGTCCAATGAATCTGTGACAAAGCAGGTAAGAGTATCCAATGGAAAAAAGACAGCCTCTTTAACAGGTGATGCTGGGAGAACTGGACAGCAACATGCAGAATAATGAAACTAGACCACTTTATTACACCATACACAAAAATAAACTCACAACGGATGAAAGACCTAATCATGAGACAGGAAACCATCAAAACCCTAGAGGAGAAAGCAGGAAACAGCCTCCTTGACGTCAACCATAACAATTTCCTACTCGACACATCCCCAAAGGCAAGGGAATCGAGAGCAAAAATGAACTATTGGGAACTCATGAAGATAAAAAGCTTCTTCACTGCAAAGGAAACAATCAAGAAAACTAATAGGCAACTGACGGAATGGGGGGAAAAAGTTGCAAATGACATATTGAATAAAGGGCTACTATCCAAAATCTACAAGGAACACACCAAACTCCACACCCAAATAATGAATAATCCAGTGAACAAATGGGCAGAAGACATGAATAGACACTTCTCCAAAGAGGACATCCCGAAGGCCAACAGACACATGAAACAATGCTCAGCGTTACTCATCATCAGGGAAATACAAATCAAAACCACACTGAGGTACCACCTCACGCTGTTCAGAGTGGCTAAAATAAAGAAATCAGGAGACTATAGACCCTGGCGATGATGTGGAGAAACTGGCACTCTCCTACACTTTGGTGGGAATGTAAACTGGTACAGCCATTCTGGAAAAGTGTGGAGTTTCCTCCAAAAACTATCAATAGATCTCCCCTATGACCCAGCAATACCACTGCTTGGGATTTACCCAAGGAATACAGAAGTGTTCATGCATAGGGGCACATGCACCCCCAATGTTAATAACAGCACTTTCAACAGTAGGCAAATCAGGGAAAGAGACTAAATATCCATCAACTGATGAATGGATCAAGAAGATGTTTTTTATCTATACAATGGAATACTACATTGCAATGAGAAAGAATGAAATCTGGCCATTGGTAGCAACATGGATGGACATCGAGGGTGTCATGCTAAGCGAAATAATTCAGGCAGAGAAGGACAGGTACCATATATTTTCACTCATAGGTCTACCAGAGAAACTTAAGAGAAGACCATGGGCAGGGAAAGGGTGGAAAAAGAATTCGGGAGAGGGAGGGGGCAAATCATGAGAGACTCTTGAATACTGAAAACAAACTGAGGGCTAAAGTGGCAGGGGAAAAGAGAAAGGGGAGTGATGATCATGGAGAAGGGCACTTGTGGGGAAGAGCACTGGGTGTTATATGAAACCAACTTGACAATAAACTATAAATTAAAAAGTGGATTAAAGACTGAAATCTGAAACCATAAAAGTTCTAGAAGATAACATGGGTAGTATCCTCTTTGACAGAGGCTATATCAAGTTCTGTCTAGATATACTTCCTGATGTAAGAGGAAGAAAAGCAAAAATAAACTATTGGGCTACATCAAAATAAAAAAACTTCTGCACAGTGAAGGAAACATCAACAAAACCAAGAGGGAACTGATGGACTGGGAGAAGATATTTGCAAACGACATATCTGTAAATGGTTACTTTTTTAAAAATTATAAAGAACTTAATAAACTCAGTACCTAAAAACCAAATAAATCAATTAAAAGTGGTCAGAAGATATGAAAATACATTCTTCAAAAATGACATAAAGATGGTCAACAGGCACAGGAATTTTGCTAATGACCACTGATAATTAGGGAAATGTAAATCACACCTACAATGATATATCACCTCACACCAGTCAGAATGGCTAAAATCAACAACACAATAAACAAGAGGTGTTGGCAAGGATGTGGAGAAAAAGAAACACTCATACTGTTGATGGGAATGCAAACAGATATAGCCACTGTAGAAAACAATATGGAAGCTCCTCAAAAGGTTAAAAAATACTTTCTGGTCCAGCAATTGCACAATTGAATATTTAGAGAAAACACAAGAATGTTAATTCAAAGGGAAACGCACACACATTTGTTTATAGTCGCATTATTTACAATAGCTAAGATATGAAAGTAGCCCAAGTTCTCATCTATGGATATATCTTTGCTATTGTAAACAATGCGACTGTAAGAGAAAGTGTGTATGTATCCCTTAGAATATAATAGAATATTATTCAGCCATAAAAATGGAATCTTGCTATTTGGAATGACATGGATGGAACTAGAGAGTATAAATTTAAAAAATATGAGCACCATGTGATTTCTTACATATGGAATTAAAGAAAACAAGCAAGCAAACAGAAAATATGAGAGGGACAAGTTAATAAAAAAACCTCTTAATTATAGAAACAGAATGATTATTACCAGAGAGGAGGTGTGTTTGGGAATAGGTTAAATAAGTGGTGGGGATTAAGGAGTGCACGTGTTCTGAGCACAGGGTGATGTATGGAAGGGTTGAATTTGTATATTGTACACTGAAACGAATATAACTTTGTGTGTTAACTAACTGGAATTAAAATTAAAACTTTAAAAAAGGCATAGAGTGGCTGAATGGATAAAATAATAAGACCCAATCAGATGCTGTTCACAAGGGATTCATATTATATTTAATAATACACATAAGCTGAAAGTGAAGAAATGGTAAAAAGATATTTTATGGGAATGATAACCAAAGAGAATAAGAATGGCTATATTTATATCAGACAAGATGGACTTTTATACAAGGAAAAATTGTGAATAGAGGCCAAAATAAAAGCAAGCAAGCAAGCAATGGTGTAATGTGCTTAGAAGCACATTAGAATAGCGCTTGACACATTATTTGTGCTTATAAGGTTTACCTATTTTTCTATTTGTTCTTATTCTTATTATACTGTTTTCTGGTCAGATAAATCAGCATTTCCTTATTGCTGGTCCATGGACTCAAGCAGGTCACAAAAACTTACCACCAGATAGAATTAATTTTTAAAATTACTCACATTACACTTAATTAGTAAGGTAAATTATATGTTAAGTTAACGTGTTCGGTGTAATTTATGTTATAAAATAAATAATGGCAAAATGATTATTCAAAAAAGGAAGGACCAATGAAAATGACCGATTCAACAAATGATGTAATAATCATAAATACATATGCACACAACCAACAACCAAACACCTATATAAATAAAGTAAACTTTGATAGAACTATAAGGTGCAATATATAATTGATTAATTATAGTCATCTTTAGTAACTTACTCTCAATAAGGTTATCAATTATCAGTGATCAATTATCAATAGATAATTGAGACAGAAAATGAGTATGAATACTTAAGACAGTACCAGATGGTCCTAACAAATATATACAGGACATTCTATTCAACAAATTCAGAATACACATTCTTCTCAATCAAGCACACATGGAATAATCTTTTTTTTAATTTTTTTAAAGTTTATTTATTTTTGAGACAGAGATAGACAGAGCATGAGCAGGGGAGGAGCAGAGAGAGAGAGGGGGAGACAGAATCCAAAGCAGGCTCCAGGCTCTGAGCTGTCAGCATAGAGCCTGACGTGGGGCTCGAACCCACAAACTGCAATATCATAACCTAAGCCAAAGTCAGATGTTCAACAGACTGAGCCACCCAGGTGCCCCACATATCAAATATTATTAAGGTGGATCATATGATATACCACAAATTACATTTTAGCAAATTCGAGATTATTGAGATTATCATGTGTCTTTTTCAACCACAATTATATGAAACAAAAAATCAATAATAGAAGGATTGTTAGAAAAGTGTTAGAAAATCTCCAAATATGTGGAAATTGGAAACATTACTGAGCAACTAATGGGCCAATAAGGAAATCAAAAGAAAAAAAATAATATTATATGTATAATATATATATGTAACCTTAAGACAAATGAAAATAGAAACACAAAGTACCAAATCTTATGAGATTAAGCTAAAACAGTTCTAAGGAAGAAGTTTATAGCAATGAATGCCTATTTCAACAAAAAAGAATGAGAAAAATAACTTAGGTCAAGCTAGTTACATACTATACATATAAATTACATATAGACTAGAAAAAAACAATAGAAAATAATCTTTAAAAATAAGAGTTGGTTTTTGGAGGGGCGCCTGGGTGGCTCAGTCGGTTAAACCTCCGACTTCAGCTCAGGTCAGATCTCACGTTTGTGGGTTCAAGCCCCGGTTCAGGCTCTGTGCTGACCGCTAGCTCAGAGCCTGGAGCCTGCTTCCGATTCTGTGTCTCCTTCTCTCTCTGCCCCTCCCCCTCTCATGCTCTGTCTTTCTGTATCAAAAATAAATAAAAATATTTTTAAAAAAGAGTTGGTTTTTGGAGAATATGAACACATTGGCAGACCTTTAGCTAGATTAATTAGAAAAGAGAAATCTTTTAAATTAAAAAAATAAAAATTAAAGACAAAACATTACAAGTGGCACTAAGTACAAAGATCTCAGAGACTGCTATAAAAATTTATACATAGTAAACGAGATAATTTAGCAAATATGGATACATTTTTAGAAACATACAACCCACCAAGAATTAAACATGGAAAAATAGAAAATCTATAGAGATCAATAGTAAATAAGGGGATTGAATTGATAATCTCAAACTTTCTCAAAAAGAAAAGCCCAAGGAAAGATGACAATATTGGTCACTGTAAAAACATTTTTAAAAGAATAAATTCCATTTTTCTTAAACTCTCCTACCAATAAAAGAAGAGGGTAGACTCTCAAACTTATTTTATGAAGCCAGCATCACCCTGATAGTAAAGCCAGACAAAGATATTACAAAAAAATAAAAACTATATCTGATGAACACAGATTCAAATATCCTCAATAAAGTTCAGCAAATCAAATTTACCAGCACATTAAACGTATCATACACTATGGCCACACTGAATTTATCTCTGCATTGATAACACTTTTGCATCCTCAGAGCAGCAAAATCCAATAACACAGAAGATTAAACAATATGCTTATAACCAGCCATTGATTTCTTGAATAAATACACTGTTAGAAGGACCCTTAGTCTCATGACAAAATGTAGAAGGTTTTGTCAAAGATAAAAACGAATACCATTGAGGAAACAACTATTTTAAGACTTTGAAATAATTCTTCAGCTTTTTTTGACTACAATTTGATACTTTATATAACATCTCAGGAAAGATTTAGCCCTTTCTTAAAAGGCAAGAACCACAAGTAACCCTCAAAATTGGTGTAGATTTGTTTTGTGTGTGTATATGTGGTAAATTGATTCATTTGTATATTAGGCTGAGTTCAGGGTGCAACTCTATTCCATTTGGTGTCCAATAATGCATATCTCAAGTATTTGACCTCAGTTTGATAATATTGAAACTTATCCAAGAAGGTTTTTGTCCTGGGAGACTAAGAAATTTAGTTAAGCTAAAGTATTTTTTCTACTATCATGTAAGGTATTAGCAGCTAACAATAAACCAACTGGTATTGGATTAGTATGGAAAACTGAGATGGAGAAAATTCTTTAAGCTTTCTTATAAGTGCATGGAGTATACAGCTGATGAATCCTTGAATCATGAGGAATCAATTGCCACAAAAATCAAAAGCCTCCATAGGTTAACTTAAGTAGGAATGTTGACTCCTTAGGTAAAGGTTTAAATAAAAATATAAGCATGCCTATTAGAAAAAAATATTTGGCTGACTCAGCCACAGTGTGTAAGAGAATGGCAAAGTGGAGTACCATAATAATTAGAAGAATCGTGACTTATTCTTTTATCGTGCGCACATCAATAAATTGACCTTCCTTGTCAACTTTTTCTTCCTTCCTGACAGGTAATATGGGATAAACATAAGGTAAATATACTTTTGAAATTATGCGCTGTGGGCAGCTAAAACTAGTTTTAAGTTTCTTTGTATCTTATATTTCTACATATTTTCCCAGAATTGGGACACTGTCATCAATATCTGAGAAAATATCTGTCCTTGCCATTAACCTAATTTTTTCTCCAAATTTTGTTGAATTTCTGGAAACAAAAATTCTATAAAAATGGAGAGGCCCAATACTTCTGATTTTCACATGGATTTATACCTTAAATTTAGGAAATGCTTAAATGAAAATGTGAAGACCAATGGAGGACTCACTCAGCTTCTGAGTGGAGTATTTACCTTCTCCAGGTTCAAGTTCTGTAGAAATACTTCAAGGACTCCTGCCATTGGTCCCTCATTTTGGGTTTCCAATACAAATAATACCCTGGGTTGTTGCAGGAAGAGTATAGTTGGATATGTGAGGACTTATTACTTACTCCCTGATGTGGGGGTTACAATTTTGCTTCCATTCTACCTTTTCAATTAGTCAAAGAAAGTCAACTGAAGGCAATATTTGATGTACCATCCAGTATGCATCCTCATGTATAAGGCTTTAGAATTAAAATTGCAGAGCACTTCAGGAAAGTTTTCTGGATATCTTCAAAGTACTTGAATTTTTAGGATAGCTCATTTCAGTTGGGGAAAAGGACATATGGACGCTTGACATGTTCTGTTCTTGCAGCAGTCTTGGCTACATTTTCAAAGGCATGTGAGTTGCTGAATTTACAAAAGAATAGGGCTGTTATGCTGTATATAAAAATGAAAAATAAGTTGGTTCCCATGGCACTGTAGTTTCAGTTCCAATTTTACCATTTAGTAGCATAACTGTTTTATTCCCTTATTTTCAGTTTACTAGGGCAACCAATGTAAACCTTGATGCTTTCATTCTGACAGTGTCTTAACCAAATTTTCAAACACTACTTGTTCTTTTTCTTAATCATATCTGCTTTTGTAGCTATATTTTCTTAGCCTAAAACACTCCTACATTCCTCCCTAAGAATGGCACCTATGCTGGGTGTCAGTCTAATTTTTATGTTGTCCAGTTTCTTTATGACCCAAGCTATGATTTTTCCATTATAGATCTTTTTGGTCCTGAAAATTCTAACTAGGGTCGGTATTCTTTTTTTACTCAAAAAATCTTTATTGTCTTTTTTTCCTTGAAGAAAAAAATCTTTGATTTTATTGACAGTTTTTTGGTGATTCATCACTTACATATAACACCCAGTGTTTATCACAAAAAGTGTTCTCCTTAATATGCACCCATTTAACCCATCACCCCCAAATGCTCCAGCAACAATCAGTTTGTTCTCTGCATTCAACAGCCTTTTATGGTTTGCCTCCTTCTCTGTTTTCATCTTATTTTTGCTTCCCTTCCCCGATATTAATCTGTTTTGCTTCTTAAATTCTACATATGAGTGAAATCAGATATTTGTCTTTTTCTGACTACTTATTTCGCTTAGCATAATACACTCTAGTCCCATCCACATTGTTGCAAATGGCAAGATTTGATTCATTTTGATCGCCAAGTAATATTCCATTGTGTGTATATGTCATATTTTAAATATCATATCTTTTTTATTCAATCGTTAGCTGACTGACACTTGGGTTCTTTCCACAATTTGGCTGTTATTAATACTGCTGCTATAAACATCAGGGTGTATGTGCCCCTTCAAATCAGCATTTTTGTATAATTTGGATAAATACCTCATAGTGAAATTGCTGGATCATAGAGTAGTTCTATTTTTAATTGTTTGAGGAACCTCACTACTGTTTTCATATTGGTTGCACCAGTTTTCATTCCCACCAGCAGGGCTGGCATTCTTAAACTCCTGTGACAAAGCATATTAGAGTTTGGGAAGATTCAGTAAAGTTAGTCTAGAGAGTTTTCATATGTCCCTACTGTAGAATGTCAGAAAGTACTCTTCTTCAGTAGACATTACTTAAGAGGACTGGAGAGTAGTCAAAATTGAAATCTGTATTTCTGGGGCACCATTCCTAATCAATAAGGAGTATACCAAAATTTTCCTAATTTTATTGATTCTTACATCCATGGGCAAAAACATATAGGACTCTCAATTATTTGACCACAATTATCAAGAGCCTTAACTATTCATAATCCAAAAATGATCCATAAATAGATTGAAAGTTGAAGTAATAAAAAAGGTATGATTTGTCTACCCGAGCATTCAGAACCCAGCAAATATTGCACCATAGAAATGCCAATGAATCATAAAACTGTCTTAATTTTCAGTTAAAGCAAGCTCAGGTGAAAAGTAAAATTCTGTTGATAGCTCCATCATGACCCAGGGAGAAAAGGACCCCATAATAATATCCATGTTGTTTGAAAGAATAAACCTAAATGCCTTATAAGCAAGTCTTCACTAGTTAAAAAATCAATTTTGGTATTTTAGTTACCAAAGGTAGCCCTAATTCATGTAATGGTGCACATCATGCCAGTCAGACTACTGCAATATGCAATATAAAAAGTGATGTATAATTTCCAAAAATTATGAGAAAGAAGCACCAAAATCCAGTTAATATAAAAGTATTTCTCTCATGGAAGGAGACAGGAAGAGGCGGGTGGAACAAGTTTTCCACAGGGGATTTATTATATACAGTCCATTATTAGAATTTCTACTTTAATAAAGCTAAGAACCCCCTCCTTCAGTTCACTTTCAGGGATTATAATTTTTGCTTTCTTAGTATGTAGGTATATTTGTAATTTTATCTCTCTGTGATTACTGAAAGAAATTCAGATTAATTTTTGTTTAATGATTATCATTTTCCCTATTTTTCATACCTTTCTTACTGCAGTTTTCATTTTTACCTCAACTCTGTAAACCATAGATAATTTATCACTGTGCTAAAAAATATTTCAGATTAGCTCTTTAGCTTTTTATCCCATACAGTTTAGGTATTTTTTTACACATCCCTATGCAGCCCAGAATTTGGTAAAGCAGCATTGTTCTTATTGGTTTAGCTTCAATGAATGTGCTCATTATGTATATGATACTTAAATTTTCTCCGGAATTTCCATGAGTTGATAAAACATATCATTTAATATTCCCAGGATAAGAAGAAGTACTGAAAACACCTCCCCTGTAGATGCTCTCCCCCATCTGCTATGTTATTCTCTCTATTTGTATTTCCCTTTTATGGATTGAAAATGGGACTCCACTTTTTCATATTGGTATCCAATGTACTTCGAACCAACAGATCATTCTTTACTTATCATGCACAGTAGCGCCTTCATAATGAATTAAGTAATCATATATCCATTGATCTATTTTCTAGAGTATCTATTTCCCCTCACTGTACTAATTTTCAGGTCACTAAATCTAAACTACTGTAACCTTATAAAATGTTGTAAATTTTTGTCATTTAATTCATGAAATTTTGTTTCTTTTGATCAAGATGTCTTTGGGGCCTTTGGCTTTTTGTATTCTATACAATTCTTGAAATCACATTGACAATTTCCAAAAAACTTAACAAGATTTGGATTTGGAATGCTATTACATTGAATCTTCAAAATTAAAATAAACTTGGAGGAGGGAATTAATATCTAAATGTAACTGAATCTGCCAATTTAAATATTTTATATCACTTCATTTGTAAGATATTATTTACTTTCTTTCAGTGATGTTCTGTAATATTATGTGTAGGTCTTTTCCTGTGTAATTGATATTTCTGATATTTCTGAAAGTGTTAAATTTGTAAATCTTCATTTTTTAATTTGGTTGTTTTTTCACGTAGAAGTGCATATCATCGTAGTTATTTGCTTATTAAACTTTGCTAAACTACTAATTTTGATTTTTTCATGTTCATATTAGTTTAATAGATGACAGATTAGACAGATGTTAGATAGATTGATAGACTGTACACACACACTATTTTGTTGTCTATAAATAAAGACAGTTATTTATTTCCATTTCTAATCCTTATATACTATTTATTCCTTTTCCATGACTTATTACATTAGGACATTTATTATAGTGTTGAATGGAAATGGTGACAGAAAATTCTTTGTTACCAATCTCAGGGGGAATGTTTTTAATATATTCATTATCAATGACTTTGCAATTTTTTAATCCCATCAAATAATGTTGTTTGAGTCCTAGTTCCCATGAGATTTATGAAGAATAGGTTTTGTACTTAATAAAATAATTTTTCTTTATTTTTGAAATGAATATATGTTCTCCCTCTTTTGTGTTATGATGATGAATTACATTGAATGATTTTTAAATGATTTTTAAAAATAAACTCATTTTAAAAGAGTTTTAGATTTATAAATGAAGGTTGTGTGGACAGCACAGACAATTCCAAAATATACCATACCTTATTTCAACTATTTTTAACATTTTGTATCTGTATGGTATATTTGTCCTACAACTAATCAATATTGACACATTATTATTAAAGTCTATAAATTAAAGTATATATTTTATTCATATTTAGATTGTTTTCACTTATTGTCCTACTGGCGTTCCAGGATCCTATACAAGGTGTCAAACTACATTTAGTTTTCATGTCCACGTAGGATCCCCCTGACTGTAACATTTTTTACAGATTTTCAGTGTTTTTTTTCAGACTTTCCTTGTTTTGTTTTTTAACTTTATTTGTTTGTTTGTTTATATTTTATTAAGCAGACTCCATTCCCAACACAGGGCTTGAACTCGTGATCTGTAAATCAAGTCTTATGTTCTACCGACTAGCCAGCCAGGCAACCCAGATTTTACTTGTTTTGATGATCTTCACCATTCTTAGCACTGTTCAAGTTTGCTATAGAGTATCTCTCAAGTGTGCTTTGTCTAATTATTGTCTCATGATTAATATTGGGGTGTCGGTTTTGGGGAGAAAGACCATGAAGGTAAAGTACCATTCTCACCATGTCATATCAAGGGTACATACTATCAAAATGATTTATCACTAATTATTTTAATCTTATTACGTGGCTGAAGTGGTATTTGCAGATTTCTCCACTGTGAAGTTACTTTTTATTCCACCTGCAATTTTCATAATGTATTGTTTGGAAGGAAATCACCATGCAATTCCATATTGAAGAGTGAAGACAATGATTATTTTGAACTCTTTTGCACAAGCAATTTGTCTATTCTCCCCAATTTATTCATTTTTAATATTCTTGTGGATTCATAAATATCTATTTTTTACTTTGGGTTATAATCCATGCCAATTATTTTGTTCAGATAGTTCTAGCTTTGACAACAAGAAGCTCTTTTGGTTGGTTCCTGTGTCACTTGGACGTGTGTGTGTGTGTGTGTATGTGTGTGTGTGTGTGTGTGTATCTCTTCTTTACCTTCTGGCACTATGAGGTATTCTAGGCCTTCTTTTATATTTTCTTAACGATCCCTGGTTTGTTTTATGGGAAGTTGGTATTAGAAACCAAGATCTGGGCCTTAGATATGCCTTTTGTTACTGGAT
Source organism: Suricata suricatta (assembly GCF_006229205.1). Classification (NCBI taxonomy): domain Eukaryota; kingdom Metazoa; phylum Chordata; class Mammalia; order Carnivora; family Herpestidae; genus Suricata; species Suricata suricatta. Next base: position 117,558,315 of record NC_043708.1, on the reverse strand, counting down.
TGTCGTTGCTTTCTCAGCTAACAGAGAAAGGAAGTATGCATATGTACAATAATTGTATATATATATATATATATATATATATAAATATTTATATATAAACATCATTCATACTGATGTTTACAACTCAAATCCATTATCACATGAATTTTTCTAAGCTCTCATTGCTTGTCTGTACCCTTCTACACCAACAGTGAGAACCTACACTAACTGCCAACCATTCACTTCCAGTTTGTGTACATAATGCTTTCAAAGTTGTTAATCAAAACAATCATGAGAAACAACTTTATCAAATACAGTGTTAATGTACATTGAGAAACAATGTTATCAAACAGTGCAATGTGCAGTCACTTCTTTAGTCTTATATTCCATTGAATCCGTTAGGTACTTAAATCATCACCTTTTTCCTTTCAACCCCATCAAGTAAGATTGTTTTATACATTCACAGTGCAATAGGTAATTTTATTTTTACATTCTGTATTGATTTTAGGATCCCTTAGCCTCCTAAGAATTTTTTATATTTGCATATATTAAGGATCACTGTTAGTACCGTACATTTCTATGAGTTTTGACAAATGACAAGTACATAGGGATATATATATACACACACCACTACAGTACCATACAGAATCGAGTCATTGCTTCTTATCTTTTCAGGTTTTAGCTTCCCACTGCCAACCATGTATATGATTACTGTAAATTTAGGTTTGGTTTTTTTCAGAATGTTATAGAGCACACTACATATAGTTTTCCAAATGGCTTCTTTACCTAAAAAATGCATTTAAGATTAATCTGTGTCCTTTTATAGATGTGGATATATCACAGTGTTTTTTATCCACTCACCTATGAATTATCTCTTAGTTGCTTCTTGTTTTGGGCAATTAGAAATAAAGCTGTTCTAAATATACATGTGGCAGTTTTGGGGTGAATATGTTTTCAATTCATTTGGGTAAATACCTAGGAGCACAGTGGCTAGATGTTTGGTTGAACATTTAGCATTATAAGAACTTCCACACTGTCTTCCAATGTGAGTGTCCCATTTTTTATTCTCATAACTAATGATTGTTTCTGTTGCTTGCATCTTCACCAATGATTGATACCATCAGTTGTTTCGATTTTAGTCAAATTTTTTCAGGTGTGTAATGGTTTTTTTTTGTTTAATTTGCATCTCCCTAATGATACATAATGTAGAGCATCTTTACATATGCTTACCTGCCATCTGTATATTTCTGTGATGAGGTGTTTATTTATATCTTTTGTCCATTTTAAAATAAATTGTTGATTTTCTTATTGTTGAGTTGTAAGAGTTCTTTATATATTTGGATGAAGTTCTTCATCAGACATGCATTTTGTAAACATTCCAATTTGTGTCCTGTCTTTTCATTAATGTGTCTTTTGCCAAAGTAGAAATTATAATTTTGATACATCCAACTTCTTTTTTATCCATTGTTTGTGCTTTTAGTGTCATATCTAAAAACTCATCACAAAGCCCAAGTTTACACAGATTTTCTCATGTTTTTTTTCTAGAAGTTTTATAGTTTTAGATTTAACATTTATTTCTATGGTTCATTTTGAGTTAATTTTGTGAAACATTTAAGGTCTGTGTCTATGTCCCCTTTTCACATATAGATATCTCCTTGTTCTAGCATCATTTATTAAAAAGACTATTCTTTATTCATTGAATTACTTTTGTTAACTATATTTGTGTGTATCTATTTCTGGGGTCTCTGTTATGTACTATTAATTTATGTGTCTATTCATTTGTCAATACCATGGTGTCTTGACTATTGTAGATTTATAGTAAAAATCTTGAAATAAAGTAGTATGTATCTTACAAATTTATTCTTACATATTGTGTTCGTTAACCCTCGGAACTCTTGGATTCCTTGGAATTTTCTATATAATCAAGTTTTCATTAAATACAGTTTTCTTGGGGTGCCTGAGTGGCTCAGTTGGTTAAACGTCCAACTTTGGCGAAGGTAATGATCTCAGAGTTCATGAATTCAAGCCCCACATCCGGCTTTGTGCTGACAGCTCAGAGCCTGGAGCCTGCTTCAGATTCTGTGTCTCCCTTTCTCTCTGCCCCTCCCCCATTCATACTCTGTCTTGCTCTGTCTCAAAAACAAAAAATAAAACATTAAAAAAATTTTAAATAAAAAACTAAATACAGTTTTATCACATTTTTAATCTGTATTCCTCTTCACCATTTTTTCTTGTTTTATTGCACTAGATAAGACTTCCAGTATGATGTGGGATAAGGATGGTGCAAGAGGATATCCTTGTCTTTTTTCTGAAATTAGCATAAAGTCTCTCACTGATAGATCTGATGTTAGCTATAGAGTGTTTAGATGTTCTTTATCAAATTTAGAAAGTTTTCTGAAAGTCTTATTGTGAATGAGCGTTGGATTTTGTCAAGTTTATTATAGCATCTACCTAAATAATCATATGATTTTTCTGTGGTTGGCTTTTGATGTGATGGATTACGTAGATAGCTTTTGAATGTTAGAAAACCCTGCAAGAAATTCCACTCAGTTGTGTAAGTTTTTTTTCTATACATTGTTGGGTTTGATTTGCTAATTTTTGTTGATAATTTTTATGTAAATCCTCATGACAGATATTGGTCTATAGTTTTCCTTTCTTGTAATGTCTTTATCTGTTTATGATATCATGGTAATAATGGTTTAATTTGATTAGTCAGCAAGTGTTTCTTCTCTTTATATTTTCTGGAAGTAATGGTGGAGAATTGGTATTATTTCTTCTTTTAATGTTTGGTACATTTCACCAGTAAAACTATCTGGGCTTGATGTATTCTTTTTGGAAGTTTATTACTTATTAATTCAGTTTCTTTAATATATTTAAGGCTATTCAAGATATGTATTTTGCCATGTTTGAGTTACGGTAGTTTGTGTCTTTCAAGGAATTGGTCTATTTTATCTAATTTGTTCAATTCGGAAGGCATAGGGCTGTTCTTAGCATTTTGTAATTATTTTTTTATTATCCATGGAATCAGAACTGATAATTCTTATTTCTGATATTTGTTGTGTTTCTCTCTCTCTTTCTCTCTCTCTCCTCTTCCTTTCTGATCTCCTTTTTCTTAGTCTGGTTTGAGCTTTAGAAATCATATTGACCTTTGAACAGAACTAGTTCTTGTTTTTATTCATTTTCTCTATTGTTTTCCTGTTCTTAATTTGACTTCTATTTTAATTTTTATTGTTTATTTTCTTCTATTTGTTTTAGGCTTAGAGTGTTCTTTCCCTATTTTGTAAGGTCAAAAATTAGGTTATGGGTTTTGGATTTTCCTACCTTTCTAATGTATTAATATCATGTTAATTTATTCCATAAGTATTGCTTTAGCTACATCTTATACACTGTGATAAGTGGTATTTTTATTTGGATTTAGTTCAAAATATTTTTTAATTTTTCTAATGACTTGTTCTTTGATATACTTATTATTTTGAAAGTGTATTCTTTAATCCAATATGTAGGAATTTTCAGCTATACTTTGATTTATTGATTTTTAATCTTAATCCATTGTTGCCAAAGCATTCACTTTGTATAATTTTTAATCTTTTAAATTTTGTTAAAGTCTGTTTTATTGCACATAACATGATCTTATTTGGTGAATGCTTTATGTGAGCCTTAGAAGTATATGTATTCTCATTGATAGATGGAGTAGTCTATGTCGATTGACAAACTAATTGATAGTGATGTTTATATCACTTATATCCCTACTGTTTTTTTCTTCCTATTTAATCAATTATTGCTAGACAGGTGTTGAAGTCTCCAAATTTAATAATGAATTATCTACTTTTCCTTTTATTTCTTTCAACTTTTAGCTCATGTATCTTGACACACTGTTTTTGAGACTTACGCATTTATGGTTGCTATGTTTACTTAATAATTGCTCCTTTATCATTGTGTAATACTTTCCTTCATGTCTGACCATTTTCCTTGCTCTGATGTTTGCTTTGTCTGAAATCAATATAGCTTTTCCAACTATCTTTTGACCATTGTTATCACGGTATAACTTTCAACTTTCTGAATCCCTTTACATATATCAGACCTAAATTTTTAATTTTAAAGTCACTTTCGTGTTGAATGGGTATTGAATCTCTATATTGTACAGCTGAAACCAATATTACACTGTATGTTAATTAACTGGAATTTAAATAAAAACTAAAAAAAGAAGATAATAATGTTATTCCAAAGGGGAGGAAAAGTAGATTTCTTGTAAACAACAGTTAGTTGAGTCTTGTTTTTCTTAATCCATTCTGACAATCTTTCTCTTTAGTTTTAAATTTGATCTACTTATTTTTTTATTTTAGAGAGAGAGCATGCAGGGAGGGTAAAGGGGCAGAGAGAGAGAGAGAGAGAGAGAGAGAGAGAGAGTCAGTCTTAAGTAGGGCGGGTCCACATTCAGCATGGGGCTCAACATTCAGCTCAATTCCATGACTGTAGGATCATGACCTGAGCCAAAATCAAGATTCAGACGCTCAACAAACTGAATCACTTAGGTGCCCCATCGGTGTTTAAAACATTCGTATTTAGTGAGAGTTTGACCTCTTCTTTGCTAATTTGGATGCCTTTTATTTCTTTTTGTTGTCTGATTGCTAAAGCTAAAACTTCCAGTACTATGTTAAATAGTAATAATGAGAGTGGACATCCTTGTCTAGTTCCTGACCATAGGGGAAATGCTCTCAGTTTTTCCCCATTTAAAATAATATCAGCTGTTGGTCTTTGGTATATGGCCTTTATGATATTGAAGTATGTTCCATCCATCTGTACTGTGTTGAAGGTTTATATCATGAATTGGATGCTGTGTTTTTTCAAATACCTTTTCTGCATCTATTGAGTGTATCGTATCCTTTCCTTATTAGTGTGGTGTATCAAGTTGATTGATTTGTGAATATTTTTAAATGTTTATTTTTGAGACAGAGAGAGAGAAAGAGAGAGATGGAGAAAGAGAGAGAGGGAGGGAGAGAGAGAGAGAGAGAGAGAGAACATGAGTGGGAGAGGGGCAGATATAGACAGGGACAAAGGATCTAAAGGAGGTTTTGCACTGACAGTAGAGAGACTGATGAAGGGTTTGAACTCATGAATCGTGAGATCACGACCTGAGCCAAAGTCAGACACTTAACTGACTGAGCCACCCAGACGCCCTAATTTGTGAATATTGAACCAACCCAAGAATAAATCCTGCTCTAAAATAATTATTGTTATAGTTGGATTAATATCGTCTATGTTTACAAATGTTTTCTACACATTTCTTTTTTTAATGCCTTCTCTGCTTTTAGTTGATTCTTTTATAAGATTATATTTTATCTTCTCTCTTTGCATATCAATCATTTTTTCTTTATTTTTTTTTTACTGGTGTTCCTACAACTCACAATATACATTTTCAATTATCCAAACTCACTTTCAAATTACACCATACCACTCGATGTGAAGTACCTTATATCAGATGATTCTCAATTTCTGCATCTCATCTCTTATAATATTGCTGTCATTTACTTTATTATCCATATGCTATAATCATCTGATATATTGTTAATATATTACCTTGGAAACTTTTAACTATTTAAGAATGATGGAAATAATAGTTTTATTTTTCTCATTTATTCCTTCTCTGATGGTCTATTCTTTATGGAGATCCACCTTTCTAATCGGTAGAATTTTTCTTCTGCCTGAAAACTTATTTTAATTTATTTAATTTCTTGTAGGGCAGGTCTTTAGCAATAATTCCCTCATTTTTGATATATCTGAGAGTTTATTTCTCCTTTACTTCTGAATGTTAATTTTGCTAATATAGGGTTCTAGATAGATTATTTTTCCTACAACACTTCAAACATTTCATTTCTCTTTTTACTTTCATGATTTCTGATGGGAATTCTGCTATAATATACAGTAACTCTCTAAAGATAAGGTGTTGTGGATTTTTCCTAGCTCTATTCAAGATATCCCTTTGACCTTATATTCCTACAGTTGAATATTATATGCCTAGGCTTTATTGTTGTTGTTATTGTTTTTTATTTTTTCTTTGTCTTATTTTTTTCTGAGCTTTATGCATCTGTGGTTTGATGTCTGTTATTCATTTTGGAACACTATTGGCCATTATTACTTCAAAGCTTCTACTCTGTACTTTCTCATCTCGTTCTAGCATTCTAGTTATGTCTGTTACACTTTTGTTCAATAACTCTTGGATATTCTGATCTGGCTTTTCATTATTTTTTTCTCTTTGCATTTCATTTTGTGAAAATTTTATTAATTATTATTCAAACTCACTGATTTTTTCATCTACAGTGTTGATTCTAGTGGGGTGAGTTAAAGGCATTCTTTATTTAGGTTACAGTGTATTTTATCATGAATATTTACTTATTTTTTAATGTTTTCATTTCTCTGCTTATATAACCTATCTGTTCTTTCTATGTTGTCTTCTTTTTTCTATAATAGCCCTTAACACAGTCAGTTTAGATTCTCTATTTGATAATTTCAACATCTGTGCCCTGAGTCTTGTTCCATTAATTGCCTTGTCTCTTCAGACTGTTTTATCCCCTCAGCACATGGAATGCACTATAAGTTTTTTTGCTGAATTGTATCTGGTATCAGGGATTGAGATAAATAGTGCTTTAGCGTGATGCTTTTTGTAATCTGACTAGGAGTTTTTCTGTTTAATGTTTGATATTGGTAGAGATAATCAGTAATGTCAAATTCCTTTAGTGTGTTCTTGTCTCTTTTTTCCTAGTCTGGGCTCCCTTAACTACTTTTTCTGAGAGAGTTATTATTTTTCAGCTTTTTCAATGTAATTCATTGTTATGCTGAAAACTGTGGGATGGTAAACTGGGGAAATTTAGCAATCCAAAACTTTTTGAATAAGTCTGTTTTTGTGCACCCGTATATTTTGGTTCTGGCCTTCATGAGTATTTTCCAGTAACATAGCTGTTTTTCTCCTTGTCCACGACTCTAGTGTCTCCCATCAATTTCCTCAAAGCACTAACCTCTGTGGATGTGTGTGTGTGTGTGTGTGTGTGTGTGTGTGTTTGCATTTTCTGATTGGTAAGACAGGAGGGCTAGAATAAGCTGGAGAGGATTACCCTTTCCCCAACTGGAATAAGACTTTTCCCAAGTCTTTCTCCTGGATATTAGACTTTTGTTGTGGAAAATTCTCTGGGTATATGCCACAATAATTACTCTTCTTTCCATTCTAGAGTCATTAGGGGTCTTTCTCAAGTCTTCACCATGTGACATATGTGGGAGTTTTGTAGGTAAACTCCTCAAAGTGTGGAAGTAGCCAGGAGTCTCTCCTTTTTATTATAGTCCACACTCAGCCCACCTATTTATCTAAATTGCAATTTAAGTGTTCCTACCAATTTGTGGCTCCCATTTTGACAACGCAGGTCTCACCTATATCTCAGTGGGTGACTGTATCTCCAGATTTGGGGGTGGTGGTTTTCCCTGCAGCCTCAGATCTCTGATGGCTTCAAGGACAGTATTGTTTTTTCAGTTTGTCCAGCTTTAACTTGTTGCAAGGACAGAAATGGTGGCTAATAGCTCTTCACATGTCAGAGTTGAAAGGAGAAGTCTTGAAAATTTGTTTAACTTTAAGAAATCTTTCATTACTTAAGTAAACCCAAAATGGCTGTGGTACATTTAAAAATATTTTATTTAATTAATATATCATGTTATCACATTTAGGATGTTTACTTCTGTATTCATTGTAGCCATATTCTATAATTTAACAGTGTCATTTTCTGGTTTGTTTACTAGAATTAAGTACGTCTGTGAAAACTATAGTTAATAATATAGTTTTTCGTGGGATGCCTCAGTGGTTCAGTTGGTTAAGCATCTGACTTTGGCTCAAGCCATGATTTCCTACTTCCTGGGTCAAGCCCCACATCAGGCTCTGCGCTGACAGTATAAGGCCTGGATCCTGCTTTGAATTCTGTGTCTCCCTCTCTCTTTGTCCCTCACCTGTTGGCTCTTTCTATATATCTCTCTCCCTCTCTCCTCATCCTCTCTCTCAAAAATAAATAAAACATTTTTAAAAATTAAAAAATATATAGTTTTTATTTAATACTTATAAAATTTCTCTAGAGTATTTATGCCTGGAATACTTCTGTTTGGAAAGATGTTCATTATGGATCCCATATTTTTAACAGATATAGAACAACTTATGTTTTCAATTTTTTAAAGTTTTTATTTAAATTCCAGGTAGTTAACATATAATATTAGTTTCAGGTATATAATTTAGTGACTCAACACTTACATACAACACCTGATGCTCATCACAACATGTGCGCTCCTTAATAACCATCAACTATTTAATCCATATCCCACTCACTTCCCCTCTGGTAATCATCAGATGATTCTCTTCCTTTTCTTTTTGTGATTTTTTTCACTACTTGTGTTTAAACTTTCTCACTTTAATTTTTTCTATTTTTTTATTTTTATTTTTTAATTTTTTTTATGTTTTATGTTTCTTGAGACAGAGAGAGACAGAGCATAGCAGGGAGAGACAGAGAGAGAGGGAGACACAGAATTAGAATCAGGCTCCAGCTTCTGAGCTGTCAGCACAGAGCCCAATTCTGGGCTCGAACCCATGAATGTGAGCTTATGACCTGGGCTGAAGTCGGAGGCTTAACCGAATTAGCTTCCCAGGCACCCCTTCTCACTTTATTAATAACTTTTAAATAACTTGGAAAATTCCTCTTCAAATGTTCTTTATGTTTTAACATCTTTAAGTTAGGAAAATTTTCAATAATCTACAAAGACAAACAGGTCATCTAGAGGACTATGAATATTGTTCTGTGTTCTTTACATTTTACCAGGTTTTGATAGTGAGATGAAAATTCTACCTTTGATTAAAAGACATTATCCACATATACAAAAGTATCTGAAAATTCTACTATCACATGAAAAACAGGATTTCTCAGTACTAGTCAGGAAGCTGCAAAAAAAAAAACAAAAAAAAACACCCAAAAACTTGTTTTAGGTAAATCCCACCATAATCAGCAAATACTACTTTAACTGACCTGCTATCATCAATTAGCTCCATTTGGCTTTAATCAAATAAAACCAATACAATAAACTCCACCTTTATTTTATCTAACCAAAATGCTATTTAATATAAATTTAATCTAAATTCCATCCTTTCTCAAAATTCTATATTACATTGCTTCTTTCTACAAGAAGCAAGAAGTTGAAATTCCCTTGTGGCTTCTCCCTTACATGATCAATAAGTTGAATTAAATTTAGCTCCTGATTTTGAGAGTTTTTATTTCTTTTGCAGTCAGAGTTATTAAATTCAGACTGATACAGGAAAAGTTACAGCCAAAAATCTATATGTTCAGAGGCACCTGGGTGGCTCAGTCAGTTGAGCCTCTGACTTCAGCTCAGGTCATGACCTCACAGTCTGTGAGTTTGAGCCCTGCCTCTAGCTCTGTGCTGACAGCTAAGAGCCTGGAGCCTCCTTTGAGTTCTGTGTCTCCCTCTCTCTCTGCCCCTCCCCTGCTCACACTCTGTCTCTCTCTCTCTCAAAAATAAATAAACAAATTTTAAAACCTGTATTGTCAGCATGCTTATATTCTAGTACAATTAGACAATAAGATTAAAATATTAAATATACTTTATATTAGATGAATAATATCCAAAGTCGCGGAAAGACATATAAATAAACAGGCAATAGAGGATTTAGTATGCATGTAAAAACTAGAATTGAAAATTGTGACTATCAGATATCTGACACCTCACTAATCATATTGAGTTTTATCATAAAAACAAAATCACATAGAGACCAAACTACATTCTCTCAGCTCAGACAGTTGTAAACATTAATTACATTGGAAAATAATTTGTCCTGTATTCGCTGAAAATTTAGAAGAGGGGTGACTGGGTGGCTCAGTCAATTAAGTGTCAAACTTCGGCTAGGGTCATGATCTCATGGTTCATGGGTTTGAGCCCCGCATTGGGTTCTGTGCTGACATCTCAAAGTCTGAAGCCTGTTTGAGATTCTGTGTCTCCCTCTCTCTCTGCCCCTACCCTGCCCAGTCTCTGTCACTCTTTGTTTCAAAAATAAATAAATTATAAAATAATCTAGAAGAAAAAATAAAATAGAAAATCTACGTGTTTCAAGTGAGAGTATTAAGTACTTACTTATCCATTTTATTCTTAAAGTCAAAAGAAAACTTTCTCTAAATATTAGAGAATAAATTTGCAATTTTGCCAATTGATATAAATGCTACAATATCAATTTTAAAGCCTACCATTATTACACTTCTTCCTCATAAATGACAAATAATTTAGGTGGTAGGTTTCTCTAAAAATCTTTAGATGTGCCCTATGTCCCAGACTATCAGAAATCACCATCACACTTTAAATAACATTATTTTCTTATTCTGCAATACCATACCTACTTACTTGATAGGGAGGTGTTTACTGTAAAAATGGAATTGCAAAGTAAACACTCTGGATGGTCTGGGCCTCAAGTCTTTGAAGACTTCCTTTTTCCTGAAAAGTCCATAGATGATTGGCAATTGATTTTCTATTACTTTTGTATCTAAATCAATCCCAAATTGAATATCTCAAGGAAATACTCAGTATTTTTGTGCACAAACATTTCTACTAATATAAGTAGGGTTATATGGATAAAAACAGTAAGGTTTAGATTCTTCCATATAAATGGCTACCTAAGCTTGCAAAACAACTTCTAGAACCGGGAACTGCAAAGAACTAAAAACAAAAGCCAAAAACTTTTTACCAGTTCTTCTAATACTTTTATCCTCCAATTTCAAAAACCCATTAGGCAGATACATTGTTCCAGAACTCATAGCCATGCGCAGAATAGTTATTTCCTGTTTACCTACACCATACCAAACTACTATCTTATTTTCAGTGGCTCCTTGAGTCTATATATGCTATAGTGGTAGATTTGTGTTCTACTTTTTTGTTAGTGTCTTTTTGGATTAAAATAGTCTATACTTGTTTATACACTCAGGAAAATCAACTGCATATTTGAACTCAAAGCAAAATCTTTCCAGATGGCAATAGTCATTGCACTTTAAAAATCTGGTCAGTTAGAGATAAGAATACAATTATACACAATGATGTTAAGTATAGTTTGATTGTAGTCCGTGGTTTTGGAATGCTTTGAAATAAACACTCTTTTTCTCTCAGGAGAAAATCCAATGAAGATTAGTTAGCAACTCTATGATAGCCAAATTATGGAAAGAGCCCAAATGTGCATCAATTGATGAATGGATAAAAATTAATGGTGTTTATATATACATAATGGAATACTACTCAGTGATAAAAAATGAAGTCTTACCATTTGCAGCAATGTGGATAGAACTCAAGTGTATTATACTAAGTAAAATAAGTGAGGAGGAGAAAGTAAAATATCATGTGATTTCACTAATTTAGAATAAAAAATACACAACAGATGAAGGGAAGGAAAAATAATATAAAAACAGAGAGAAATGTAAACCATAAGAAACAAATACAGAGAACAAATTGTGAGTTACTACAGTGGAGCTGATTGAGGAGATGGGCTAAATGGGTAATGGGTATTAAGGAGGGCACTTGTTGGGATGATTACTGGGTGTTTACGTAAGTGGTGAATCACTGGGTTCTACTCCTGAAACCAATACTACACTGTATGCTAAATAACTTGAATTTAAATAAATAAATTTAAATAAAAAGAATAATCAGCAAAATAACATTTTAATTATCTGAAAGTTTCTAAAGGAGTAGGTATTATAAAAAGGAAACACTCATATGAAAGGGGATACCATGGAAATTAAAGAAAATCTCCCTCCAGGCACTAAGATCTATTCCTCATTAAATATTTTGAGAGGTTCAAATGCATTGTAATAGAATGCCAGACATTGGTTCCAGAGTAAGAGTTACCAGATGTAAATTACATGAGAATATTTTCTGACATTCTCAGGATGGGGACTTAGTGCCAGAGGACCTCAAATAGAAAATTGCAAAAATTTAATATTAACTTATTCTCTATAGCAAGGACAAGTTGGCTATTGTACTCAATCAACATTCATGCAGAACATTTACTAGAAATACTAAAAGTGTGTGTGGTATATTTCTCATGTGTCATTATTTATAAAACTGTAGAGGTGACACATGGGAAAGAGCTCAATACTCTGGCCTCTTTGAACACTTCCAGATTTAATAAATACCTTCTGCAATGCATTTTGATTATATATTGTAATTTTTGGCTTCTTTGGGGGTGGATTAAAACTTTGTTGGAGATTTCTAGATCTGCTAGTATAAATATATTACATGATTTTGTGTTCCCCAAATATCCCTATTAATACTGGGCACAGCCATTTTATTGAATCTATTACTAGAGAGTTCTGTACAGTTCTATCACTCTCATAGTAACCCCACTGTCCAAACCACTACAATCTTCAGGAAAGGTACATTTTAAGCTTATATTCCCAACATTCTCAGAGACTCTCAAACTCCCATAGCCTAAGATGTGACAATGAACATAACTTCTTCTGAAGTTTTCTTTTTGAGTTAGTAACAGGACAACCTATGAGTTTAGGAATACTACCTCTGCTCCTAGACTCTACACTATCTTAAGTAATCATGGCCATATACTGCAGGCAACTAGGCAATCCATCCAGTTGTAATTTTAATAAAACTTTCTACCAATTTATAAACAAGTAATGTGGAGAAAGCTCTTGGTGTTATACAACTTCATTAGAATCCTCAGGACTAGCTTACTAAAATATCTGTCTTGACCCAGTGGCAATAGCCACAACAGCTAACACAGTGAAAACTACTGGCTTGATTTTAGATTAGGGCATTCTATAAGAACAAGAGGTACAAATGGCCCTTCTTCAATATTCTCCTAAACAAACATTATATTTTAAAGATCTAGTTTAAAACTTAGGAGACAAAGACTGCTTTCAAACTTTGAAAGGACCAATCAGGTATGGTTAAAACTAGTTCAGAAGTAAAATTCCATAAGGTTGATCATTAGATTAATGTCCTTCATTCAAACAGGGATAAATCATCTTAAATCATTGCTGGAGGATTTAAGCTGAGAAATCTTCAAATCCATTAGAAGGAGATGGTCCTTGGAGGAAAATGGCTTCAACCTAAAACCTTGCAATCGAGTAGATGATTGTATGAAATGTAGACAGTTTCCACTCAAGACCCACAGAATACTTTTATAAATTAACATGTTTTAATCTGCATTCTTTTATTATTTTCTTATCTATTTCAGGTTACATTTATCTATGTTAATTATAAAACATTTATTATTTATATTTTATTTATTTTTCATTTTAGTTACTTTTTAGTATAAGTCTAATGATTTATGATTTATGTGTGAACTGCTTAATGCATACAATCAACTGACTGTTGGGTTTGTACACATCTTCTTTCTCAGACACCCAGTTTCTCGATTCCAATTCCTTAAAATAGGTCAGTAACTGAGGCTTAACAAATGTATGGCATGGCAAACTAAACAACATGATAGATAGCTAGAAACCTAAAAATGTCTATCTTATTATACCTGGAAAATAAGTTTCCTGTGTCAACCAAAACAATACTGGAGGATCTTTAGTGGAAGTCAGCTTTTGTAACTAAACTTTCACAGGACTAGAACTTGCATAAGAACTTGAGAGCAGATAGTATTTATATGAAGGTATCTAAATTTCTCAGATCTTATAAGTAAAATCCACTTCATTTTTGTTTTAGATCTATAAATGATATTGATAAGATAAAATTTATTTTCTGGCACTAAACTATTCTTGATGAGTAATGCTGAAACATTACAGCTTTTACAATCCATAGAAATAGTTTAGTTTTAAACACATCATTAGGTATCTCTAAAAGACTTGTTCTGGGTTAGTAAAACAAAAGTCTTCTGGGCTATGTCCTGTTCTTTAGTATATGTGCTGATCAAGCAAGCACATATGTTTATATACTGCATTGGAGCTTGTTACCGTGGTAAATTAAAGTCTGACTTCAGGGCTGCCTAAGTGGCTTAGTTGGTTAAATGGATGACTGTGATTTTGATTTAGGAAATGATCTCATAATGGTGAGATCAAGCCTGACATTAGGCTCTGCACTGACAGCAAGGAGCATGCTTGGTATTCTCTCTCTCTCTCTCTCTCTCTCTCTCCTCTCTCTCTCTCTCTCTCTCTCTCCCTCTCCTCTAAGTAAATAAGTAAATGAATGAATGAATGAATAAATAAATAAATAAACTTAAAAATATAGTCTGCTTTCAGTATAGTCTCTGACATAACCAAGGTTCTATTTTGGACAACTAATTTCTCTTTTAAGGAGAAGACATCCTTATATAACTTAATTCTAGAGAAGGAAATAGTAGGCCTTAATGTGAGATCTGAAGACCTACCATTCAAGGGGTATTCTGTAATTTTTTTTTTCTTCAAGCTCCTCTATCCCTGCCCCCCAACTGACAGGACTCACCTTCAGTGAAACTTCAAAATGTCTATTTTTTTAATATATTGCTGGGACTCTGTCACGGTGGACTCTCTCTTGCTATTAAAAGAGGGCCTGGTAGTTTGATGGTATTTTTCAGAGCCAGCATTTGAAATACATAAAATAATTAGTGATTTTCAAGTGTATGTTTCCACAGAGTCACAGGTAATATTTATTGAACACACAATGCACCAGATACTGTGCTAAAATAAATCTTTCACCAACAGACCTCAGTTAATTTTGGTAACTGTTGCCATATCTCACCTCTCACTACAGAGACAACAAGGAAGACATAGTGAATGGGACTTTGGATCTAGACAGTGCATTATAGTATTCATTTCCTTAAAATTATGCATTTGCATCTATTAATACATTTTATTTTCATGATTAGAGAGAACCTTACCATCTTGCTCATGATTTCTTTCCCACTGCCTAAAACAACTTCTGTCTCATAATACAGGCTCCACAAACATTTTTAGGGTGGATGGAATTAAACCATATTGCATGTTGGTACACTTAGTGATGTCTGAAAACACAGACTTTGAATCCAGTAGACGATAGTAGATTAATATGTATGCTACTTTGTCTCTTGCTTTTATCATATTTGTAATGAAGGAAATATTTAGGTTCATACTAAAGGTTGTATGGCAGAATTACACAAATCAGCAACCACAAGTACTAGAATACACAGTACTATAAAGTGTGTCAATGATCATGATGATAATGATGATGATAATTATTCTTATATCGTTTTCACTCCAGTTTTTTTCTTTCCTGTATGATTTTATTAAGTGGTATATTTCCTTACTTTATTCAGCTTGTTCCTGGTTATTTGGTAACCTATAAATACTGTAATAAATATAGTTTTAGTTTTAATCTTTTTAATGTGGGAGGATGTTCTCTGAGTTTCTGAAGATTACATATAAACACTTATTGCCTAATACATCCTACCCAGAAGTAGAAATTAAAAGGGAATTGGAAAAGTAGGTAAAGTATATGAGGGAATAAGGTAATATTTTTATTCTAATGGCGATCTTTCTCAAGTGTTGGAGGTAAACTTCTGTGCCACTAGGTCAAAGTATGTTCCAGATCAACTTTCATGATCTCTAAATATTGAAGTTTTTCCTCATTTAATTGAATTTAAGCCCTGTGTGTGTGCGTGTGTGTGTGTGTAGATAGATAGATAGATAGATAGATAGATAGATAGATAGATAGTAGATGCATATTAGAAAGATGACAGACAGAGGTAACGTATGTGGCTGGTATAAGACCCCTATAAATGGCAATAATAGGATAGTTGGTATTATCACATTTATCTCTGCATCTATTTGCTTATTCAATATAGATATAAATCAAACAAATAATCAAATTACGAATAATTAAACAATAGAAAAAATAAAATAATTGTATCGGTTTAATCACACACAGTATTTTGTTTTTAACTTTCTTCACTTATAATTGGTTAAAAAGTCCATTATTGCCTTAAAATTAAATCTCATCATGATTTTAGCTATGGTTTCTCTCCTGATACAACTTTTCCTTTCCTAAAGGAAATAGCTACAAGAAACTTCACACAGAAAGTAGGCAAAAAATTATTTTGCCTAATTATTCAATCATTTATATTTTTGTGATTAATTCAACAGACAAACATTGCTGTAGCATCTCCTATTTGCCAGGTATTGTACAGACACAAGAAGAATACAACCCTTTCTCTGGCTGCTTCCATGGAGATTAGAATAGTGCTGATAGCCAATATGAAGTTGTTGATGCCCTTTTACTCTATATATCATATCATTTGCATCTCTGATACTCACCTCAAGGAAGCTTTTTTATTCTATCTTTTGAACATTACACTTTTATGCATACTCACTAAAACACTAAAGAATGGAATATATAGGCACCCTCCTACACTGTTGGTGGCAATGTAAACTGGTGCAGCCGCTCTGGAAAACAGTGTGGAGGTTCCTCAAAAAACTATCCATAGAACTCCCTTATGACCCAGCAATAGCTCTGCTGGGGATTTACCCAAGAGAGACAGAAATGCTGATGCATAGGAGCACATGTACCCC
>NC_043708.1:117535459-117541680 GCF_006229205.1 Suricata suricatta | reverse complement strand
GGGGGGAAGACAGGTGGTGGTGATGGTGGAGGGCACTTGAGGGGAAGAGCACTGGGTGTTGTATGGAAAACAATTTGACAATAAAATATTATGGAAAAAAAAAAGAAATTAACCAAAATGAAAAAAAAATGGAATATATATATGTATGTTCATACATATATATAAAATATTGTTTGCAATTGCAAATTCATGAATTTATAAATGGCTTTTTGTATATGTATAATATATACACTTATTACTGAATATATAATATATTATATATAATTATGTATATATAATTTTGCATATACATTTGTCCATTCTTTCAATTCTTCAATAATAAATCATCCAAAATATTGAGGTTGCATTTAGTAAGGACATATCATTGTGACAATATGTGTGAGGCACTCAGAATATGAAAAATAATATAAAGGACTCATAGATTATCAAAGATGATAAAAACATTAACAGTAATTTAAATAAAAATGACAACTGGGTGAAATTACAAACAGGTCTAAAAATAATAATATTATTTTTACTGAAGTTTTATTTAGAAGATTTTTTCTAATTTTTTTAAAAAGTTTTTTTAAAATTTATTTTGAGAGAGAGAGAGAGAGAACATGAGCAAGGGAGTGGCAGAGAGAGAGGGAGAGAGAGAATCCCAAGCAGGACCCATACTGTCAGCAGAAATCTCAACACAGGGCTCAAATTTATAAACCATGAGACCATGACCTGAACTGAAATTAAGAGCCTTAACCAACTAAGCCACACAGGTGCCCAAATTTTTCTTAATTTGTACCTTTAATTTTGTTAATAATGAATGTAATTTTTCTCCAAACCAGAGTAGAGGAAGGTTCGTCCTTCCCAGAAGAGTGTGGAACATGGTGAAGTGAGTTTATTATGGTATCACACCAGCTATGGGTGTCTTTAACAGAATTTTCAGGAGAGGAACCAGAGACAAAAAATATTCAGCAATGATACTTTTAATTGTATAAATATAACATGCAATTAATACCATTTCCCCTATGGCCAACCCAGAACACCAATAACACCTTCAAGTTGAGACTTGCTAATTTTGCATTTATATGTCTGCCACTAAAATTTTAAAACCTATACTATGACTACAATTAGAGAAATGGATGAGGCATCAATATTTTTCTTTAATTGGTACTGTTTTCATTTATATGCATGAAACTCTTTCATTTTTAATAGGCGAATAGACTATACCTATATCAGATATGTGGTTTCCTTCTCAAATTCCTTCCTTTTATTTTAAGTATTAGAAAAGGAAATGGCAATTTTACACACCCAATTCTACAACTGCCTGAAAAGTACCACTGAAGTGGAAAATGGGAAGGTATGTGTGTGTGTGGGGGGGGCACATAATTCAGTGGGAAAGAATCAAAGGACAGGATAATTATGTACCTCACATACATTACTTTCTTCATTCCTCTCATTCATTTGAGGAAGTTCTACCATATTCTATAATCCTATGTCTAACTAAATGGCCTTTCCAGTGGAAAACTTGCAATTATTTTGAAATAATGCCAAGCAGTGCATTAAGGGGAAGAGCACTGGGTGTTGTATGGAAAACAATTTGACAATAAAATATTATGGAGAAAAAAAAAGAGATTTTGAATATTCATGATTGAAGCCTTAACGTCTTTATCAAAACATATGTTCATGATGGTGCTGACACAAATAAATAAGTGCCATTCCGAATTGTCCTTCTAAATTCAGAGGCTAGCACACAACTTTGTGGAGAATCCTCTTTTTTCTACAAAATGTAAGAAGTCTTAGAGTCAAATGGTCATGGAAACAGAAAATTTTCAACAGCCATATTCTTCCCAAAAATTCAGATGTGAGATTAGAAATATTTATCAACATCTCCAGATATATAATCCTTTCTTTAGCCTTTAAAACATTCTTCTTTGTAGGTTATTGTCCCAGAAATACTATCCTCTATTAATCATTTCTTTGACCTGAAGCCAAGGCAGAAAGAACAACTTTCTCTCTAAAGAAGGGGGTCATAATTTAAGTACCATAATTGGTAGTGGTGCTTAATGATGTTTCATATCCCAAGAAGTTTCTTCCATCAAACCACACATCAGCCTGGAGCTTTAAGGGAATTGCATATACAAATTAGAAATCTAAAGCCTAACCACCAAAGAATATCAATTCCTTGACTCACTGATAAAATGAATTTCTAAGTCATAATAGTAAACAAAGAAGGAAATCTCCAGCACTGTCATTATACAGTTTCTAAGTCCACTAGAAAACTAAGTTCTTCCCCAAAAGCAAAACAGGAATAGCTAGATTAATTGAAAAATTAATTCATTTCAGTTGAAATTCATTGCTGTTGTCCATCAGGCTATAATGCATACTTGACTATATGTGGGTTTGTTAGATCATATAAGCTGGTGGTAATTATTAATTAATCTATATGGTCATAAAGACTTATATAGAACACTTTGCACACTAATGGTGGGTGGTGGCACTTATATACTATAGTTGCTTGATCATGTTTACAACTCACTTCCTTTTCTTGTCTCTTAGGGGACACTCTCTTTCAGACTATAAAATACTGCTAGAGAGCTGATAATAATGTGGTGCTATACCTCCACTGGGATTATGACCAAACTACCCAGAGTCAGTAAATATCTTACTGAATCAAGCTAGGTCCATTCCTCTACTGTTGGACTTCTATATAATCAAGGGGAGAGAAAAATTCACATTTTACTATGATTACAAAGCCAATAACTAAACTAAAGTTTCAAATTGCCATTTTGCCAGTCACATAATGAAAAAAATACTATAGAATTAGGCAAAGCCAAGAGACATAGAACGAAGGCATAGAAAGAGAGCACAAGGCCAGATTCTTTTTTAGGTCAAACTCTTGTATTCCTCTGAGACTGAAGATAGAAAATTATTAGAAAAGCTTATGAACTCCTTTGTCCTTTAAGATATTGTGTTGTATATCTTTCATTTATAACTGAGAGATATGAATGATAAAATAATTACGAGAAAAAGCAAAGAGGTAATAATATTATGGCTTAGGAATGATGTTATCTCCAGAGTGCTTCTGGGACAATTTTTATTTAGAACATAATACTGCTAATAAAGAGAGGGAGATAAAGAGTAATATTTTATTACCATTTATACTATATTTACATGATTACTATTTCATTACCACTCAAAGGTGGTACTATGCAGCAAGACGTGACAATCAAATTCTCTTTGATATGTAATTAATTGTGGATCATATGGTATCTAGTGCTGCAAGACAGAATAAAACTTTAAAATTGTAAATAATTTAACTTTGTATAATTAATGTAGTTGTACAGATACTATAACAATAAACTTGTACAAATTAAATATGTGACCATGAGATTAAAATTTCTGTTTATGCCAACAAAGAGAAACTAGAGTGTGGACAGAATCAAGGCATAATTATAAGCCAATAGTTCTGCAATTAAGATATATATATATATTCAAATATTGCCTCAAGCAGTTACTATAATGACTATCATTTTTGCTGCTATCCCCAGTGTCTGTTCATAGCAGCATTATGTACCAAACTTTCTACACTGCTTTATTTACATAAAGTAATTTACTATTTAAAAGAGCAATGGTAGTGTGAGTGTCCTCATTATTCGGGCATATATAAAAACCTGTATATAATATCAAATATATAGCATTGTAATATAGATCTTCTGGGATCATTGGAAATCTTTTAAAATACAAGATTTGTAAACATTTAAACCACAGAAGCTACCAGTTATAAGTATGCAATAAAACATCATACCCATTATTTTATTACATAAATAAGGCATTTGTGACATGTGTTACTTTATTCATTTAAACAAGAGAGCCTCTATTAAGTTGCTCAAATAAAAAACTTGTACAGCAAAGGAAACAATCAACAAAACTAAAAGATGTCCTACAAAAAATGTTTGCAAATGTTATATCTGATACAGGGTTAGTATCCAAAATCTATAAAGAAAATTTCAAACTCAACATCCCAAAACCTAACAACTCAGTTAAGAAATGGGCAGAAGACATGAAGAGACATTTTCCATAGACGCTGTCCAGATGGCTGACAGGAACATGAAAAGATACTCAACCATTCATTATCAGGGAAATAAAAAAAAAAACGCAATGAGATATGACCTCACAGGTGTCAGACTGACTAAAATTAACAACACAAGAACAAACAGTTGCTGGTAAGGCTGCAGAGAAAGAGGAACTCTATTGCACAGTTGGTGGGAAGCAAACAGGGGCAGTCACTCTGAAAAACAGTAAGGAGCTTCCTCAAAAAAACTAAAACTAGAACTACCATATGATCCAGCAATTGCACAATTAGGTATTTACCAAAAGGATACAAAAATACAGATGTCAGAGGATACATAGAATCACAACGTTTATAGCAAATTATCAACAATAGCCAAACTATGGAGAGAGTTTAAATGTCCATTGCATGATTAATGGGTAAAGAAGATTTGCTATACAAAGAGATATGTGATGGACTATTCCTCAACCATCACAAAGAATGAAATCTTGCCGTATGCAATAATGTGGATGGAGGTAGAATGTATTATACTAAGCAAAATAAGTAAATCAGGGAAAGACAAATACAATATGATTTCACTTGTATGTGGAATTTAAAAACAAAACAGATGAACATGTGGGAGGGGGTATAAAAGTGAAGAGAGGGAAACAAATCACATGTGATGATTAAAAATAGAGAACAAACAGGATTGATGGAGGGTTGTGGGTGGGGGATGGGTTAGATGGGTGATGGTATTAAGAAGAGTATTTGTAGTAAAGAGTACTGGGTGTTGTATGTAAGTGATGAATCACTGAATTCGACTTCTGAAATCAATATTGCATTGTATTTTAAGTAGCTAAAATTTAAATTAAAAAATAAAATAATTTAAAAAGGAATAAACAAAAATTGTTTCACCATATAATTTAAAGAAATGTAAGCAACCTAATCAAAACACACAAGC
This sequence comes from Suricata suricatta, assembly GCF_006229205.1. NCBI lineage: Eukaryota > Metazoa > Chordata > Mammalia > Carnivora > Herpestidae > Suricata > Suricata suricatta. The sequence continues at coordinate 117,536,692 of NC_043708.1, read as the reverse complement.
AACATATATTTTTAAAAAACTTTTTAAAATGTTTATTCATATCTGAGAGAAGAGAGAGAGAGAGAGAGAGAGAGAGAGAGAGAGAGAGAGAGAGAGAAACAGAGTGTGAGGGAGGGAGGGGTAGATAGAGAGGTCAGACACAGAATCTGAAGCAGACTCCAGGCTCTGAGCTGTCAGCACAGAACCCAATGGGGCCTAAGCCCAAAACCCAGAGATCATGACCTGATCTGAAGTTAGATGCCTAACCGATGGAGCAACCCAGGCACCCCAAGCAACATAATTTCTAAATGACTAGAATTGAGGAAACATAAGTTATATAAAAATAATCAAGTGAAATGAGGGGAGGAGCCAAGATGGCGGAGAGGAAGGGAGCTCTGTAAACTTCGTCTGCCCCATTGATCAAACTGAGAAGGACATTACTCTCATCTGCAAGAGCAGAAGGAGAAAATACGGACTCCAGAAGGAAGAGAACCTGAAGGATACCTGAGAGAATATATCTCATCCCTACCTCTCCCCTCAACTGGTCATACACTTTTAGACTGTCCACTGTCCTTTGTTGTCTCTGACACCCTTTAATTTAAAAAAAAAATTTTTATCTTATTTTTCCTTTTCTTTTCTTCTTCTCTTTTCGTCTCTTTCCTCTCCATTCTCTTTATTTTCTTTCCCCCTGTTAATGTGTTTGTTTGTTTGATTCATCTGTGCGTTTGTGTGTTACTGCTCCCTCTGTGTGTGTCTGCCTGTTTTCCTTCTTAGGGCTACACCAAGAAACAAGCCACAGTGTGCAAGACAGCGAGTCCCAAATACCGCTGAGTAAGGAAATAAAATATTCAAAGGCACAACAAGAGAAACAGAGACACCATTAAAAGAATATTTCCTGAAACGACAGGCCCTGGACAGTCAATAAGCCTCCTTTAACAGAGAAATATTAACAGGTGCACAGTGCACAACGAGCTTTCTAAAGGTGACAAGAGACAGAAAACTAGCAAAATGACAAAACGAAGGAACTCTCCCCTGAAAAACCTCCAAGAGGAAGTCACAGCCACAGAACTGCTCAAGACAGATCTAGACAACATACCGGATCAAGAATTTAAAAAACATGTCAAAACCTATCAAGCCCAACACCCCCAAAATAAATAATCCAATTTAAAAGTGGGTAGAATGCATGAACAAACATTTCTTCAAAGAAGACATCCATGTGGCTAACAGACACATAAAATGATGCTCAACATTACT
>NC_043708.1:117528096-117535359 GCF_006229205.1 Suricata suricatta | reverse complement strand
CAAAGTGAAATGAAATATCTCAAACCACTTTAAAAAGAGTAACTATAAAATGGCAAATGGAAATGAAAGCTCTACTCCCTGTTATGTAAGTAAGAATAGTAGGTTATTTAAAAAAATTATATTAGGGAGCCTGGGTGTCTGAGTCGGTTAAGTGACTAACTTAAGCTCAGATCATGATCTCATGGTGGGCTTGAGCCCTGCATCAGGCTCTGTGCTGACAGCTCAGAACCTGGAGTCTGCTTCTGATTCTGTATCTCCCTCTTTCTCTGACCCTCCCCCACTCACACTCTGTGTGTGTGTCTCTCTCTCAATAATAAATAAACGCTAAAAATTTTTAAAAAGTGAATAAAAATTTAAAAAATAAGTTAAAAATCATATTAAATTTAAAAGCACAAAAATGTTTTATTAAAAAATGAGAAGTCGGAGATTAAAAATATATTTTAACAGAAAAATAAGGTAGTTCCTCTTGATAAGATGTATAATCCACAGGTTTCATCTTGTATCCCTGTAGGTGTACACATAATCTCAGCTAGTCTTCCAGAGACCCTCTGAGTATCAATCTTAGTGCCATCTACAGTTTGTTATCCACTCCAAGATGAAAGAAACTATCATTAACCAGGAGAAACTCCCTAATCTGCAAGCACAAGTGTGCGTTTATGGGAAAGGAACTCCTCCTCCAAAGAAGGTGGTTCATAGAACAGCTACAGCAGATGATCAAACAAACAAACAAACAAACCCTGCAGTTCTCATTACCTTTGTTAGAGTGAGTCAATGTGTTCACATACTGAGGAATAGTGATCCCCCTAAACAACCCTAAAGTTCAGGCATCCCTGGCAACCTGAGACAAACTAGCTGACATGAAATGCTACCCAGTATCTTAAGTCAACTTGATACACAGTCTGACTAATTTAGAAGACTGGATGAAGCTTACTCAAAAAAATCTGTGGACGGATCACACCAGTCAGAGTGGCTAAAATGAACAAATCAGGAGACTATAGATGCTGGCGAGAATGTGGAGAAATGGGCACCCTCCTACACTATTGGTAGGAATGCAAACTGGTGCAGCTACTCTGGAAAACAGTGTGGAGGTTCCTCAAAAAATTAATAGAACTCCCCTATGACCCAGCAATAGCACTGCTAGAGATTTACCCAAGGGATACCAAGGTGCTGATGCATAGGGGCACATATACCCCAATGTTCATAGCAGCACTAGCCAACAATAGCCAAATCATGGAAAGGGCTTAAATGTCCATCAAATGATGAATGGATCAAGAAGATGTGGTTTATGTATACATTGGAATACTACATGGCAATGAGAAAGAATGAAATCTGGCCATGTGTAGCAGCATAGGTGGACCTCGAGGGCATCATGCTAAGTGAAATGAGTGAGGCGGAGAAGGATACCATATGATATCCTTCCTACCATACGTTTTCAGTCGTAAGTGTAACAGGAGAAACCTAACAGAGGACCATAGGGGAGGGGAAGGGGTAAAATAGTTGTGGAGAAGGAAGGAGACAAACCATGAGAGACATTAGAATATTGAGAACAAACAGGAATGATGGGGGATAGGAAGAGGAGAGGGGGGGTGATGGGTATGGAGGAGGGCACTTGTAGGGATGAGAACTGGGTGTTATATGGAAACTGACTTGACAATAAACTATAAAAGATAAAATGGATAAACGTAAAAAACATTTAAAAAAATCTGTGGATGGAAAATCAACACTTTCTACCAAAGAAGATGTTGATCTTTTAAAGAATTTAGACAAATCTTCTAAGAATGACACAAACTGAATTGAGTCATCTTATGAAGAAGATAAAACTTGAAAAAGTTACTGGGAGCTACCATTTAATATATTGATTTCTTTTTAGAATTGTGTTCATGATTCTGGTAAACCCTAGATCTCTAATGTATTTAAACCCAAACCCCTTGGATACTGCAGCTTGTGGCAGTTTTTGCTTAGACACATTGCATTCTCTGTGGGTAATTAAGTTGAAGAAGCCTACGAATAAAGCTTAAATCAAGGTTACTAAAGTCTTTTGCCTAATATATAGTTTTATTTTTTTAATTCCAATGACACTAATTTGTGCACAGAATGCAAAATTGCTTATAGAAAGCTAATCACAGCCTGTAATGTGTCTGATAAATCTTGATGAAATTTGATTAAAGGTTTTATAACTTATTTTTAAAGTTTATTTATTTATTTTGAGAGAGACAGAGAGAGTGCAGGCAGAGGAGGGACAGAGAGAGAAGGAGAATCTCAAGGATGCTATTCACTGCCAGCACACAGCATGATTTGGGACTCCATCTCATGGACCATGAGTTCATGACGTGAGCTGAAAGCAAGAGTTGGTCATTTAACTAACTGAGTCACCCAGGCACCACTTATTAAAGATTTTGAATGGCACTTACAACAAAGGTGGTATAAAATTCTCATATTTTACAATGTCTCTCCAGCAGTCCTCAGGGCTACTGTGGTTTATGTAATGATTATAATTAAAAATGAGGCTATACAAAAAGATATAACCCCCACACAAAAAGTTATTGACCCCACCAAGTGTAAATATCATAGCGTCCAATTTTATAGAGCAGAAATTGCACAAAATCCATGATATTTAAGGAAAACTATGAAGAAAGTTTAAAACATGACTCAGTATTTGACCAATCAAGGAAATTACAAACAAGAGTATAATTAAAGTAATTATCACTATGGTTTGCTTTAGGACCACCATGTTGTATGTTTCATTCTTCCTTCATTGTTTTCTGATTTAGTTTTGGTTAACGTTGTATTTTGATACTTATATTTTAATCCTGCCATTGGCTTTTAGCTATATAGTATTGGTTTATGGGTATAGTATGCATATTTAAGTTATCAGAGTCCACATAGACTTTGTGTAGTACAGCTTTATGTAAAATATAAGAAACAAGCACTACTGTAGTGACATTCATCCTTGCTCTATCCTCTGTACTATTGTGATACAGATTGTATTTATATATGTTACAAAACCAACAACCTACTATTATAATCTTAGGTTTTAATGATAATAATAATATAGTTTTCAAATATTGAGAGAAAAGATACAGACATATATTTTATTAACCAACATATACTTAAATTATTTTTCCGCCCCCTCTCTCTTTTCTCAGATCTCTAATTACGTTTATTTTAATAGAAACATATCTAAGATTACTCAGATGTGGCAGTAAGAGATAAGGACTTTAAAATATATTTAAAATAGCTGAAGGAAAAGATTCTCAAAATGAATGGATAGGAATACAAGCAGAGAAATGGAAATTATAAAAGTGAACAAAATTAATATTCTAGAACTAAAAGAGACAAATGTAAAAGTAAAATATTTAAAGTAAAATTGGGAAATTTCTAGTGATCCAGAGAATAGTGAACCAGAGGCCAGATCAATAGAAATAACTGAATTGGAAATTTTACAAAAAATATTTTTAAAACATGAAGACAGCATTACTAATCTGTGCAAAAATAAAATATACATACATACATAGACATATTTATAATCCACAATGAGAAGAGGGGCTAGTAAGGAGAAAATATACTGGGGGAAAAAGGGCAGCAAGTATCTCAAATTTCATCAGGAGCAACAGTCTACAATCAAGAAGTTTGGTCAACACCAAACAAATAACTACAGGAAAACCACACTGAAATACAAACATAAAGAAAAACCTTGAAGTAGACAAAAGAACACAGACACAATAAATAAGCATAAATAATGATTCAAGGCCAGAACCATTTAAACCAAGCCCCGCCCCCCTCACACACACACACCAGGAGGCACATTTCTACTGATACGTCAGCCTTAGTATCAGTGGTGTGTCCTTCTCCCAGAAGACAAGCAGAAATAATTTGCTTGAACCAAGTCTATTGATAATAGACTTCAGCTTCAGGGAAAAAGGATCTAACTTCCATTCTACTCTTATTCTTTATTTTTTCTATTAATTTTTCACTTATTTTCTTACTTTTTATATTATTTTTTTACTTTATACTATTAGTTTTTATTTTATTACTTGTAATTATTTTTACTTTATTTTATTTTATGATCTAGATTCTTTTAGCAAGCAGGCCAAACCACACCCAGGATGTAGTTTTGCTTTATTTGTTTGTTGTTTTATTTTCATTTTCCTTCTTTGCTCTTTTATTTTCCAGACAAAATTACCAGGTGGAGAAATTCATCCCAGAGGAAAGAAGAGACAAAAGAACTCATGGCCAGGGTTCTAATCAACAACAGAGATATAAATAAGATTTCTGAACTCGAATTTAAGGCCACAAATGTAAAAATACTAGTTGGGGTTGGAAAACAAAAAGCATAGAAAACACCAGAAAATTCCTTTGTGCAGAAGTTCAAAAACTAAGATCTATTCAGGTTGAAATTAAAAATGCTATAAATGTGATGCAATATAAATTGGATGCTGTAATAGAAGGATGGATGAAGTAGAGCAAGAAATCAGTTATATAGAAAATAAACATGGAAAATAATGAAACTGAAAAGGGAAACAAAGGCAAAAGTTCATAATACAAGATCTTACGAACTCCACAACTTATTAAAGAATAACATTTGTATCATCAGAGTCCCAGAAGATGAAGAGAGAGAAAAAGTGGCAGAAGGTTTATGTGAGCAAAGTATAGCTGAAAACTTCCCAAATCTGGGGAAGGACACAGATAAAATCCAAGCAGCACAGAGAGCTCCCATTAAATTCAACAACAGCTGACCATCACCAAGGCATATCATAGTCAAATTCACAAAATACACAGACAAAGAAAGGCTTATGAGAACGACGACTCCTGAAGTTATTTTTGTGCTATATGCTAACTAACTTGAATCTAAACTTAAAAACAAAACAAAACAAAACAAAAAAACACACTGTGAGAGCAACAAGAGGAAAAAGTCTTTAACCTATTAGGGAAGACAGATCACGTTTGCAGCAAGTTTACAGAAACTTGGCAGACCAGAAGGGAGTCACAGCATATATTCAACATGCTGAATGGAAAATAGAGAGCTAAGAATTCTTTATCCAGCAAGGCTGTAATTTAGAATAGAAGGAGAGATAAAGAGTTTCCTAGACAAACAATAACCAGAGTAGTTTTTGAACACTAAATTAGCTGTGCAAGAAATTTTAAGGGGGACTCCTTGAGTGGAGAAAAAAATAAAACAAACCAAAAAAGCAACAAAGAAAATAATACCAGAGAACCTTAACATTACCAGAAATACCAATACTACAGGAAACACAATGGCACTAAATTAATATATTTTGATATTTGCTCTGAATGTAAACGGAATAAATTCTCTTATCAAAACACATGGGGTTTTAGAATGAATAAAAAAGCATGATCCATCTATATGCAGCCTACAAGGAACTCATTTTTGACCTCAAGACACCTGCAGATTGAAAGTGAGGGGATGAGGAACCATCTATCATACTAATGGATGTCAAAAGAAAGCCAGAGTAGCCATACTTACATCAGATAAACTAGACTTTAAATTTTTTTTAATGTTTTTTTTTTTAATTTAGTTTTGGGAGACAGAGAGAGACAGTGCGAGCAGGGGAGGGTCAGAGAGAGAGGGAGACATAGAATCCAAAGCAGGCTTCAGGCTCTGAGCGAGATGTCAGCACAGAGCCTGACTCGAGTCTCGAACCCACAAACTACGAGATTATTACCTGAGCTGAAGCCAGACACTTAACTGACTGAGCCAACCAGGTGCCCCCAATCTAGACTTTAAAACAAAGATTGGAGCTTCGAGCCAAGATGGCGGAGAGGAAGGGAACTCTGTAAACTCCATCCGCACCATTTTTCGAACTGAGAAGGATATTATGTTCATCTGCGAGAGCGGAAGGAGAAAATACGAACTCCAGAAGGAATAGAACCTCAAGGATACCTGAGTGAGTGGGGGCGAATGGGGGAGATCCGAAAACGGGCCAGCCCGGGTCGGGCAGGGGAGGTAAGATCCCCAGCCCAACGTGGCGCAAGTGCGCAGCGCCCGAGAGACAAAGGGAAGAGACAGAGTCGGAACACGCTCATAGAACTGTCTCTGGGGAAGAGGTATAGTATGCTTGGCTGCGCTTGGAGACAGAAACCCACTCCATAGATAACTGCTGGGTAGTGGGGCGCAAGAGAAGGAATAGCCTCCAGCCCTAAGCCATCTCAGCAGGGAATCAGAGGCGTCTGTGGCTGTGAGAAGCAGCTGCACTAGGGAGGCGTGCTCCCCGGCGGGAAGCGGCCTGAGTGGTGACTGCGCCAGGTGCGAGCAATTTGAACTTGGTTTTGGGAACAGGACCACAGACCGCATTTCCACGGCACACCTCGCCCCCTGCACGGACTGCGCGAATCCCGGGTCCCCACAGGGAAAAAATAAGGCACACACTGACGGGACCCTCAACAAAGAGTCAGTGGCGGGTGGAGGCCCAGGTGCGCCCTTAAACTGTAGGAGCTCCCAGCTCATTTCCAGCAGTGCACAGTGGCTTGAGCAAAGCTATCGGAAACTAAGAGACTTGGTTTTTTGCTTTTTGTTTTTTCCTTTCCCCCATTGCAATTGCGATCCTGACTGGGGGTGGGGACTCCACAACTGAGTCTGTGAAGGTGCGCACTTCACCTCCCCACTGCTCATTTCGCCTCAGGCAGGGGCGGAGCCTCTGAGAACAGACTCCAAGACTTACCACATCAAACCAAGCCTATCCACCAGGGGGAGCTGCTGCTTTTTTTTTGTTTTTGTTTTTTTGTTTTGTTTGTTTTTTTGTTTTGTTTTATTTTGTTGTTGTTTTTTGTTTGTTTGTTTTTTTATATATAAAAATTTTTTCTTCACTAGTTTCATACTTATTTCTTTGTCATTATTACCTTTTTTTCCTTTTTCTTTACTCAATTCCTTTAAATTTTACTCCTTATATTCCTTTCTCCTTTCTCCCTTACTATTTCACCTTCTTGCAACCCAGATATATTCTCCTGTATCTCATCCTTACCTCTCCCCTAAACTGGTCATACACTTTTCAACAGTCTACTGTCCTTTGTTGTTTCCAACCCCCTTTTATATATATATTTTTTTGTCTTTTCTTCTCTTTTCTTTTTATTTTCTCTTCTTCTCTTCCTTTCGTCTCTTTCCCTCCCATTTTCTTTCTTTTCTTTCCCCCTTGTAAAGTGTTTCTTTGTTTGATTTGTCTGTGTGTATGTGTGCTTCTGTTCCCTCGGTGTTTGTCAGTCTGTTTTCCTTCATAGGACTACACCAAGAAACAAGCCAAAGTGTGC
>NC_043708.1:117526951-117527996 GCF_006229205.1 Suricata suricatta | reverse complement strand
ATGCAAAACCTGAGAGACTATTGAATACTGAAAACGAACCGAGGTTGAAGGGGGAGGGCGAGGGGGGAAAGAGGTGGTGGTAATGGAGGAGGGCACTTGTGGGAAAGAGCACTGGGTGTTATATGGAAACCAATTTGACAATAAAGTATTAAAAAAAAAAAACCTCTTTGCTACATACCCAAGAGTTTGGATTTTTCTGTTCACATGTTCATTTGCTTCCATGTATTTTTAAATTTCTTTAATTTCCTGGTTAACCCATTCATTTTTTAGTAAAATGTTCTTTAATATCCATGTATTTGAGCGCTTTCTAAATTTTTTTCTTGTGGTTGGCTTTAAGTTTCATAATGTTCTGATCTAAAAATATGCATGGTATGACCTTGATCTTTTTGCGCCTTTTCAGGGATTAGTTGTGACCCAGTATGGGGTCTGTTTTGGAAAATATTCCATGTGTACTTGAGAAGAATGTATATTCTACTGCTTTAATGTGAAATGCTCTGAATGTATCTCTTAAGTCATGATGGTCCAGTGTTTCATTCAAAGAGATTGTTTCCTTGTTGATTTTCTGCATAGATGATCTGCTGTTGCTGCACATAGGATGCTAAGTCACCTACTAGTATTGTATTATTATCTATGAGTTTCTTATGTTTTTTCTAAATTTATTTATATATTTGGTTTTCCAAGTTGGGAGCATAATTGTTTACAATTATTAGATATTCTTGATGTATAGACCCATTAAGAATGATATAATGCCCTTTGTAAATCTCTTCTTACAATCTTTGTTTTATTTTTTTTAAATTTTTTCCCCATAATATTTTACTGTCAAATTGTTTTCCATACAACACCCAGTGCTCTTCCCCTTAAGTGCCCTCCACCATCACCACCACCTCTTTTCCCCACTCCCCCTTCCCCCTCAACCCTCAGTTCATTCTCAGCATTCAATAGTCTCTCAAGTTTTGCATCCCTCTCTCTCCCCAACTCTCTCTCCCTCCTCCGCTCCCCCTGGTTCTCCATTAGGTCTCTCTTGTTTTCCTGCTAGACCTATGAG
>NC_043708.1:117507955-117526851 GCF_006229205.1 Suricata suricatta | reverse complement strand
GTCCTTTGCTCAGTGAGGTACAATTCTGTGCTTTGGCACTCTGACAGCTTACTGGCTGTCTTGTTTTGTGATGTTTTTTTATCATCTGTGCCAGAGGTGGATGCACTTTAGAGGTCAATGTGTGGTGTGTGGTTAGAGTTCCTCTGAGAATAGGAACCTTTGGCCAATTGGAGTAACCTCCAGGTGTCAAGAGAGGCATTCTGGTCCACAGGAGCCTCAGTTTTGTGCCGATTTGTTGCAGGATTCCTGGCATGGTTTTTTGGCAGAGGCACACTTCTTCAGGTCTTAGGCCCCCACCGTGAAGCTGCCTTCCTTGCTTGAGCCAACCACCACCCATCCAATGGAACACTGATCCTCCACACACAGACAGGCCCAGTTTCCAGTTCATCTCTCCCTCTTACATGCTTTGCTTCACCTGCCCACAGGCTGACACATGGGACAGAGAGACAGGACAGGAAGATGCACGTCTCTGTCTCGGATTCATTCTTCCTGGTGTGGCAAGGGGGACAACTGGATATCTTTCTGACGAGTGCATGTGATTGCTCCATCCTACTCAGGTGTAGTGGCCAGTTCTGATTGGCTGTTGGTAAGAGAAGAATACTTTCCTTACCCCTGACGATCTGTGGGAGCTCAATGCTCAGATGAAATTTGGCCCAATGGGATCTCTATGAAGGTAAGCCTTCCTTCATGTCAGCTTCTGTCATTGGCTTTAGGATTGCACGATCCCATCCAAGGTGCAGCTAAGACACTTGACCCATGTGTGGTTCTGGTGCTAGAGGGGCCTGTCAGTCCCTCGGGGTCAGTGGTGTGGCTCAGCATGGCCCCAGCCATGTTCACCTTGCCTGGTGGCCCCAATGTGCTGGATTCAATTATTAATCTTTCTCAAGCTGGTTTGAATTAATCATCTCATGCCTGATTCCTTGGGTATTACAACCTTAATTTATCTCTGACCATCTCTGCAGCATGCTCTTATCTATATGTTCTAGGATTGTATGTGTTTCATTTCACCTGTTGAGGGTGGGTAAGGGCCAATAGTAGAAATTGCCTTACTTGTTGTCTGGTACCTTGTTCAGCATATTGGCATTTCCTTGGGTGAGTCATTTGACTGTATGTGGAGTGGCCCTTGGGCTTGGTGGTATGGGGCCAGTGATCAGTATGGCCACTACACTTGATATCTCCTGAATGTTTCCCCTCTACACACCATGTGCCAATTGAGACTCTCTGGTAGGCCTATGGCTAAAGTCAAGATGCTGTGCTGTCTGTCTGCCTGGACAGCAATGCCAATGACCAGAGAAGATCATTACAGGGACTTTCCATTGGCCTGCATGACTCCAGTGTCTCCTTGTTTAAACTGCTCTACTGTGGTTTTCCAGAAATCACCCAGACTTCTGTGAGTCTGCTAATGCATGGCTGCCAGAGATGTCTTTATTTTGAATGTTTGTGTTGCAGAGATCCATGACCTGTGTTTTGTCTTGGCATCTGTGTTCCTGAGGATTCACAGTCAGTGGTGTTGTTCCTCATGCCTGAATGCTGGGCTGACAAATATGTCCACCTGGCTGGGTTTGTTCATGTCTCAGTAACTTTTATTTTGGAGATCTTGTCTCTTCATGCTGAGTTCTGGCGAGGTGAAAGTGTTATTCCAGGAATGTCCATTGGATCATGGGTAGATGTGGTGGACTTCTCCACCAGTAGCCTACCAGCAGGGTGGGTACCTGAATTGTCTCCCAAGAGAAGTGGCAGCTTGGAGAAGGTGCACCTTTCCTTGTGAAGGAAATGTGTTCTCCTATCATTGTGCAGCCCTTGAGCACTGTGTGGACCATGCTGATGTTACTTGTTGGCAGGACAGGGCCCACATTCCATGCCAAAGTCTGAATCCCTACAAAGGCCAAAGTGTTGGTGGCTGTGCTAGCTGATAGATCCTATCCCTTATATGGGAGTCTATTTTGTGGAGAGTACTGATGGGACCTTCAGAGTAGGCATGATCAACCTTCTGTGGACCAGGAAGCCAAGGGATGGTATGTTTCATTCCAGATTGGGGCTTCTAAGCCTGCTGAATGTGGCCATGTCAATTTCCTGTGTGGAATGCTCCCTGGGTTGAGTCTGGTTTTACACTGGCTTTAGGGTGGACAAATGTAGTGAGCTTTTTTCTCACAGAGGGTATTTTGGAAACCTGCACATTTTCTGAAAGAGGTTCCTGGTGGAGTTGGTCATCTTGGTGGTTAGAAGGATGTAGAATTTACATTTCAGGATTTTTTTCAGTAATGATTCAAATGGACTTTATTTGAGTCAAAGCAAGTTGGGGGCATAAATATTTATAAATGTGAGATCTTGATTGATAGACCCCTTAATTATGATATAATGCCCTTGTTCATCTCTTGTTACAGTCTGTTTTAAAGCCTAGTTTGTCTGGTATAAGTGTGGCTACTATGGCTTTCTTTGCACATCCATTAGTATGATAGATGGTTCTCTATCCCCTCATTTTCAATATGCAGGTGTCTTCAAGTGTAAAATGAGTCTCACTCAGCATATGGATGGATATTGTTTTTGTATCTATTCTGAAACCCTGTATCTTTTGATTGGAGCATTTAGTCCATTTAAATCCAAAATAATTTTTGAAAGATGAAGTTAGTGCCATTGTGTTGCCCATAAAGTTGTTTCTGGTGCTGTTATCTGGTCCTTTATTGTCTTTGTTGCTTTGTTTGTTTGTTTGTTTTCTCCACTGAGACTCTCCCTTAACATTTCTTGCATGGCTGTTCCAGGGGTTCAGAAACTCTTCAGTTTTATTTGACTGGGAAAGTCTTTATCTCTCCTATTCTGAATGACAGCCTTGCTGTTAAGCCAAGAATACTTGGCTGCATAGTTTTCCTATTCAGTACATTGAATATTTCACACCACTCCCTTCTGGCCTGCAATGTTTCAGCAGATAGGTCTGCTAGGACACCTTTTTGTCTCTAGCTACTCTCAGAATTCTCTTTATCTTTGTATTTTTCAAGTTTTTCTATGATATATCATGGTGTTGACCTGTTTCTCTGTGACTCTCGAACTTGAATGCCTAGGTCATTCCTTAGATTAGGGAACTTCTCAGCTATAATTTGTTCAATGAAATTTTTGCCCCCTTTTCCCACTCTTCTCTTTGTGGGAATCCTATCATATGGATATTGTTTCATTTCTTTGAATCACCTACTTCTCTAATTCTCCCTTTGTGATATAATATTTTCCATTCTCTTTTTCCAGCTTCATTATTTTCTAGAATTTTATCTTCCATATCACCTATTCTACTTTTTGCTTCTTCAATTCTTATTGTCACTTTATTCAGTAGGTTTTGCAGCTCAGTTTTAGCAATTTTTATTTCTTCCTGAGTATTTCTTAAATCTTTGATCTCTGCAGCAAGTGATTCTCTGGTGCCCTCTATCCTTTTTTCATGCCAAGTTAGTAGTGTTATGAGTGTTGTTTTAAATTATTGTTTAGACATGGGGCACCTTGGTGGCTCAGTTGGTTAAGTGTCTGACTTCAGCTCAGGTCATGATCTTGTGGTTCATTAGTTTGAGCCCCATATCAGGCTCTGTGCAGACAGCTCAGAGCCTGGAGCCTGCTTCAGAGTCTATGGCTTCCTTTCTCTTTCCAGGTCCCTCCCCCCTCTCAAAAATAAACATTATTTTTTAAATAAATAAAATAAATAAATTATTTTCAGATATATTGCTTATATCTATTTTGAGCAAGTCCTTAGCTGTGCTTTTTCTTGACCTTTCTTTTGGGGAAGAATTTCTCTGTCTTATCATTTTGGATAAATTTGTTTCTGCATGTTTTTAATGCTTATTATGTTTCCTGCAGCTCAGAGTACTACTGTATTAAGAATGACTCATACACTGTGCAGTGCTGGGCAATTCAGGAAGTGTTTCTGGTGTATGTTGTAGGCACTCTGCTGTTGTGTTTTGGCTACTTTTTCCCACTGGTCAGTCCTCTGTAGAGATTCTCCTTGCTCAGTGGTAGAGTTCAACTCTCTGATCTTAACGGACCATGCAAGGCATGGACCCTCTCTCCTCCTCCAGAGGAGAGCCCTTTAGCCTTGTACTTGGCATTGTTCTCAGAAAATCATTTCATAGCCACAAAGGTAACTGGAGTTTATGGTGAAACACAGTTAAAAGCTTTAGCCACTTTATCTTCCCTCTGCACACACCTGTGTCTCCTGTGGTTGAATAGTCACTTAAAGGCACCAGCCAAGATTTCGTCCTTGGAGAGGTATTATCCCCTCTTTCAAATGCACTTCGGGAAGGGTAACTTTCTCTCCCAGTTCAACCAAGGGGATCTGCGCACCACAGTGTCTGCTGTCTACTCCTGGGGGAAGCCAGGAGTACCATGACCAGCCCAGATATACTATAGCAAATGGAACAGACTTCCAATAACTTAGAATTTGAGTTCCATTATTTGTAAAAACTTGCAGTAGTTACTTTCTCACTATTCTCCCATAAGTGGTTTGAGGGGGTGCTTTTCTTGTACAAACCCAATGCACTGCTCTCTCTCAACCTGTTTTCTTCCCTTCTCTGAAAAAATGGCTCCTACCTCTCTGCAGCACCACACCTTTCTTCTTCCTCAATTCCCTTCTGTACCTGCCATGTTCTCTCCCTCAAATTATGCAGAATGTTCTCTTAATCCTCATATAGATTTCTTAGATGTCCAATATGATTTGATGTTGATCTAGCTGTGTTCAAGTGATGAGACTAGTCTTGGGTCTCCCTACTACCTGGCCACCTTCTGCTCTGTGATTTTATAAATGTTTTTAGATTATTTTCCTTTTTGTCAAGATTGGATATTTTCCTTTTTGTCAAGTATGAATCTATTGATTCATACTAAGTTCGCTTAATATTGTCCTCTTATGTCAAGACTAATAATGAGCCGATCCAATGAGATGTTTATATAATTTTCATTTGTAAAATTTCTCTTTTTTTTTTTACAGTTCTTATTACTTATTTGACATTGGCTTAATTTTATTTTATTTCACATTTTTTAGTGAACATACAATGTGAACAAATGGAAATTATACTCATTTATATATATGTACTTATTTTATTACTATATAGTTCAAAGTGGACAGCGATGAGTTTCATATGAAAGAGTTTATCCCATGAGATATGACACGAAGAAGCATTTCAGACATAGTTCTGCCAAAACATCCTCAAGGGCCAGTGGGAATTCTCACATCAATAACCAATTTGTTCCGAAAATATTGACATTCCTTTCAGAGTATTGTAACACTCCAGGGACAATAAGCCTCTGTCTATTCTACTCAACAATGTGGTCACCAGTGATTCTGGTCCCCATGATAAATTTAGTGGTGTTCAAAGTCTCCTAGTTCAACGGAATCCTGAATGCTCAGTGTCTGCCATGTATCTCATTATAATGGTCCCTTCTATAAAAGTGCCTGGATAAATGATGACTCCACAAATAGATTTTGTTGGAATATGAAAAAGTGAGAAACAAAAATTGCTTTTATGAGCTGAGGTCTAGTCCATGAATCTTGCCGAGTAAAAATATGGAAGGGAATTCAGTTTGGTCAGCAAATTTTATTTAGAAAAATACAATGGTATTAGAAAACAAACATGCTGGCATATTCTAGAGGAAATGAGTTATAGAAAGGTCTATATAGCCAATTGTGGGATGATATAACTACTCTTTGTGTTCTTGATTTCCACTGTCTACACATCTGTCATAAGTAGACCCTGGACAACTACCACATAAATGATGAGTCCCATGAGAAATGTTTATGAATACTCTTGAGCTATTGACATATTTGAGCTGATGGAAACTTATGAGTGATGATCAGTGCCTTTAGTGAAATTAGATTGTCAAAATCCAAATATACGAAATTTTACTTATCATTTTCTTTTAATAGTTTATTATCAAATTGGTTTCCATATAATACCCAGTGCTTCTCCCCACAAGTGCCCTCCACCATGACCATCACCCCCTTCCTCCCTCCCCCTCCCCCTTCAGCCCATGGTTCCTTTTCAGTATTCATTAGTCTCCCTTGATCTGTGTCTCTCACTCTCCCCCATTCCCTTTGCCCCTTCCTCTCCCCATGGTCCCCTGCCAGGTCTCTCCTGTTAGACCTATGAATGCAAACATATGGTATCTATCCTTCTCTGCCTGACTTATTTCGCTTAGCATGATACCCTCAAGGTCCATCCACTTTGCTACAAATGGCCATATTTAATTCTTCCTCATTGCCATATAGTACTCCATTGTATATATATACCACATCTTCTTGATCCATTCATCAGTTGATGGACATTTAGGCTCTTTCTATGATTTGGCTATTGTAGAAAGTGCCGCTATGAACATTGGGGTACATGTGCTCCTATGGGTCAGCACTTCTGTATCCCCTGCGTAAATCCCTAGCAGTGCTATTGCTGGGTCATAGGGGAGTTCTAGTGATCATTTTTTGAGGAACCTCGACACTGTTTTCCAGAGCGGCTGTACCAGTTTACATTGCCACCAACAGTGATTTGTTCATTTTAGCCACTCTGACTCGCATTAGGTGGTATCTCAATGTGGTTTTGATTTGTATTTCCCTGATGATGAGTGATACTGAACATTGTTTCATGTGTTTATTGGCCATCTGGATGTCCTCTTTGGAGGAGGACATGTCTTCTGACAATTTCTTCACTGCATAATTCATTTCTGGGGTGTGGAGTTTGGTGAGTTCCTTGTAGATTTTGGATACCAGCCCTTTATCTGATATGTCATTTGCAACTATCTTTTCCCATTTCATTGGTTGCCTATTGGTTTTCTTGATTGTTTCCTCTACAGTGAAGAAGCTTTTTTTCTTCATGAGGTCCCAATAGTTCATTTTGTTTCTTGATTCCCTTGCCTTTGGGGATGTGTCGAATAGGAAATTGCTGCAGGTGAGGTCAAGGAGGTTGTTTTCTGCTTTCTCCTCTAGAGTTTTGATGGATTCCTGTCTCACATTCAGGTCCTTCATCCATTTTGAGTTTATTTTCTGCATGGTGTAAAAGAATGGTCTAGTTTCATTCTTCTGCGTGTTGCTGTCCAGTTCTCCCAGCACCACCTGCTGAAAAGGCTGTCTTTTTTCCGTTGGATTCTCTTTCCTGCTTTGTCAAAAATTAGTTGACCGTGCATTTGTGGGCCCACTTCTGGGTTCTGTATTCTATTCCATTGGTTTATGTGTCTGTTTTTGTGCCAATACCATACTGTCTTGATGATGACAGCTTTGTAGTAGAGGCTAAAGTCTAGGATTGTGATTGTTTTCGCTTTGGTTTTCTTTTTCAACATAACTTTGCTAGAACTGGAGTAAATGGACTTAAAAAGAATGAAATTATGTACAGTATGGTCTATGACCATAGGGGAATTAAATTAGAAGTCAAAACAAATAAATCTGGGAAATCACCAAATATATGGAAATTAACATACTTCAAAGAACCCATGGGTCAAAGATAAAATTATAAAAAAAAAAACCTAGAAAACATTCAGAATTGGAAGGCATAAATATAAAGAGATGCTTAGAGGAAAGTTTATTATTTAAAAAAATTTTTTTAACGAGTGCCTGGGTGGCTCAGTTGGTTGAGATTTGGACCTCAGCTCAGGTCATGTTCTCGTGGTTCATGACTTCGAGCTTCGTGTTGTGCTCTGTGCTGACAGCTCAAAGCCTGGAGCCTGCTTTGGAGTCTGTGTCTCCTTCTCTCTCTGCCCCTCCCCCACTCACACTCTAGCCTGCCTCCATGATTTTCATTCCTGTGGGTTCTAGAATTTTTGACTTTCATGTGCTTAGTCCAAAGCATAAAGGCAGAGTTCCTTTTTTGGGTATGAAGATTATATTGGGCCAAAGTGAGGTAATGGTTTAAAGAATATCCCTGAGCCCTCAGTATTGTGTCCTATTGAGTATGAGCATTAGAAGAGAATGGGAAACTAACCCAAACACATTTCGTGGTAAGTTGGAAGACTCTATAGGCTCCCTATCTGTTTAGTTATATTTCTTAAATTACTGTACATCATTCTTCTCAACCTAGTTGATGTCATACTTCTGAGGTGAAAGTTCTTGGGAGCAAAAAATTTCTTTAAAAAATTTTTATATAGTTTCTTTATTTTTGAGACAGAGAGAGACAGAGGATGAGCGGGGAGGGGCAGAGAGCAAGGGAGACACAAAATCTGAAGACAGGCTTCAGGCTCTGAGCTAGCTGTTGGCACAGAAACCTACACGGGGCTTGAACCCATGAACTGTGAGATCATGACCTGAGCCGAAGCTGGACACTTAACCAACTGAGCCCCCAGGCGCCTCCAAAAAATTCTTAAGTATTGTAGTGGTTTATGGCCCTCCAAAAAGCTACCATACATAAGCAGATATACAGAATATTTGTGGTTTTAAAGTTGGGGGGAGGTGAAAACTAGGGGGAAATGTCTAAAAAGGATATCCAGACGGTAATAATAAGAAAGTTGAGATACACTATCATACAAATCTAAATAAATTAGTGTATTTCTGTCACCTAGCTGTGTAAGAATCAAGTGTGATAGAAAGAGCAACTGCCACAGTTTGCCAAGATTTCCTCAGTAGTAACTGGCTTTGCATAGAGAATGATTTTAGAAGATTATGTTTCTTTTCCCATTTAGACTCAGTATCTTTCTCTTCCATGATATATTATCCTAACTTTGATCTTAAAACTTTCTGAAGAACTGTGTCTCTCTGGTCCTTTGAAGGTAAATGCTACTTGTCTTCCATTAGGACTTTCAGAAAACTCCAAAATCCATATTCATTTATTTGCCAACAGCAATTTTCAAGACCAAATTTACTCTTATACCAGAGAATTATGTATGCACAATGATTTAACATTACTCTGATCCCAAGATTTATAAACCTTAGTTCATCAGGAGCCAAAGTGCTATTGGAAACAAATTATCTGGAGCTAATAACATGTATGCCAATGCATGATGAAATATGTAGATCTTATAAAAATAACATCTTTAAATGATCAATTACTGAAAATTTAATTAAAATTATTTTGTGGAAAATATGTTTGAAAATAGAATTATAAGCTACTGAATTGTGATAAATGTTTCTAAACTTGTCAGGAAACAGGAAATGAAATAAAGAAGACAATGATATTACATCAATATGTTTATATTCTGAAGACAAAAGCATGTTTTAACAATTATGTTTTTGTTTAATTTTTCTTGAATGTGAAAGTTAAAATTTTATACCTTTACAGCAATCCAGTATTCAAGATATTTTCATGATTGACATGATAAAAAAAAACCTTAAATACATTTGATTAAAATTGTGATATTGTGTTCTGCAGATTATTTCAGAAAGACATTGTTTTAGGACATTGCTTTAGGATACATGCAATTCTTTATTTTTGTTGAGTAATCAGCAAATGAGATAAGCAAATCAAATGTAAGTCATTGTTCTGTGCATTTTTGAGGATATTCCAAATATAGTAATGAAATGTGCTTTTTATTTTATCACATCTATACTTTATTGAAGTTGTTTAAAACTGATGATTTACAGTATGTTCTTTCTTCAAAATCATAGATGAAAATATTGTATTTATAAATTCTTTCAGATAAAGAATGGTTAGTACATTTATAATTCTTGCACAGGAATGTATCCTTTCACTAGATTATTGCTTTGGGGCAAATATTAGACTGTTGTTATAAAAGAGAAATTAAGTTTAAGTTTAATCCAATCTTTCCAAATATTTAGATGTTATTAACATAAATATTTTCTTTTAAAGATAGCCTTGTGAAAATTCATAAGCTAGAAACAATTTTCTTTTGCCAGTGGAACTGTGGGTGCCTCTCGGAATTCACAAGATGGTAATAGAAAAACCATGGTTTTTTTTTTTTTTGGTATATACATATATAATAGTAAAAAATATATATAACATTTAGCCTTAACAGAAAAAAAATATTTTACCTTGCTAAAGTTACTATTAGCCATTTTTTCGGTTTATTGGGTGCCAAGTGGAAGGGAGAGCAATGGATATTGGAAGGTAGTGCATATGACACACAAGAACTTAGCAATATCTACTCTTTCCAATTTGTATAGTGCAATGTCCACAATTTGAGAATGCCTTATTGTTAAATTATATTACATGTACATGTATTTGTATTTGTATAAGATTTTAAGTATGTATAGTTTATATATGCATATAGGTAAAATTTATATCTGCATATTTTTCCTCAAAATATTCTTTCTCTTGTTTTCCCCTGCCAGGTTATCATGGGGCCTAAAAGAGAAGAGAAACTGTCTATGCCTTTGCCTTTCTTGAATGCCATCTTTAGAGAGTAAGATCACAACTTAATTTTAAGTCAATGGTCCTTCATTCCTACCTGTGGCCTTTTGGACCCCCTTGCAGGTATGACTATATTATCAGGGAACTACATGTTTACTGGAAAAAAAGCACACAATGGATAGGATCTGATAGATCTTGCTTTTCTTAAGCTTGATGACATTTGGCTGTAGCTAAATATCATTAAAAGCCCATCCAAAATCCAGGTAATAGTGGGCATTACGGCAACTAGGAGTTATAGCTGTGGGTAATAACAGGTCTCTTTAAATGGGGGACTTTCTCAATAACCCAGTCCTAAAACTGAATCTACCTCTTGAAACCACTTACTAAGTTACTTCCCAGGTCTTTAATTCTATGCCTGATCATCAAATGTGCTTTTAACTTCTTATGGCCTGACATGTTTAGCTTAATTTTATAGTACAACTACTTACGGATTGCCAGGCATGGAATATGTTCTCAATAAACTTTTACTGAGAATAGATACATAAGTAGATCATTTGAGTGATTATGTAAGTAGCCTGGCCAAATAAGCATAAAATAATAAATGATGTGGGGAAAAGAGACATAATTTTCATTGGGATTCAGGCAATCCAGTCAATTTTAAAAATGCACAAGAAATAAGGGCTTTGATACAATATGCTTATATTGAAATGTATAGAGCTATGGTGCAGCTAGCTATCATTTCTGAGTTGTGTGAGAGTAACTGTTAGCTTCCAAATTAAATCAATATGAAACAGTACAAAAGAATAACTTCCCAGACTCCAGCTGAATTACGTTTTTCATTGGATGTGTCATTTCTCATTATTTTCCCCTCAGAAGATCACTTCTTGAGAACTCATTTGGGAGTGAATGATATCAATAAATCCTTGAAACAAGACTCTTCAGACAATAGGACTTTTGTTCAAGTGCTACCCTCTGAAGGTAAGCAATTTTTTCAGAATAGTCCTTGCTTTTTAAGAGCAACCATGTCTGGGCAAAAAAATTAGATGTTAGTTTTCTGAAGATTGATGATGTCTGGTTACATTCTAATTGAGTTCAAGGGCCAGAATGCATAGTGAGTTAAGAGATAGAGCTTTTCTTATATGTGTTCATATTTTCTACATTTAAGTTAGTATAGTTATGGTTCATAAGAAAGATTTTCTTAACTTTTCTAATCCAATAAACTAATCTCCTGTCTGGATCCATTGTGTTAAGAGAGTGTCATTTGCAAGAGATTCAGTGGTTCTCAATAACTATTAGACTGGAGGGAAGACAAATATTTTTGTCTGAAAATATTGATCAAGTTAATGAATGACTTAGACCTTTAGGGAGCCAATACAGAGGGAAAGAGATAAGAGTCTGAGATAGTTGGAGGTGCCTATCACTTTTTAGCCCACCAAGGAATAAAAAGTAGCATTGATGTTTGATTTAGGAAGATTTAAAGTAATTTTTCTGGCAGCTGAAAATGTGGCTTTCTTTGTGTCCCCTGGGTAGATTCATTCCAGAACATGTTGAGGTAGAGTATATAAGAATTTCATGCCCCCCCAACAGGCTCCTTAGAAAATGTGTCCCACAGCTTTGCCAATTTTCCTTGCTGTATCCTTGCAGGTGATGACCACAAATGTGAGGTGGATTTATTACTGAGGGTGCCATTACTTCTACCACAAACTTCACCAAAGCAATGATACCATCTTCTTTATGCTTGGAGAATCTTCTCTTTCCTGTGTTGCAGTGGACACCTCCTGCAGATAAGAAATGCTTAACTGAGAAATGCTCATGTTGGGATATCATCGATGAGACTTTAATTTGGGCATGGTGACTGTTTCCCTTGCTGCCACTTGACTCAATCCCAGGAGCCTCAGTAGAGGAAATATTATTGCACCAGAAACTCAAAATGATGGAATTGCTCAGTGCTCCCATAAATATACATTTATAATTTCCATTTGCCATATGGTAAAATTTAAATATTGGATATATTTTAAAAACTTTAACAAATTTTTTCAAAACTTCAAGGTGTATCTAAATATTTAATATATAAATTAAGTTCCCTCCTCTCTACCAATTTTATCCCCCTCCCAAGCTTTCTTCTATGAAGGGAGTTGTGTGCATTCATTAAATGGATAGATGCACACATACCGTCACATACACACAAACTATTTTTTAGGAGTTCTGGAAGTGGGGCCATATTGTACACATTCTTCTGCAAATTTTTTTTCATTTAACAGTTTTTAATACCCTTTTCTATTTCAGTAATACACATCTGTGTCATTTGTTGAATGACTGCACAATTGTTTTGTAGATGAAATAGAATGAAATGTTACAATTATTTCTCATTCATAGATATTTATGTTAGCACCAAATTTCTGTGCAATGAAACTCCCTATTAATAATTACACACTTGCCTATTATACCATAATAAATTACTTAGCAGTTGAAATACTGGGATTAAGGGTATGCACATTTCAAATTATTACAAGATTTCCTTAAAATGCAGTAACAACTTTATTTTCAAATGGCAATAAATGAGATTGCCAGCTTTCCCACAACTTGACAGATAATGGATTTTATAAATATTTAATTTTATTTTGCCAATGTGATAGCCCAAACTATTGTCTTAAGTTGTATTTCTTTTGTTTTTGAGTTTGATCATTTTTTCATATGTTTATTAGCCATCTGTATTCTTTAATTTCCTCTTTATGTCCAATTTTGGGGTAGGGTTTAGATTTCTGGTTTTGAAGAGCTCATTTATAATTGGGGAAATAAGCTTTGGATTATGAAGCATTATAGATATCTTTATGCACTTTTATACTTCATTTTTGTTATAAGAATATGTATGATTGTTATATGTCCAAGTATAACCATGTTTGCTTTTATGGCTTCTGAGTTTCATGTCATTAATGAAAAATATTTATACTGATTTCATAAAACCGTTCACCTATGTTAACTTCTTATTCTTTTGTGTTTCTTTTATTCAAATTCTTAAACCATGAGAAATTTTTTTGATTTGAAATCTTAAAGTTGCCAAGTTATTTGCCATTACTTGCGATTATTTGCCAATAATTGCCCATTTATCTGTAATGCCATCTTGCACATGTGCTGTATTTCATCTGTGACTGGCACCATTTTTGTTCTGTGGATATGTGTGTCTTTTCTTCTGCCTCCTGTCTCATGTCTATTCTTGTGGGAAGAAATTACAGTTTAGACTGCAATTTCATCAACTTTAATAAATTAATTTAGGAGGGATTGGTTTTTTAATAATATAAGTCTTCCTATCCAAGGACAAGGTATGTCTTTCTTTTTATTCTACAATTTTAATTGCTGTTAACATTTTCATTTTGTTTTGGGGTTTCCTTTAAGTTTATTTTATTGATATTATTTCTATATCTGAAAATTTCATTTTGGGGATATTGGTCACCTTACTCTCCTCATGATTTTCAGATTTTCTCAAAGTACATGCGAAATCCTTTGCAAATACTGACCATTTTAATTCTCTCCTTCCAAATGATCTTTATTTAATTATGTTGATAATGTTCACTGACTGATACTTTCAGAGCATTTAAAAACTGTGAAACTATTACCCACCCTTGATTTAATTAGTTTTTAATGTACTTTCTTGGATTTGACCAGTACATTGTTGTTGGTCTATTAACCAAAAAGACTCCAAGAAAAAACTACGATCAAGAAAAGCTGAGTGAGTTAAACTTACTGCAGCAAGGGAAAACACCACTTTGACAATGTTTAGTAGTGTTTCAAAAGTAGGCTTTAGGGTATGGGTTGATATGGTTTGAGGTGGAATTTTCAAAAAATGGAAATGGTTAAGAATGCATAAAATTTGGCATACAATAGTTTAAGATTGGAAAAAGAGTAACATGAGGTCCTTGATATGAGTCTAGATAATCAAATTTGTGTCTAATAAATGAGTTGTTTGCCTACATGAGTAATATATATTTCAAAAATAGAAGAGCTATAGCTTAGATAAGAAAACTGTCAATTTATTTATTTGTTTGCAGTTCTATCTTGTGTATAGGATTCTGCTAGACGTGGTATCAGGTACTAATCCTAATAGGTAAGTTATTCTTATTTAGGTGAGCTCAATCACTAATGCAATATGTGAATTTTAAATTTGAGATATTTTTGTGTATCATATAGGTAAGTTTCCCACCTTTTATATATTTCTAAGAAATTCCATCAAAACCAGGTGGTAGATGTAATAAATGATTTTTGCTAAACAATTGTATTAGTCTTCAATTAAACTTTTATTTTTGTGAAATAATTCTATTATTGAAACTTTAATTTATTCCTTGAATTAACAATTTGGTAAAAATGTTTTGGTAAAAAAAATGTTTCGGTCTAAATTTACTACTAAATTATGAATATCTTAATTTGATGTGGACTTTTTGCAAGTATACTTACCGTTAAATGAAGTTGATCTATAATTTTATGTCCTATTTTTGTCATGGTTTGATATCACATTTTCTGGTTGTGTTAAATTAATTTTGAGGACATTCTATGCTATAGAATTGATTGAAAACCTTTAGCATTAATATGAAGGGCTGAGTGAACACATCAATTAAATAATCTGAACCGTCGTCCTTTCTTTTGGTGGTTTGAAGAACTGAGGTTATCTAGAAAATTTTCTCACTTGTTTTCTGTAGTGACTGTTTTTTGTCTTGCATCTTATATTTAACTTGTTCTATCCTAGAAAATCACAATCCATTTAGATTTTTCAGCACAGTAACATGAAGTTATACAATGTGTTCTTTCATCACTCTCTTAATTTCTCATTTCAGTTGATATCCATTTTCATTCCAGTTTTGTTAGTTCTAGCAGAACTATGCCTTTTTTAAATGAAGTAAGTCTGACTCATGGATTTTTTAGCATCACTAGTTGCTCCTTTGCCTTCCCCCAATTAGCTTTTTGGTAAAATTTATCAGTGTGGTTTTTTTAAACTGTTTTAATTTATTTATATTTTTTGTAGTTCTTTGCATTTACTGAATAAATTCTTAAACATGTATATCCACTTATTTTCACTTGTTTTTTATAATGGAATATTTGCTCTATTGTTAATTTTATAAAACTTCTCACTCTAAAAACAGGGTAAACATGCAGAGTATAAAGAGAAAAAACAATGAACTTGTACCAGAAACCCAGGTTCCACCATTATTAATAGTTTGCCAAAGTCACTTCATCTTAATTATATATTCATGTAATTAGTACCTTATTCAGGAGGTAGAATCTTTTTATTACTTGAGAACATCCCCTATTGCCTCCTTCCAGCCACACCTAATTCTCATAGGAAACAATGTTTTGATTTCTATTGTAATACATTAGTATTATCTGTCCTTGAGATGAATATAAATAGAATTACACAGTGTGTTTAGCTTCATCCATTCATTATAATCATATTAGAATTCATCGATGTTATTCCCTGTATCAGTAGATTTTTAATTTTTTCTTTCTAATTGTAGAATAACTATCCATTGAATGAGCTTATTATAATTTATGTACCAATCTCCTGTTGATGGTCATTTTTGTCTTTCTTCCAGTTTTCAGCTATTTTGAATATGTTAGCAGATCTCTTATGTAATTGCCTAAAAATGGAATGTGATTGATTATAAGATAGATTTTAATTGAATTTATAAGGAACTTCCAAAAAGTATATTAAATACTTGGAAGCATGTTAGACTCCCAGACAGTGTTGTATATGTTCAGCTAATATCAATCATTATTAACATTGCACATTCTAATTCTTTTATGTTTTACCTATTACAGGGGCTGTGAGGTGGTGTCTTATTATAAACTCAATTTTCAATTTGGTCATTTAAAAAGATAAGTAATTTTTCATGAATTTAGCTGCCAGGTATGTAAGCCTTTTTGGTAAAATTTCTGTTTATTTTTCCTAATTTAATTTTTATTTATACTTTAGTTAATTAACATACAATGCAATATTGGTTTCAGAAGTAGAATTTAGTGATTCATCACTTACATACAACACCCAGTACTCATCACAAGTGCCCTCCTTTAAAATTTTTTTAAACATTTATTTAATTTTGAGAGACAGAGAGACAGAGCATTAGCAGGGGAGAGCAGAGATAGAGGGAGACACAGAATCCAAAGCGGGCTTCAGGCTCCAAGCTGTCAGCCCAGAGCCCAGCGCAAGGCTCGAACTCATGAACTGTGAGATCATGACCTGAGGCAAGGTCAGCCGCTTAGCTGACTGAGCCACCCAAGCACCCCACAAGTGCCCTCCTTAATGCCCATCACCCATGTAGCCCATCTCCTACCCACATCCCTCCATCAATCCTCAGTTTGTTCTCTATCATTAATCATCACTTGTGGTTTGTCATTCTCCTTTATTCCCCCCTTCCCATGTGTTCATCTGTTTTATTTCTTAAATTCCTCATATGATGTATGGTACTTTTCTTTCTCTGATTGACTTATTTCACTTAACGTAATATATTGTAGCTCCATCCACGTCATTGCAAATGGCAAGATTTCATCCTTTTTGATGTTTGAGTAATATTCCATTGATATATATAGTTCTTTGCAAAAAGATATATTTTGTGGTTACACACAAATTTTAGGATTTTCGTTCTAACTGTTCTGTGTTTTGTTCTAACTGGAGGGCACTTGTGATGAGCAGTAGGTGTTGTGTGTTGTATGTAAGTTGTATGAGTTAAATGTGTAGGTTGCTTTGGGTAGTATAGATATTTTAACAATATATTTTCTTCCAATCCATAAGCACTAAATGCTTTTCTATTTCTTTATGTCCTCTCCAAATACTTTCATAAGTGGTTTTCAGTTTTCAGCATACATATTTTTTACATCTTTAGTTAGCTTTATTTCTAGGTATCTTATTGTTCTTGCTGTGATTGTAAATGGGATTGATTCCTTGATTTCTTTTCTGTAGCTTTCTTACTAGTGTATAGAAATGCAACAAATATCTGCACTTTGATATCCTGTGACTTTGCTAAAATTAATGTATTGTAGTAGCAATTTTTTGGTGTAGTCTTTTGGTTTTTCTACATAGAATATCTTGTCACCTGGAAATATAAAGTTTCCGTTTTTCCTTGCCTTTTTTATTCCCTTTATTTATTTTTGTTGTCTGATTGCTGAGGCTAAGACTTCCAGTACAATGTTAAATAGTAATTGTGAGAGTGGACATCTGGTATTGTTCCTGCTCATAGGGGAAACACTCTCAGTTTTTCCTCATTGAGGATGATATTAGCTATGGGTCTTTCATATATGTTCTTTATGATGATGAGATAGGTTCCTTCTATCCTTATTTCTTGAGGATTTTAAAGCTTTTTTCTGGATTTATTGACAGGAGAGGGTCATATGGTTATTATCCTTTCTTTTATTAATGTGGTGTATCATGTTAATTGATTCGCAAATGTTGGACCAGTTCTGCAGCCTAAGAGTAAATCCCATTTGATCATTGTGAATAATTCTTTTAATATACTGTTGAATTCAATTTTCTAGTATCTTGTTGAGAATTTTTGCATCCATGTTCATCAGCAATATTGGCCTATAAGTCTCCTTTTGTGTGGGGTCTTTGTCTGTTTTTGGAATCAAGGTAATGCTGGCTTCGTAGAATGAGTTTGGAAGTTTTTATTCCATTTCTAGTTTTTGGAATAGTTTGAGAAGAATGGATATTAACTCTTTTTTAAATGTTTGGCAAAATTCCCCTGGGATGTCATCTGGCCCAGAACTCTTGTTTGTCAGATTTTTTATAACTGGTTCAATTACTTGCTAGTATGGCCTGTTCAAATTGTCTATTCTTCCTGTTTCAGAATTGGTCATTTGTGAGTTTCTAGGAATTTATCCATTTCTTTCAGATTGCCCAGATTGTTGGCATATAATTTTTCATAGCATTCTCTTATTAATGTTTGTATTTCTGTAGTGTTGGTTGTGATCTTTTCTTCTCATTCATGATAATATCTTTTTGGGTCCTTTCACTTTTCTTTTTGGGTCCTTTCTCTTTTCTTTTTGACTAGAAGGTTATGGATTTTGTTTATTCTTTCAAAGAACCAGCTCTTACTTTCTACTGCTTTTTGTTTATATCTATATCATTTATTTCTGCTCTAATCTTTATTATTTCCCTTCTCCTGCTTGGTTTAGGTTTTATTTGCTGGGCCTTTTCTACCTCCTTTAGGTGTAAAGTTACGTTGTGTATTTGGGACCTTTCTTACTTCTTGATATAGGCCAGTATTGTAATATACTTCCTCTTAAAACTGTCTTTGCTGTTAAGGATTTACCCAAGAAAAACAGAAGTGCTGATGCATAGGGGCACATGTACCCCAATGTTCATAGCAGCACTATCAACAATAGCTAAATCATGGAAAGAGCCTAAATGTCCATCACCTGATGAATGGATCAAGAAGATGTGGTATATATTCACAATGGAGTACTACATGGCAAAGAGAGGGAATGACATATGGCCCTTCGTAGGAAAGTGGATGGACCTTGAGGGTGTCATGCTGAGTGAAGTAAGCCAGGCAGAGAAGGACAGAAACCATATGTTTGCACTCATAGGTCTAGCAGGAAAACAAGAGAGACCTAATGGAGAACCAGGGGGAGCGGAGGAGGGAGAGAGAGTTGGGGAGAGAGAGG
>NC_043708.1:117449103-117507455 GCF_006229205.1 Suricata suricatta | reverse complement strand
TTGTGTCTTTCAGTGGGACTTTGTCATGGCCAGGGTTTCACCATTTTTCCCACCATGCAAAGTGAAAGATGCCACTATGTGTGGTGGAGGCCTAGAGGATATGGTGTAAATTTTGAGACCCACCTTATGACAATGCAAGCCTGTGTGTTGGTCTGGTGCCTGCCATGGCCACAGAGGTCTGTCCTGTATATGAATATCAGCCCTGTGTAGTTGGTTGTCAGTAAAGCAACAGGTCATCTTGATATTGGAAAGTATGTAAATGACAATGGATGACTCTCTTCCTTGCTGGCCCATGGGGTAAGTTTCTGGTGTGAAAGAGCGCCCAACTGGAAGCCCAAACCACTGAGGTTTTTGGAGGTATGCTAGGTGCTCAGGCTCTTAATTTGGCCTATTTTGTGGTTTCTACTTGGATATATCTAGACTGTCTTGGTGGATGGGGAAGGTAGCTTCAAGGTAACACATATCTTTAATGAAGTTGTTTAGAGAGAATGTAGAAGCATGGTTTGAGTGTGGTATTTCTTACCTAGACAATTTTAGACAACATTCAGAAAACATAAGTGTAGTCCTTAAGGAGTGCTTATCATTTCCTTTGTCAGAGATGCTGTGTTTTGGGAGCACACAATGCTCATTTTCATTTGAAATACTCTTAGACGTATCAAATAATTCTATTACCAAAAAAAATCTTCCAGAGTACTGACAGATTTATCTCCACATTAGAGGTTGTGAAGAAGCCAATTTGATAAAGGTATTCTACATGAAGTCATCATTTATGGAAGAAGTACATAACAGTTGCTGTGAAGGGGAAGGAGTCCTGGTTATGGAGAAAGTCAAGAGAGAATAGTGGACACATGGGAACACGTATAGAAACATATCATGGAAGCCATTGGCTGGGAAAATGAGAGCATCTGATTTTGTGTGGTTTTATAGCCAAGTAGGGCTTGAAGACTGGAGTTTTAAAGTTGGAAGGCCTGTTTGTGATAGACATTTGGTGACTCTGCCCTATTTCTAGAGAGAATGCTTGCAAACAATCCCAGAGTATTCAGCAAGATCTCAGGATCTCCTGGGGCACACAATAAGGTTATTTGCTTTCTTGGAGCATTGCCATGAGAGGTAGGGTTTACAGAGATGGCTCTCCAGGGAAAAAGGAACCAGGGGGCACATTTCTCTTTCCTACCCCTAAGCATAAATTCAGAGATACCTGTCAAGGGCAGTGTGACCCCTACACTAGCTGCTTAGTGTGCTTTCTCCAAGTCCTACACCCCTGTGCCCTTATGAGACTTGGTCAATATTTCCTCTGTTCAAGTGCAGTGATTCCCTCTCCCAGAAGACCAATACAAGCCCCTGCCCAACCCATGTCCCTAAAGCCTAGAGTTTTAAAAGTCAACAGGCATGGCTGGGCTTTAATATGGAGGGCACTGTGTTGCTTCTGGAGAGAAGGCAGGAAAACAACCCACAGTCAGACAACGTCAAACCAGTGACTGAAAAATGCCTGAGACACATGGGTTAAAGATTATTTACTCTTCTTAGAATGGCTTCCTGAGATCTGCAAGAATGTAGATCCTTTTCCAGGTACATAGGAACTTCCTGGTGCCATTTCCTTCCCTGATCCTTAGCATAAACATAGTACCACCTTCTGTAAGTACCACAGCATCAACACTAACTGTCTAATCTGCTTACACCAGGTCACCCACACATATGCATTGCCAGTACTGCACTTCTAGGTAAAATTTGTCTCAGTCCCAGCATTGTGGGTTCCTTCTTCAGAAGATCAGCATAAACTTCTGTTCACATTATGTTTCTTGACTAGAGTTCTTCAAATGTTCTGTTCTAGTGGA
Source organism: Suricata suricatta (assembly GCF_006229205.1). Taxonomy (NCBI): domain Eukaryota; kingdom Metazoa; phylum Chordata; class Mammalia; order Carnivora; family Herpestidae; genus Suricata; species Suricata suricatta. The sequence goes on along the minus strand of NC_043708.1, from coordinate 117,505,620 downwards.
AGTAGCATCAGGTCTTATTTAACATGCAGAATAGAGCACACCTAGTGAAAACTTACCACACCCTGTTTATGGTCCAAACAATTCCCACTGCAGCCAAGGAGAGCCTCTGCAGCTGACTGGCCTGAAGGATAGAGAAACCAAATGACAGCTGCAGAGTTCATGCAGCACTTATCAGAGACACTCCTCGAAGTGTCAGGCCCTGGACAGTATATGATCTCTTATTCATAAAGTGATTACATTCATGATAAGGACTTAAAAGTCTTTTCTAACATAGAGAGGAAGACAAAGACATAGGCAAAATGCCAAGACAGAGGAATTCATCCCATAAAATAGAACAAGAGAAGGTGACAGCCAGTGATGTAATCTAAACAGATATAAGAAATATGCCTGATAATGAATTTAAAGCAACAACCATGAAGATACTCACTGGCCTTGGGAAAATCAGATGAGATATCAAGGAGACCCTTACCATTGATACAAGAATTTAAAAAAAATGAAAAATGCAATAACCGACATTCAAAACTGACTAAATCTAATGACTACAAGAATGGAAGAAGCAGAAAAAGGGATAAGTGCTAATCAATATATAAATTCAATATAATGAAAAATAATACAGCTTAAAAGAAGAGAGAAAGGAGGATTATGGAATACAAAAATAGACTTAGTCAACTCAATGACTCATCAACACAATAACATTTGATTATAGGAGAGTCAAAAGACAGAGATAAAGGGAGTGGAAAATTTATTTGAGAAAATAATAGCTGGAAACTTCCCTAGTCTGAGGAACAAAAGAAAATAAATCCGAGGCTCAGAGAACTCTTATTAAAATCAACAAAAGCAGACCAACACCAAGACATATTGTAATTAAATTTGCAAATTATAGTTATAAAGAAAAGTCTTAAAAGCAGCAAGACTTAAGAAGTTCCTGGAGGAGGAATTAAAATGGTGAAACAGTAAGGAGACCCTTGACTTCTCTCATTTGTTGAACACAGATAGATCAAAATGAAACCATTTTTGAAAACCTAGTAAATTGATATGAGGATTAACAGAGCAATCTTCATGATTTGCAGGAGAGAACAGAGCAGGTACATGGTGCAGAGAGGTGAATTTTGGGAGAGAAGAGTCGTGATGGCACAGAGGGAAGAGAGCCATTTTTGTGGAGAGGAGAAAGACAGAGGGGGAGGGAGAATAGCACATCATATCTGTGCAAGAAAGCACTCCCCCTGAAAGCAGTTAGAGAATATACACACCATGGACTGTACAAGAAAACTGTTCCCCCCAAAAATTGAAGGGAGGGGGAGGAAAAGGTTTCAATACCACAAGTTCTTTATAAATAGCAGAGCAGATACTGAAGTTTCAGAAGTCAGATCCTTGTGGTGCTCTGGTGAGGAAGCAGGTAGGAGCCCTTGAAACAGGAAGCATGGACTTAAGATCTCTTGGTCACATAGGGAGAAGTGGTTCCCGTGCTTAGAGTGCATTTGGTAGAAGTGTTATGATCTTTCTGTGGGGGGAAAAGACTCAAATGGCCCCATCATGCATGATCTTTACACTTATAGGAACAAAGTTGTCAGCTGAGGTCAGCAATCCCTGGAGGTGGATGTGTGTTGCAATTTACCATAAACTCTGAGGTACTGCCACTATACAATGGTGTGACTATTTCCTGGCAAAAGCCAACCCTGGCCATAGCATTGTGAGACCCTCCCCCAGAAGATCACTGCTGGTCCAAACCATGGCGATGTCTGAAGTGTGGGGTTTTGAAACACAGCTGCACCTAAGATAAAAGTCTGGATAGAGGTACCACTTTGTAGGCAGGTAGCTCAGACACAGATGAGGGAAGGTGAGGAGCTGATGGAGGTGAAGGACACAAAAATGGTGACTGATCAAGTGTCTGTCAAGGTGCAAACTTTCCACTCTGGAGACCAAAGACCAAGGTAAAGGCATTTTCACCAGTAGTCCACCAACACCGACTGACCCCAGTGAGCTAGACAGCACCATCAAGTGGAGAACGAGTCATTACAGCAAGACTTGCCCAACTTTGCCCTTCAGGCACATCACTAGAATCAGAGCAGCAGATCTTGGGGCAAGATGGCGGAGAAGTAGGGAACACTGATATTTCCATCTGCCAGCAAACATCAGACTGAGAGGATTTAAGCCACAACCTTCTAATCTCCAGGAGCAGCGGTGTGTGCACTGACCCCTTATTGATATCAGCCCCACGGATAACTGTGAGTGAGATGGGGACCAGAGACTGAGGGAGGGTGTGCCAGCTCAAGGCGGAGCTGGAAAGAAAGTGCCCAGAGACAGTCCTGGGCCGCAGAGAGCGTGGGTCCGGAGGCTGCACAACACCAAGCAGGACCACAAACAAGCAGGACAGCCATACAGGTCAGCAAAGAATTTTGAGAGCTGCCCATGGGCCAGCCATGCTGCACAGGAGACAGCTCACGAGAGGCAGCACAAGACGCTGGGTGCAAACAGGCTCCCAGGGAGGTACTAGAGCCTAGGGGAAGAGGAGAGACTGAAGGGAGGAGTCCTTAGCCCATGGCACATGGTGAGACAAAATTTCCATTCGCAGCTGCTGGGCACAGGGAGAAAAACCTGACCCCCTCATCGGCCTCGCTATCTGGTGGGCCCGGCAGCCCACAGACCTCTGGTGGAACCAGAGAAGGGCTGGATCCCCAGTCTCCCCGCACAGCCCCAACCAGAAAGCCACTTGGCGGCCAGAGGTTACTTTGGCGGTGGCAGAAAAATTAAAGGGATTTGAAGGCCTAGTGGACATTAGAAAACTGAAACAATTTGAACCGCCCATGGCATAGGGACATTGGACTCAAGAGAGTGGCTGGCAACACATGGTCTGAGAGGGGCTTGAGGTGCCGCCATTCTTCTCCCTGAACCTACTAAGGTGGGGCCTCAGAGACCAGGCCCAGAGACCCCACATACTTACCTCAAACCACGCCCATCCATGCTGCAGAGCTGGATTCTTCTCTTCCTGCTATTTTTAAATAATTTTTCTTTTTTTCTTACAATTTTTATCCTTATTATTCTTATTTTTAAGCTTCCATAATTTTTCCCTTGCTTCTCTTTTCTATTTCCATATTTCATCCTTCTCTCCCTATTCCTCCTGGGAAAGACCAACATTTAACACTGCTGTGATTAGATCAACCCTTACCATCCAGATATTTTTCGTTTATCTCATTCTTATCATTATCCTCTGCAGGTTTTAGGCTCTCAGACTCTCCTTTATCTCTGGCTGTCTCTGTGCCCCCATTTGTTGTTGTTGTTGATGTTGTTTTGTTTTTGTTTTTGTTTTTGTTTGTTTTTTCTTTTCTTCCTTCTTTCTCCTTTCCTGTTTTCTCTTTTCTTTCCTGCTCCATTTTTTCCTTTCCCCTTTGGTTTGGTTGTTTACCAAATCTGTCAGTGTATTTGCATGCTTCTGTTCCCTGTGTGTTTGTCTGTTTTCTTTTTCAGGGCTCCCTCAAAAAACAGGCCTAAGCACACATAGTGGAAAGTCTCAAATATTGCTGAGTAAGGAAATATATTAATTACAAGCACAACAAAAGAAAATGAGAGAAACCATTAAAAAAACATCTCTTGAAATGACAGGCCCTGGACCGTCAAAGAGCCTCATTTAATAGAGCCATACTAACAGGTGCACAGTGAAGAAAGAATTTTTAAAACTGATAAGAGACACAAAGCTAGCCAAAATGATGAAACAAAAGAACTCCCCTCTAAAGAAATTCCAGGAAGAAATCACATCGACAGATCTGCTCAAAACACACATAAACAACTTAATTGAACAAGAATTTAGAACGATTAACATAAAATTAATAACTGGGCTTGATAAAAGCATAGAAGCAGTTAGAGAAGATATTGATACAAGACTATGAACCTTCAAAATAGCTGTGACAAGTCAGAAAATGCTATAAATGAGGTGAATAATAAGATGGAGACTGCCAATGCACAGATTGAAAAAGCAGAGAGGAGAATAGGTGAATTAGAAGACACAGTTATAGCAAAGGAAGAAGCCGAGAAGAAGAGAGAGAAATTGATACAAGAGCACGAAAGGAGAATCAGAGACCTGAGTGATACAATCAAATGGAACAATATCTCTATCATAGGAGTTCCTGAAGAGGAAGAAAGAGAAAAAGGTCCCCAAGGGGTCATGCACCAAATTATACATGAAAATTTCCCCAATCTAGGGAACAAGAAAGACATTGAAATTCTAGAGGCATACCGAACACCCCTAAGACACAACATAAACCGACCCGCAGCATAACATATCATAGTTAAATTGGCAAAACATAAAGATAAAGAGAGAATTCTGAAAGCAGCTAGGGATTAAAGGGCCCTACACACAAAGGGAAACCTATCAGAGTGGTTACAGACCTATCTACTGAAACTTGGCTGTCCAGAAAGGAATGGCAGGAAATCTTCAGTGTGATGAACAGGAAGAATATGCAGTCAAATATTCTTAATCCAGCCAGCCTGTCATTCAAAATAGAAGGAGAGATAAAAGTGTTTCCAAATAAACAAAAGTTGAGAAAACTCATCACCACCAAACCAGCCCTACAAGAAATCCTAAGAGGGACTCTATAAGGGAAATGTAGCAAGGAATATAAGGTACCAGAGACATCACGATAAAACATGCACTCTAGGGGAACACAATGAATCTAAACACACATTTTTCAATAATAACACTGGATGTCAATGGACTGAATGCTCCAGTTAAACGACACAGGGTAGCAGAATGAATCAAAAACAAATCCATCTATTTTTTGTTTACAAGAGACTCACTGTAGACTGGAAGACACCTCCAGATTGAAAGTAAGGGGATAGAGAAACATCCACCATCTGACTGGAAGCCAAAAGAAAGCCAGAGTAGACATACTTACATTGGACAAACTGGACTTTAAAGTAAAGGCAGTAACAAAAGATGAAGAAGGACATTATTTAATAATTACAGGTCTCTACATCAAGAAGAGCTAACAATTATAAACATCTATGCACCGAATTCAGGAGCTCGCAAATACATAAAACAACTAACCACAAACAGAATCAACCTTATTGATAGGAATGTGCAAATTGCAGGGGACTTTAATACCCAACTTACAACAATGGATAGGTCAGCCAGACAAAAAAAATCACTAAAGTAACAATGGACCTGAATGGCACACTGGAGCAGGTGGAATTAATAGATATATTTAGAACTCTGCATGCTGACGCTAGGGAATTCACTTTCTTCTCGAGTGCACATGGCACATTCTCCAAGATTGACCACATACTGGGTCATAAAACAGCCCTCCATAAATACAAAATAATTAAGATCATACCATGCACACTTTCAGATGTTATGAAGCTTGAAATCAACCACAGGAAGAAGTCAGGAAAACCTCCAAAAATGTGGAGGTTAAAAACTACCCTACTGAAGAATGACTGGGTGAACCAGGCAATTATGTAGGAAGTTAAAAAATATATGGAAACAAATGAAAATGAAAATACAGCAATCCAAAGTCTCTGGGATGCAGCAAAGGCAGTCTTAAGAGGAAAATTCATTGCAATCCAGGCCTATTTCAACAAACTAGAAAAAGCACAAACTGAAAACCTAACAGAGCACCTAAGGAAACCAGAAAGGGACCAGCAAGAGCACCCCAAACCCAGCGAAAGAAGAGAAATAATAAAGATCAGCACAGAACTAAACAAGATAGAATCCACAAAAACAGTTGAACAGATCAATGAAACCAAGAGTTGGTTTTTGGAAAAAATAAACAAAATTCATAAACCTCTAGCTAGACTTCTCAAAAAGAAAAGAGAGAACACTCAAAAAGACAAAATCATGAAGGAAAATGGATCTATTACAACAGATCCTTCAGAAATACAAGCAACCATCAGAGATTACTACAAAAAATTACATGCCAACAAACTGGACACTCTGAAAGAAATGGACAAATTCCTAAACACACATGCACTACCAAGATTTAAACAGGAAGAAATAGAAAATCTGAAAGGACCCATAACCAGTGAAGAAATTGAATCAGTTATCAAAAATCTCCCAACAAATAAAAACCCAGGGCTGAATGGATTCCCAGAGGAATTCTACCAGACATTTAAAGAAGAGTTAACACCGATCCTTCTCAAGTTATTCCAAAAAATAGAAATGGAAGGAAGATTTCTGGACTCATTCTATGAAGCACATATCATTCTGATTCCTGAGCCAGACAGAGACCCCAAAAAAAGGCAAGAGAACTACAGGCCAATATCCTTAATGAATACGGATGCAAAAATACTCAACAAGATACTAGCAAGTCGAATTCAACAGCATACAAAAAGAATGAACAATTATGATCAAGTGGGATTCATTACTGGGTTACAAGCCTGCTTAAATATTTGCAAATCCATCATTGTGATACATCACATTAACAAAAAAAAAGGATAAAAACCATATGACTCTGTCGATAGATGCAGAAAAAGCATTTGACAAAATACAACATCTTTCTTAATAAAAACCCTCGAGAAAATCGGGATAGAAGGAACTTACTTAAACATCATAAAAGCCATTTATGAAAAGTCCACAGCTAATATCATCCTCAATGGGGAAAAACTGAGAGCTTTCACCCTGAAATCAGAGACACGACAGGGGTGTCCAATCTCAACAGTGTTGTTTAACATAGTGTTGGAAGACCTAGCATCAGCAATCAGACAACAAAAGAAAATAAAGGCATCAGAATTGGCAAAGATGAATTCAAACTTTCCCTTTTCGCAAATGACATGATACCCTATATGGAAAAACCCCACAGACTCCACCAGAAGCCTTCTAGAACTGATCAATGAATCCAGTAACGTTGCAGGGTACAAAATCAATGTACCGAAATCAGTAGCATTCTTATACACCAAAATTAAGCAATAGAAAGAGAAATTTAAAAACTGATCGCATTCACAATTGCACAAAAAAATCATAAAATACCTAGGAATAAATGTAACCAAACATGTAAAAGGCCTGTACCCTGAAAATTATAGAAGACTTATGAAAGAAATTGAAGAAGACACTAAGAAATGGAAAAACATTCCATGCTCGTGGATCAGAAGAATAAATATGAGAAAATGTCATTATTACCCAAAGCAATCTAAACATTCAATGCAATCCCCATCAAAATTGCACCAGCATTCTTCTCAAAGCTAGAACAAACTATCTTAAAATTCATATGGAACCACAAAACGCCCTGAATAGACAAAATAATATTGAAGAAGAAAACCAAAACAGGGGCATCACAATCCCAGACTTTAGCCTCTACTTCAAAACTGTCATCATCAACACAGTATGGTACTGGCACGAAAACAGACACATGGACCAAGAGAATAGAATAGAGAACCCAGAACTGGACCCACAAGTGTATGGCCAGTTAATCTTTGACAAAGCAGGAAAAGAGTATCCAATGGAAAAAAAGACAGCCTCTTCAACAGGTGGTGTTAGGAGAGCTGGACAGCAACATATAGAAGAATGAAATTAGATCACTTTCTTACACCATTCACAAAAATAAACTCAAAATGGATAAAAGACCTGGATGTGAGACAGGAAACCATAAAAACCCTAGAGGAGAATTGACCTCGATTGCAGTAATTTCTTCTTTGACACATCCCCAAAGGCAAGGGAATGAAGAAAAAATAAACTATTGGGACCTCATCAAGATAAATAGCTTCTGCAAGGCAAAGGAAAAAAACCAAAAAAACTAACAGGCCACCGACAGAATGGGGAAAGATAGTGGCAAATGGCATATCAGATAAAGGGCTAGTCTCCAAAACAAAATCTACAAGGAACTCACTAAACTTCATACCCGAAAAACGAATAATCCAGTGAAGAAATAGGCAGAAGTTCTGAGTAGACACTTCTCCAAAGAGGACATCTAGATGGCCAATAGGCAAATGAAACAATGCTCAACGTCACTCATCATCAGGGAAATACAACTCAAAACCACACTGAGATACCACCTCACACCAGTCAGAGTGGCTGAAATGAACAAATCAAGAGACTACAGAGTCTGGCGAGGATGTCGAGAGACGGGCAACCTCCTACACTGTTGGTGGGAATATAAACTGGTGTAGCCGCTCTGGAAAACAGTGTGGAGGTTCCTCAAAAGTCTATCAGTAGAACTTCCCTATGACCCATCAATAGCACTGCTAGGGTTTTACCCAAGGGATACAGAAGTGCTGATGCATAGGGGTACATGTACCCCTATGTTCATAGCAGCACTGTCAACAATAGCCAAATCATGGAAAGAGCCTAAATGTCCATCAACTGATGAATGGATCAAGAAGGGGTGGTATATATACACAATGAAGTACTACATGGCAATGAGAAAGAATAAAATCTGGTCATTTGTAGCAAAGTGGATGGACCTCGAGGGTGTCATGCTAAGTGAAATAAGTCAGGCAGAGAAGGAGAGATACCATATTTTGCACTCATAGGTCTAATAGGAGAAACCCAACAGAGGGCTATAGGGAGGAGAATGGGGAAAGAGAGTTGGGGAGAGAGAGGGATACAAACTATGAGAGACTATTGAATGCTGAAAATGAACCGAGGGCTGAAGGGGGAGGTGGGGGGTGGAAGGGGGTGATGGTCATGGAGGGGGGCACTTGTGGGGAAAAGCACTGGATGTTATATGGAAACCAATTTCACAATAAACTATAAAAAAAAAAGAGCAGCAGATCTCTCACTCAGAAGACTAGCACAAATCCCTTCCATGAGTTTAGTCTGTTAAACATAGACTTCTGCAAAGTTTCAGACCTAGGGGAATCAGGATCTAGTTTCCTTTGGGGTTTTTAGTGTTTTCATTGTGTATTCATTTTGTTGTTGCTTCTGTTTTTCTTTTTTCTTGTTGTTGTTTGTTTTTCTTTTGTTTCTTGGATACCAAAAGAGCAAAATGTATTTTATGTATTTATTTATTTATTTTTAATTTTTAACTATTTTCTCTTTTCCCTTTTTTTCTATTAAGCTTCTCTTAACAAGCAGAACAACACACACCTGAGATCTATCTTTCTTTATTTGATTAACGTTTTTTATTTCATTCTATCATTATTATTCATTGTTTTTTCTTTCTCCAAATTAACAAGAAGGAAGGATTCACCTTCAAAGAAAGAATAAGAAGAAATGATGGCCAGGGAGTTAGTCAATGCAGATGTAAGATACTTGAACTAGAATTTAAAATAATAATTATAAAGATAATAACAGGGCTTGAAAAAGACATAGAAGACACCTGAAAAACCCCTTTTTGCAGAGATAAAAGAAATAAAATCTACTCAGGCAAAAACTAAAAATGCTATCACCTAAATGCAGGCCATAAAAACTAAGATCGATGAGGAATATGAGAAAATTAATGATACAGAGATAAAGTTATGGAAAATAATGAAGTTGAAAAGAAGAAGGATAAAAGATCAGAGATCATGAAGGCAGACTTAGGTAACTCAGTTAAAACTTCCTTAATCTGGGGAAGGACACAACATCAAAATCCAAGAAACACAGGGAAATCCCATTAAATTCAACAAAAGATGACCATTGCCAACATATAGTCAAATTCACAAAATACAGAAACAAGGAAAGAATCTTGAAAGCATCAAGGGAAAAAAGTCCTTAAACTACAAGGAAAGATAGATCAAGTCCATAGCATATCAGTCCACAGAAACTTGGAAGACCAGGAGGCAAGTTATATTTAATGTGCTGAATGGGAAAAGTATACAAGCAAGTATATTCTATGCATAAAAACTGTCATTCAAAATAGTAGGAGATATAATGAGTTTCCCATACAAACAAAAATTAAAGTGGTTGTGACCACTACACCAGTTGTACAAGAAATTTTAAGGAGAACTCTTTGAGTGGAGAAAGAAAAAGACTAAAAGCAACAAAGATTAGAAAGGAAAAGAGACTATCACCAGAAATGCCAACTCTACATTTAACACCATGATACTGAATTCACATCTATCAATAATCACCCTGAAAGTACCAGGACTGAAGAAGATATATGTTAAAAAAAAAAAGAAAAAAAAGAAAAAAAAGGAAGTTAATGACAATTAAAACACGGCAGTCCAAACCTTTTGGGATAAAGCAAAGGCAGTCCTAAGAGGGAAGTATATTGTAATTCAGGCCTATCTCAACAGGAAAGAAAGTTTCCAAACACACAACCTAACCTTACACCTACAGGATCTAGAAAAGGAAGAGCAAATAAAGCCAAAAGCCAGCAGACAAAGCAAAATAATAAATATTCAAATAGAAATAACTGATATAAAAACAGAAAAATTAGTAGAACATATTGACAAAACTAAGAGCTGATTCTTTGAGAGAATAGCAAAATTGATACCCCCCTAGCTAGACTTATCAAAAAGAAAAGAGAAAGGACATCAGTAGATAAAATCATGAATGAAAGAGGACAGATCACAAACAACACCACAGAAATACAATTGTAAGCAAATATGATGAAATATTATATGGCAACAAACTGAGAAATCTGGAGGAAATGGAGAAGTTTCTAGAAACTCACAAACTACAAAAACTGAAACAAGAAGAAATAGAAAATGTGAACAAACTCATCACCAGCAAAGAAATTGAATCAATAATAAAAAAAATATCCCAACAAACAAACATCGTGGGCCAGCTGGATTCTCAAGGGAATTATACCAGACATTTAAAGAAGAGTTAATACCTATTCTTCTCAAACTGTTCCAAAAAATAGAAATAGAAAGAAAATCTCCAAACTCATTCCACGAAGCCATATTACCTTGATTCCAAAACCAGACTAAGACCCCACTTAATATAAGAATTACAGGCCAATATTCCTGATGACCCTGGATGCAAAAATTCTCAGCAAGATATTAACAAATAGAATTCAATAGTACATTAAAAATTATTCACCATGATCAAGTGGGATTTATTCCTTGGCTCCATGACACGTTCAATATTCACAAATATATGAACTACATTAATGAAAGAAGGGATAACAAACATATTATCCTGTCAATAGGTGCAGGAAAAGCATTTGACAAAATACAGTATCCATTCTTTATAAAAACCCTCCACAAAGTAAGGATAGATGGAATATATCTCCACATCATAAAAGCTATCTCTGAAAGACCCACAGCTAATATTGTCCTGATTGAGGAACAACAGAGCCTTTCTCCTGTGGTCAGAAATAAGACAAGGATGTCCACTCTTACTGTTGCATATCAGGAATTCTAAATTCTCTCTTGTCTGGCAAGAGAGCAAGTGCAGAAATAAAAATAAGAGAGGCTAATATCTGGGAGGAGACAAGAGCCCCCATACAACGATTTTGTCTCCGTATTTATTGGGCTTTCAAGATCTTACATACCTGGTCAATGTGCAGAAGGAAACAATCAGATAGTAGTCATTAACTTGTATGTATAAGAAGCAGAGGGTCTGAAGGGCAAGTGGCATTAGCAGTTGTGATCAAAGCATAATAATACACTGATACCAGATGGAAAGTAGCTTTCTGTAGGTGATACAATTAATTACCTGTTTTCTTTAAAGCTTATTACGTTTGATGGAGCATGTAGCTTTAAGGATATCAAGTTACTCATCTTACTCACCAACCTTGGGTGTTTTCACCTTGCCATGGCTTTCTGCTCTATGCCTTGTTCTACTTAATGACTAAACTTCAGTGCTATTGCCCTGTAGCAACTTTCTGCCCTAAGCTTTTTTGACCCATTTATATAAGTGTAAGGAATTCTGGAACCTATTCCCCACATCTTACCATTAGTATTTAACATAGTACTGGAAGTCTTAGCCTCAGCAATCAGACAAGAAAAAACAAAAGCCATCAAAATCAGCAAGAAAAAGTCAAACTTTCATTATTTGCAGATGATATGATAATCTATTTATAAAACTTGAAAGACTTCAAAAAATGGTAGAAATAATACATGAATTCAGCAAAGTTGCAGGATATAAAATAAATGCACATAAGTCTGTTGCATTTCTTTTTTTTCTGGTAATTTTATCTTTAATATTTTTATAATAGTTTATTTTCAAATTGGTTTCCAAATAACACCCAGTGCTTCTCCCCACAAGTGCCCCCCTCCATGACCACCACCCCCTTCAGCATTCCCCCTACCCCTTCAGTCCTCGGTTCCTTCTCTGTATTCAATAGTCTCTCATGTCCCTCTATCTCTCCAACATTTAGGCTCTTTCCATGATTGGGCTATTGTAGAAAGTGCAGCTATGAACATTGGGGAACATGTGCTCCTATGCATCAGCACTTCTGTATCCTTTGGGTAAATCCCTAGCAGTGCTATTGCTGGGTCATAGGGGAGTTCTATGATAGTTTTTTGAGGAACCTCCATACTGTTTTCCAGAGCGACTGCACCAGTTTATATTCCCGCCAACAGTGTAGGAGGTGTTGCATTTCTATACACCAATAATGAGGCAGCAAAAAAAGAAAACAAGGAATCGATCTCATTTCCAATCACATCAAGAACACTAATATACCTAGGAATAAACTTAACTTAAGAAGAAAAAGATCTGTACTCTGAAAACAAAAGAACACTTTTGAAAGAAATTGAAGATGACACAAAGAAATGGAAAAGCATTCCATGCTTATGGATTAGAAGAACAAATATTGTTTAAATGTCTCTACTACTCAAAGCACTGTACACATTTAATTCAATTCCAATCAAAATACCACTGGTATTTTTTTGTAGAGAAGAAAAATCCTAAAATTTGTATGCAACCACAAAAGACCCCTAATAGCCAAAGCAATCCTAAAAATAAAAACAAAACTAGAGGCATCACAATTCCAGTTTTCAAACTATACTACAAAGCTTTAGTCATCTAGACAGTATATTACTGGAACAAAAATAGACACGTAGTTTAGTGGAACAGAATAGAAAACCAAGAAATGGACCCACAAGTATATGATCAACTAATCTTAACGCAGGAAATAATATCATATGGAAAAAAATACAGTTTCTTCAACAAATGGTACTGGGAAAATTGGATGGTGACATGCAGAAGAATGAAACTGGACCACTTTCTTACACCATACACAAAAATAAATTCAAAATGGGTGAAAGACCTAAATGTGAGACAGGAAACCATAAAAATCCTAGAGGAGAAGATAGGCAGAAATCTTTTGGCTTTGGCTGCAGCAACTTCTTACTTGACATGTCACCACTGTCAAGAGAAACAAAGGCAAACATGAACTATTGGGACTTCATCAAGATAAAAAGCTTCTGCACAGCAAAAGGAACAATCAACAAATTAAAAGGCAGTATACACAATGAGAGAAAAATAGTCACAAATGACATATCTGATAAAAGATTAGTATCCAAAATTCATAAAGCACTTATCAGACTCAACAAACAAAAAACAAGTAACCCAGTTAAGAAATGGGTAGAAGACATGAATAGTTACTTTTTCAAAGAAGAAATTCAGATGGCCAACAGACACATTAAAAGCTGCTCAACATCACTTGTCATCAGGGAAATACAAATCAAAACCACAATGAGATAGCACCTCTCACCTGTAAAAAATGGGTAAAGTTAACAACAAAGAAACAACATGTGATAGTGAATATATGGAGAAAGGACAACCCTCTTGCCTGTGGTGGGAATGCAAACTGGTGTAGCTATTCTGGAGAACAGTATGGAGGTTGCTCAAAACCTAAAAATGGAATGTACAATCCACCAATTGCACTATTAGATATTCACTCAAAGGATACAAAAATACAAATTCAAAAGGGTACATGCATCCCAATATTAATAGCAGTGGAATTAATATTTCACAAACAGTAGAACATTACAAAGCCATCAAAAAATGTAACTTTGCCTTTTGGAGTGACGTGATGAGCTAGAATGTTTTATGTTAAGAATAAGTCAGTTGGTGGTAGACAAATACCATATGATTTCATTCATATGTGGAATTTAAGAAATCATCTTCTATTTGATGAACCTCTAGGAGAAGAAGAGAGAAAGAAACAAACCACAAAAACTCAATTATAGAGAACAAACTGAGGGTTGATGGAGGCAGGTTGGTGCGTGATGGGCTAGATGGGTAGTGGGTACTGAGGAGGGCATGTGTCGTGATGAACACTGAGTGTTAAATGTAAGTTATGAATCAATACATTCTCCTGAAACCAATATTGCACTGCTTGTTAAATAACTAAAAATTTAAAAATATATACTGTACATGTATTAATCAGATTATTTATTATATCTATTTCTTATTTTCGATTATTTGCTTTTGCTCAATTTGATGCTCTTGCAAATAAGAGTGCTTTAAATCTAACTCAAATGTTGGAAAGTCAGCCAGATCAGGAAAATGACAGAAGTATTCTTCTTGTAGGATATTTTTTGTGACTTCTGAAAGGTAATGTATATTGTACATTAGCAAAAAGACCTGGATTTTGTGTTTAAAAATCCAGATGTTTGGAAGAACTTGCAGATTAATGAGGACAAATCATGGAATACATTTGGCTTGTGTATGTTATGTGCTGAAATAAATTTGCTCCTAGTGAAATAAAACAGAAAATTGTGGGGGGGTAATGATCCTATACATTCTTTTTTTTATTTTTAATGTTTACTTATTATTCAGACAAAGATAAACAGTGTGAGTAGGGGAGGGGCAGAGAGACACAGAATCTGAAGCAGGTTTCACGCTCTGAGCTGTCAGCACAGAGCCCGACATGGGGCTTGAACCCATGAACCACGAGATCATGACATGAGCTGAAGTTGGCCACTTAACCGACTGAGCCACCCAGGCACTCCTGATCCTATACTTTCAATATGAACATATATCTTCTCTGGTCAGAGACTATACGCCAATCAAATAAAAGTAGTATTACATTGTATACTGTTGTCAGGTCTTAACATAATTTAATAATCTTTTAAGTGATATATACTTCACAGATAACTTTTGATTCTGTTTCTATCTTATTGAATAAATATATCAGAATTGAAAACTCCTCCACTGCAATATCACTTTATGTATCATTTTAAAGAGAAGAATTCTGGGAAGCTTCTGGAATTGCCATTATAACCAGATTTCCTAAAGTCAAGTTAAATGTCTACCTGTGCTGTTTTTCACTGTAAAGTAAGTGCAAGTGACAAAATGTCATGTGAGGAATGTTTATTGGCTGGTACTTGTCCTGTCTGTATTATTAATAAGCATAAGTATTTGGGGCTACTGAGGTCCAGCTGAGTGGTCTTCCAATAAGATAAATAACACTTTTAGTATTGCTCAACTGATGAGGTCATCAATAATCTTCAGAATACCTTTTATAATACCTCCACATTATACTCCTAAGTAATCTCATAATACCCCTACTATATGCTTTTAATTTTTCCCATCACGGGGTATTTTTAGCATCATAAGGTGTTTTTAGTCATTATTGAGTGGGATATAGATTTAGAATTTCCCACTTTAGAGAAACTGTTGGGTATTTATTTGAACAGCCCAGTGAAGAGAATTCTTGGCCATTTGGAAAGTAAAGAACTCGGGAAGGAAACAAGTGAATAAATGATATAACAGAAGTAAAAAAGGATCAAGCAACTGTGATATTTGTGGCAAGGGCTGTCTGTATGATTAAAACAGAACAAACGTTATGCTTTATTTTAAATTAATTTAATGCATTGTCTCATCTTGTTCTTTTTTGGTAATGTTTTTCAGGTCAAAGTCTACAACAGGTTACTATTGGTTCTTCACGTGAACAAGTTACTTTCAAGAAAGAAAGGTTAGTGGCTATCTTGGTGCTTTTGAAATTCCTATGTGTTTTTGACCAGTGATATCAGTATTTCAAAACCTGTGAGTTCATTCTTTCAGAAGCTCAAGGAAAAATATTTTCATGATAGAAATTTTTCCCAGTGGATATCCCTATGTGGGTCAAGGAAATCTCATTGTTGTTTCCTCACTTTTTAATATATCTTTTGGAAATAACCTGAATAACTTTGGGAAATAATTTCCATATTTTTTCACAATTTTTTATTGAATAAAAATAATCTTGTAGTGAAATTCAACTGTGCTAAATACTGATTTTGTTATCTTTTTTAAATGTTTATTTATTTATTTATTTTCCATAATATTTTATTGTCAAATTGTTTTCCATACAACACCCAGTGCTCTTCCCCTCAAGTGCCCTCCACCATCACCACCACCTATCTTTATTCAAAATATAGAAACTTCTACTTATATTTATACTGTAATCATACTTATATTACTTTTGGTACCTGATTTGCTCTTTAAATTTTAGTTGGTTAAAGGGTTTTATATATTCCCAATATATCTTATCTAATTTATTATAACAGGTAGCATTTTAGTGCTATACATTCAAATTCATATATATGAATTCTATTATTCAGATATTAAATAAAATATTTACTACATGTTTACTGTTCTTTATTCAAACCTGCACAAAATAAGCCTGGCTATGGAAATGTTATTTGTTGGAAGGGTGCTTGTCTGGATCAATGATGAGCACAATTGTCTGAGGATGCTGAGAGACTCATTCCAGATGTCAATCTGAGGTCCAGATGAGTTGCCCTTTCCTAGAACAAATAAGACTCTCAAAGCCTGGCTCTCTATTAAAGATCTCATTAAGAGCCCTCAGTGCCAACACAATACCACTGTTAGCATGATATCTTTTTCCAAGAAAAAGGCATTTGTGTCCTATTTTATGAGGCACTATACACATTTAGATATGATCAATGATTCAAGACTTGCTCCATTTTCTCACTTTGAACACACAGTTGTAGCAAGATACTTGTATATAGAAAATATGTTCCTGAATAACAAATAAGGTAATAAAAATGATTGAGTTAATAAGGAGAGAAGCAGCAGTGGTGGGTACTGAAGTTTCCATTTGGACTAAAAGAAGAAAAAAAATGTATGCCTATATTAAATTATGACAACTGAGCCAATTTTAGTTTTTGTTAATTTTGCTGTTGAATACTTTCTGATACTTTATCTTTGCCTTATTTCTGTCATGTTTTGCTAAGACAGGATTGGAATCAGGCTTTCCACTTCAAGGACTAGAGGTGAGTAACTAAACAAAGATCCTTTGAAGCTCATATGTCATATTCTGTATGCCAGGTCCTGAGGTCTCTGTGTTCATCTTTTCAAAAGTTTATTCATGAATATTTTAATATGTTGTTTTCCTCATTGAGACTCTCATCAGGGTTATCTACATTATTGTACCCTTATAATGTAGATTTGTACCCTTTGTTCTTTCATTGTAATTATTTTCTGCTTTGATGGAAATATGTAGAATTTTAGATAATTTTTGGCAGTTTCAGCTTAGATAAAAAATTGTTACACTGAAATCCAAATATGCTAAATATTATCAGATTTTCTTCACTTATTTAATTATTGAAATTTTAGAATAGAGGCTCCATGATTTATAAAGCTTTTGTGGTCACACTGCATTACATTTCTGCTTCTACTTTCATCTTTGAGCACTGATTTGAATTGTTTCTCATTTTTGCAACATAGGAAGCTGTATGTGAAATTTTGTTAGATATCTTTAAGACCATAAATTTTTATATGATAAAATTCACAATAGTTATTTTGAAACACAAAATAGTTCATTTTTCAATACTATTATATGCTTTAAAGTGATATTATATTAGAAGCATCAAATGGAGAGACATGGAAATACCATATCATTATTTCTAACTAAAACTTGAAATATGCATGCTTAAGAAAAATGGTTTATATTTCTTGACAAGCCTTGTTGAAGATTTTGTGTTACCTGAGACCTAGTGGTTAATGCTTTAAGAATAGGCACATTTTTCTTGACAAAGCTCTGTCACAACTCCTATAAAGCACTACTTTCTTTTGTGTCAATTTATTACGTATTTTTTATTTATATTTATTCTCTAGAACCATAGGAGGTAATTTTTAAAAACTCAGTAACTACTAAGAAATAGTCATAGATCACAGAGGGAATTAGCTTTGCCAACTATTAAAATGACTCTAGAACCTCTATCATTAACAAACCTTTGTTCAGGCATACAAATAGTCGGACAAATAGGATATGTTTTTATTTAAAAGTGGTATTTTTACAAGCCTCTACTTGTATATTTGTTACCATTAGTAGATTCACAGGTTCATGGAATTGGTGCTACTGTCTCAATCTAAACAGTGTAACAGCACATTGATGCCTCATATCTATGCAGTAAATTGTCCATATTATTATGCTATGATAGTACATAACTCAGACATAGAAGAAAACTATAACATAATAGAATCTTCCCTATGACCAGCTCCAGCTTCCAAGCCCCAAAAGCAACTCCTCTCAAAATGTATTTCATTTTTTCATTATTATTTTGATTATAAAAATGTGATTATATAGTTTTCCTCTCTTTGTGACTGCACCATTTGCTCAAGATTCTTACTAGTCAAGTGAAATAAAATATCTCATTAAGTTAGCCCAAATATTAGCTAATACATTTCTCAGGGATATTGTCTAATATTGGTAATGTGTCACTTTGAACCTAAAGACTGATGTCTTCAGGACAGGCTGAGTGTTGTCTTTTAATCACATACATTTTCATCTATTTTTCTTTTCTTTTCTTTTTGCCATGAAGGTATTATTTTTATTTATTTATTTATTTTTAATAGTTTATTGTCAAATTGGTTTCCATATAACACCCAGTGCCCTTCTCCACAAGTGCCCTCCTCCATTACCATCAACTCCCTTATCCCTCCCCCTCCTCTTCAACCCTCCGTCCATTTTCAGTATTCAGTAGTCTCTCAAGTTTTGTGTCCCTCTCTCCCCAACTCTCTTTCCCCCTTCCTCTCCTCATGGAAGATATTTTCATCTATTTTTCACCTTCCCTTCCTTCATGGTCTTCTAAGCAGAGAGGGAGGGAGGCAAACCATAAGAGATTATTAAATACAGGGAACAAACTAAAGGTAGTTAGGGGGGCGGGGGGACGGAAATTGGGTGTTGGGCACTTGTTGGGATGAGCACTGGGTGTTGTATGTAAGCCAATTTGACAATAAGTTATACTCATAAAAAACACATACATTTTTAGTAAATAATAACATTACATTGACATTCATACTGAAATGTCATACAGAAATCTATCATAATGAAAGATAGACTTTCATTACTAATCACTTAAATATTATTATTAATTGCAAAGCAAAATTTGTATTCTGAGATTCAGACGTTCTGAAAAAGCCATTGAATAAATCATACATCTTCAATAAAATTTTTATTTATAATAACCTATATTCTGATAATATATGCAAGGATAACAATGGAGGACAAAATTTATTACACTAATAAAATGTGTTCCCATAAAAAAATCAGGATAGCTTCAATAGTTCCAGAATTTTTAAGATTCTGACATTCTATTTTTTTATTTTTAGATAAATTTGAGCAGATTTACATTTACTGTATGGGTTTTTCTTTTCATTTATTTGTCTTTAGTGCTGGTATTGTATAACTGAGAGTAAAATAATAAGAAAATAAATATAAAGGTATAAGTTATGGTACATGAGTGAGGTGGTAAATTAATCACACAGTATATAGAGAATTTTAATTTGGCATTATGTTTACATAACTTTATAGAAGTCTATAGAATATAATATGCATAATGGACTAATGTTATCTCATTGAGAGATCTCACAGTTACTGATACACAGTTTTATTTTGCACCAACCACCCTATGAATATTTTATGATGTATTCATAAGGGAACCTAGGTGTGTGTGTGTGTGTGTGTGTGTGTGTGTGTGTGTGAGTGAACCTGATACAGAAAAACATGAATATCTCGTTGTCAACGCACTTTGTATATATACAGTTAGAGTCATGTTGTGTCAGACATACATATCAAACATGTCATATTCAACTCTGGAATGAGCTTTTAGATGATTCATTCCAAGTAGGGATAACAGGTTAAAGTCTCTTTGCACATGTTTCACAATTATTTTCTGTCAATATTTTCTAAATATACTGCTTGAAAATAAATCCAAGGTCTTTCCTCCAAGCCAGTCTAAGTATGTAATAACCTCATTACTTACTTCCTTATTTATAAAAAAATATATAATCACACTGAGAGATTATAAAAAAGTTGGCTTGATGGAATAGATACTGAAGTGTTAATAATCATTCTCTTGGTTTCACTTAAGATAATTGAAGGGAAATTTGGAAAAACATAGAGGGCCTTAAAGTATTGATATGACTTCTTTATCTAGAGAGTTTAGCTGTATGTGAGTGTGTGTGTGTGTGTGTGTGTGTGTGTGTGTAACAGAAATAATGTCACTAAATAGAAAATAGTTTTTTAATAATAATGGAGACAAAAAAATTAAAGAAGGAACTGTAAGTGCAGATCAAGGAACTGTAAGTGCAGGTCTAGGGATTAAACCAGTAGATGAACACTTAGTAGTAATATTATTGTTCTAAAGTGGAAAAATGTTGCTTATGATAGAGAAGAGAGACAAAGTTTCTGAAATCAAGTTTATATAAAATGTTGTGTTTTGTGTGGAATAATTTTTGCTCAAATAATCTAAGTGGTAAATTTTGAAAATCAGTTTCTGCAACTTCATTTAGTCTGTTATATTTTTTGTGCCAACATTTCCACATCCCTAGCTGCACCATCACCATACATAAGTAGTTCTGAGGAAGCTTATGAAATTACCATACTGTCCTTCAATAAACTAAAGCTGTCTTTTGTTCACTGTCATAATATAGTGTAAATAACAACCTTGTAAGAAAATACTCAGTTATTTTCTGAGTCATGAGTGAGGCATGGGAAGATGGCAAATTAGGAGGACTCTAAACTCTCCTTATCCCCTGTTTACAACTATGTATCACTGAGTAAATAAACTAGAGAGTTATCCAAAGACTGGCAGAATAAACTCCACAACTAAAGGTGTGGAAGAAGCCAAATCAGAGAAGTTAGAAAGGGTAGAAATGATGGTCTGGAGGTGACAGGAAGTAAGGAGCTGCAATAGCAGACAAGGAAAAGCACCAGGGAGCCCACATGGGGAAAACAAAACCCATAATATCTGTCTTTAAAAATCAGAGGGGTGACCATGGGGAGGGAGGGGGGGAAGATTTAGGGAGAAGGAGAGAGGTAAATCATGAGAGACTCTTGAATACTGAAAACAAACTGAGGGCTGACGGGGGAGGGGAAAAGGAAGGGGGTGAAGGACATGTAGGAAAGCACTTGTGGGGAAGAGCACTGGGTTTATATGGAAACCAACTTGACAATAAACTATAAAAACTAATAAAAAATAAAAATGTGATTCTTTAAAACAGAAAAAAATAAAAAAGTAAAAACCAGAGGGGCTGAATTCCATGAGTTTGTATAGCCAGCAGGACTTTGAGCCTGGAATTTTAAAAGTCAGCAAACTCAGCACTGGGTAAACTGGTAAGGCCATTGATAGCTTGGTCTCTGACCTTAAAAAACAATAGCCTAAGGAAAGATAACATAGAAACAACAGCTTGCATAAATGAAGGGAGATCTGTTTATACTGATTTCAGAATGTGTTGGGAGACTTCTCTGGAAACAAAGAAAGTGGCAGGTGCTTTTTTCCTTCCCTACCCTCTGATATAAACATAGAGACACCTGCAGGATATAGCACTGCACAGACAATTGCTACCTAATCTGTTAGCAGTGCACCTCACCCACAGGTTTTCCTGAGGACTCCCCCACTACAAGCCTACTTGCCTCAGCCTTTAGCTCAGCATGAATTTTGTTAAGGCACACACACCTTGCCTAGCCACTGACTCTGTTTGCCATGCCCAAGCAGCCAACATGCTTCTGGGGATCTGGTCAAGGCCTAGAGACTCAGTGCAAAAGTTGATAAAACTGATACCCCACCCCTGAGTCCTGGTGTGACACCACTTGAAAGCTGGCCTCCCTGAGTCTCACTAACATCAAAGACAGCAAGCATAGCCCACAACAGGCAAGAAGTCAGTGTAGATGTCTGAACTGAAAGGAAAAGTGACTCAGACACAATACATAGAAGACTGAGCTAAAATGCCAGGTTCTGGTGAACAGAAGATACTGCACTGCAGGGCACTACAGAACCTCTTTTTCACAAAGCTACTACATTCGAGAATAGAAGACATAATAGACCTTCCTAAGACAGAGAGACAGACAAAATGAGGAGACAGAAGAATATGTGCCAAATGGAAGAACAAGAGAAAATCACAGCAAGAGATCTAAATGAAGGAGAAATAAGTAATATGTCTGGTACATAATTTGAAATAACAATTATAAAGATACTCACTGGATTTCAGAAAAGGATGGAGGACATCAGTGAGACTTTGACAAACAGATAGAAATAACATCAGAGATGAAGAATTCAATAAATGAAATTAGGAATACAATAGATGGAATAAAGAATAAGCTACGGGAAGCAGAGTAAAGTATCAGTGAACTAGAAGAGAGAATAGTAGAAAGCAGTCAAGATAAATAAATGATAGACAAAAAAAAAAAAACCCTGCACAATAAGAATAGACTTAAAGAACTCAGTGTTCTCATCACGTGTAATAAAATTTACATTATAGGAATTCCAGAAAGAGAAGAGAGAGAAAGAAGGGCACAAAATATATTTTACGAAATAATAGCTGAAAATTTCCTGAATCAGGGGAGGTGAA
This sequence comes from Suricata suricatta, assembly GCF_006229205.1. NCBI lineage: Eukaryota > Metazoa > Chordata > Mammalia > Carnivora > Herpestidae > Suricata > Suricata suricatta. The sequence continues at coordinate 117,483,017 of NC_043708.1, read as the reverse complement.
CAGATCCAGATTCAGAAGGCATAGAGGTCCCTGAACAAATTCAACTTTAGAAACTCCTCACCAAGAAACATAGTAATTAAAACGGCAAAAGATGATGATACTGAAAGAGTCTTAAAAGTTGTAAGAGAAAAGATGATTGTTACATACAAAGGAAATTCCATAAGGATATTGGATGATTTTTCAGCAAAAATTTTTGAAAGGCCAGAAAGAAAGACATTATGTATTCAAAGTGTTGAAAGGGGAAAATCTGTAGCCAAGAATACATTTCCAGCAGTTCAATCATTCAGAATAGAAGGAAAGATAAAGAGTTTCTTAGAAAACAAACGTTAAAACAATTCATGACTACTAAGGCAGTCCAACAAAAAGAATTAATGGACTCTGAGTGGAAAACAAAAACTGTGAGTAAGAGTAAGAAAAAATAGAAAACAAAAAAGCAAAAAAAAAGTATACCTATAAAAACCACCCAATATAAGCACAAAATAACAAGATGTAAAATATGATGCCAAATATCTGAAATGTGGGTGGGAGAGGAATAAATGACTACAAAATTAAACAGACATGAGTTTAATATAAGCTGCTATATGCAGGAAATGTTATATATAAACAGAATAATAACTTAAAATAAAAAAACAATAATGGGAAAAAATAAAGAGTAGGAAATCCAAGTATAATATTAAAGACACACAGCAAACCATGAAAGAGAAAGAGAAAAAGGATAAGAGGAAAACTACAAAACAACCACAAAACAAGTAATAATGTGACAATAAGTGCATATCTAACAATAATTACTTCGAATGTAAATTAACCAAATGCTAAAATCAAAAGACAAAGGACAATAAAGTAGACATAAAAATAAGACCCATCTATATTCTTCCCATAAAAGACTCATTTTAGACCTAAAGGCAGCTGCAGATTGAAAGTGAGGAAATGGAGAAATTGATCGTGCAAATGGTTGTCAAAAGGAAGTCAGAGTAGCAAACATATATCATACAAAATAGAATTTAAAACAAAATCTGTAACAAGTAGCCAAGAAGGACACTATATAATAAAGAGACAATCCAACAAGAAGATACAACAGTTGTAAATATCTATGCATACAGCATAGAAGCACCCAAAACAGTTAATAACATAAAACAGTTAACAACAAACATAAAGGAAATAATCAATAGTACTATAATAGTAATAATTAACAGCACATTTACATCACTGGACAGATAATCTGAACAGAAAATAAGGAACAAAGGATTTGAAGTACAAACTGGACCAGATGGATTTAACAGATATATTCAGAACATTTCATCCAAAACCAGCAAAATACACATTCTTTTCAAGTTCACATGGAACATTCTCCAGAATAGATCACACATTAGCCCACAAAACTAGCTTCAACAAATGCCAGTTCAAAGTCATACCACGTGTTTTTTTTTCTGAACAAAGCACTATGAAACTAGAAACCAACCACAGGAAAAATCTGGAAAAACTACAAACACATGTAAATTAAATAACATACTAGTAAATAATGAATGAGTAAACCGAGAAATCAAAAAATAAATTAAAAATACATGAGAACAAATGAAAATGAAGACAAAACTATCCATAACTTTTGGGATGCAGCAAAAGCAGTTCTAAGATGGAATTGTGTAGACATATAAACCTAAGTCAAGAAGCAAGAAAAAGTTCAGATAAATAACCTAAATTTACACCTAAAGAAGGTAGGAAAAGAAAAACAATACACAAAGCCAGCAGAAGGAAGGAAATAATCAAGATGAGAGCAGAAATAAATGGCATAGAAACTAAAAACACAATATAACAGATAAAGGAAAATAAAAATTACTTTTTTGAAAAATTAAAAAACATGATAAATTTATTAAGGGGAAAGGTAAAGTGAACTCAGACAAAATCACAAAGAAAAGAGGAAAAAATAAGAACTGACAACACATAAATACAGAAAATGTTAAGAGAATATTATGCAAAACTCTATGTCAACAAATTTGACAACCTGGAAAAAATGAATAAATTCCTAGAAACATATAACCTACCAAAACTAAAGCAGAAAGAAATAAAAAATTAGAACAGACTGATTACCATCAAGGAGATTGAATCAGTAATTTTAAAAATCCCAACAAAGAAAATCCCAGAATCAGATGACTTCAAGGGAAAGTCCACAAAATATATAAAAAAGAGTTAATACCTATTATTCTCAAACTCTTCAACAAAAAATAGGAGAAGGAAGCTTCCAAATTAATTCTCTAAGGTTAATATCACTCTATACCACAGTCAGATAGACATCATAAAGAAGATAACAACAGGCCAAATGCAAAACAAGCAAACAGAATTCAACAATACATTAAAAAATATCATTCACCATGATCAAGTAAAGTTTACTCTTGGGATGCAAGGATAGTTCAAAATTTTCAAATCAATCAGTGTGATACATCACATCAATAGGTGAAAGTATAAAAAACATATAATTATATTAATAGATGCAGAAAAAGCATTTGAGAAAATACAACCCTCAACAAAGTTGGTTTAGGTTTAGAGGGAACATATCTGAACATAATAAAGGCCATATACAAAAAACTCATAGCAAATATTACCTCAATGGGAAAAAACTGAGAGTGTTCACTGTAGGGTCAGGAACAAGAAAAGGATGTTGACTTTCATAACTTTTATTCAACTTAGTACTGGAAGTCCTATTCACAGAAACTAGACAACAAGGGGAAATAAAGGACATTCAAATTTGTAAGGAAAAAATTGTAAAACCTTTACTATTGGCAAATAAAATAACACTCTATACAGAAAATGCTAAAGATTCCACTAAAAATACTAGAACTAATAAATGAATGCAGTAACGTCATAGGATTAAAAAAATTAATGTGCGTAAGTTTGCCTCGTTCATATACACCAATAATAAAGTAGCAGAAAGAGAAAAAAAGAAATCAACTCCATTCACAATTGCACCAAAAACCATAAGATACCTAGGAATAAGCCTAACCAGAAAGCTAAAGGATCTGTACTCTGAAAACAATACAACACTGATGAAAGAAATTGAACAGGACACAAAGAAATAGGAAAACTTCCCACAATCACGGATTGGAAGAACAAACATTGTTAAAATGTCTATAATGCCAAAAGCAATCTACACATTTGATGTAATCCCTATCAAAAAAAAACACCAGCAGTTTTCACAGAGCTAGAACAATCCTAAAATTTGTATGGAACAACAAAAGACCCAGAATAGCCAAAGCAACATTGAAAAAAAAAAAAAAAGCAAAGCTGGGATATCACAATTCCAGACTTCAAGTTAAATTACAAAGCTGTAGTAATCAAGACAGTATAGTACTGGCAAAACAAACAAACAAACAAACAAAAACCCAGATATATAGATCAACGGAAAATAATAAAACACCCAGAAATGGTCCCACAAATATACAGTCAAATAATCTTTAACAAAACAGGAAAGAATATCCAATGAAAAAAACAGGGTCTCCAACAAATGGTGTTGGGAAGACTGGACAGCAGCATTCAGAAGAATAAAATTGGACCACTTTCTTACACCATACACAAAAATAAATTCAAAATAAACAAAAGACCTAAATGTGAGACATGAATTCATCACAATCCTAGCGGAGAACACAGGCAGCAACCTCTTTGGCATAGGACACAGCAGCTTCTTACTTGATATGTCTCTGGAGGCAAGGGAAATAAAACCAAAAATGAACTATTGGGACCTCATCAATGTAAAATGCTTCTGCACAGCATACAAAACAATCAACAAAACTAAAAGGCAACTGACAAAATGGGAGATGATATTCGCAAATGACATATCAGATAAAAGGTTACTCAGGCATCAAAAAGAATGAAATCTTGACATTTGCAACAACGTGGATGGAGCTATAATGTATTATGGTAAGTGAAATGTCAGTCAGCGAAAGAGAAATACCATATTATTTCACTCATATGTGAGACTTAAGAAACAAAACAAATGAAATTAAGGGAAGAGAAAAAAGAAAGGGGACTAAATAATAAGAGACTCTTAACTAAAAAGAGCAACCTGAGGATTATTGGAAGGGGGATGAGATAAATGGATGATGGGTATCAAGGAGAGCATTTGTGATGAGCACAGGGTATTACATGTAAATGATTAAACACTAAATTCTACTTCTGAAACCACTATTACACTATATGTTAACTAAGTAGATTCTAAATACAAATTTGAAAAAAAAAACAGAAATTAAAAAAAAGACAGCTTTTCATAGTCAAGGAAACAATCAAAATAACTAAAAGTCAGCATAAGAAATAGGAGAAGATATTTTCAAATTACATATCTGGTAAAGAATTAGACTTTATAATATATAAAGAGCTTATAAAACTCAACAATGTCCCAAAGAAAATAAATAATCCAGATAAAAAATGAGCAGCTGACATGAAAAGGTATTTTCCCAGAAGATATTTTGATAGCCAATAGACACATGAAAAAAATGTTCAACATCTCTCATCAACAGGGAAATACAAATCAAAAGTACAATGAGATACCACCTCACACATGTCAGAATGGCTAAATTTGACAACTCAGGAAACAACAGATGTTGGCAAGGATGTGGAAAAAGGAGAGCATTTTGAATTTTTGGTGGGAATGCAACCTAGTGTAGCTGATACAGAAAACAGTATGGAGTTTCTTCAAAAAACTAAATATAGGAGGAGGAGTCAAGATGGTGGAGAGGAAGGGAGCTCTATAAACTTCGCCTGCCCCATCTATCAAACTGAGAAGGACGTCACTCTCATCTGCAAGAGTGGAAGGAGAAAATACAGACTCCAGAAAGAAGACAACCTCAAAGATGCCTGCGTGAATGAGTGTGAACTGGGGAGATTGGGAAATGGGCCAGCCTGAGAAGGAGGCCCAGCACAACATGGGAGAAAGCATGCAGAGCACCTCAGAGACAAAGGGAAGAGAAAGAGAAACTGAACAGGTTCATAGGACTGTCTCTAGAGAAGAGATAAAGAATGTTTAAGCCCACATGGAAAGAAAAACTCTCACTCCATATATAACCGCTGGGCAGCCCTAATCCCGAACCCAGGTAGCACAAGGGAAAAAACAGCCTCCACCCCTTTGAACTTCAGCCTTGGCTGAGGGAGTGGGAGCACACACCTCATTTCCACAACACATCTCACCTCCTGTATTGGCTGCGCGAATTCCGAATACTGGGTATCAAGAGGGAAAAAATAGCCCCCACCCCTACACAATCCCAGCAGGGAGTTGGCAGGGGTGGAGGCGGGGGTGCTCACTTTGGCTGTGGCTGCGGGAGTGTGCACCTCATTTCCGGCAGCACCACTGGACTCAGGCAGCAGCAGCGCAAATCCCGGCCAACGCCAAGAGAAACTGCTCACTTCCCCAACTAGATCCCAATCTTGCCTGGGGGCTGGAAGTTGGCGGTGGCATCTGTGGGGGCGCTCTCTTCGCCTCTGGCAACTGCAGCACAAATCCCTGCATGTGCCACAACAAACTACTCCCTCCCCCTATGAGATCCTGGCTAAGAAGTCAACTGCCAAAGCAAGTACATCTCATCTGTGGTAGCATAAAAAAGCATGGACTAGGATTTTGAAAAGAGGCAGCCCTGGAAAAGACAGCTTGGCTCAGCTGTGGCACAAGGAGTTTGGACTCATTAGAGTGATCTGCAGTGCTTAGATCCAGCAGAGCATGGGGAGCCGCCATTCATCCTACACAACCACCATGGCAGGAACTCTGAGAGCAGCCCCCAAGACCTACAACACCAAACCCAACCTATCCACGAGGGGGAGCTGCTTCTTCATTTTTTGGTACTTATTTTTTATTATTACTACCTTTTATACCTTTTAATTTTTTTAATTTTTACTCCTTATTTTCCTTTTTCCTTTCTCCCACTTTTTTAATTCCTTCCTCTAGACATCCAGATATAGTCTCCCTTATCTCATCCTTATCTCTCCCCTTGACTGGTTATACACTTGTAGAATGTCCATTGTCCTTTGTTGCCTCTGCCCCCCTTTATTTCTTTTCTTCTCTTCTTTTCTTCTCTTTCCTCTCCCTTTTCTTTTCTTCCTTTCCCCCTTTTACTTTGTTTGTTTGTTTAATTTGTCTGTGTGTTTCTGTGCTTCTGTTCCCTCTTTGTTTGTCTGTCTGTTTTCCTTCCATGGCTACCCCTAAGAAACAAGCGAAAGTGCACATGATGGCGAGCTCCAAATATCGCTGAGTAGGGAAATAAAATAATCATAGGCATAAAAAGAGAAACTGAGAGACACCATTAAAAGAATATTTCCTGAAATGACAGGTCCTGGACAGTCAAAGAGCCTCCTTTAACAGAGCAATATTAAGAGGCGCACAGTACACAATGAGCTTTTAAAACTGAAAAGAGACAGAAAACTAGCAAAAACGACAAAATGAAGGAACACTCCCCTGAAGAATCTCCAAGAAGAAGTCACAGCCACAGAACTGCTCAAAACAGATCTAAACAACATACCTGAACAATAATTTTAAAAACTTGTAATAAAAACTAATCGCTGTGGTTGAAAAAAGCATCAAAGAAGCAACAGAGATACTGACTAGGCACTTTGAAAATAGGTGTGATGAGTTAAAAAAAAAAGCTATAAATGAGGTGAATAATAAAATGGAGGTGGCCACATCAAGGATTGAAGAGGCAGAGAGAAGAATACGTGAATTAAAAGTTACAGTTATAGCAAAAGAGGAAGCTGGAGAAAAAAAGATAGAAATTGATCCAGGAGCAGGAAAGGAGAATTCAAGACCAGAGTGATACAATCAAATGGAACAACATCGGTATCATAAAAATTTCTGAAGAGGAAGAAAGAGAGAAAAGTCGTGAAGGTATACTAGACCAAATTATAACTGAGAATTTCCCAAATCAGGTGAAAGAAATAGATATTCAAATTCAAGAGGCACAAAGAACCCCCTTAAGAAGTAATTTGAATTGACCTTTGGCACCGCATATCATAGTGAAACTGGAAAATTATAAAGACAAAGAGAGAATTCTGAAAGCAGCTAAGGATAAAAGGGCCCATACGTACAAAGGGAAATCCATCAGAGTGGTTACAGATCTATCTAATGAAACTTGGTAGGCCAGAAAGGAATGGCAGGAAATCTTCAATGTGATGAACAGAAAAAACATGCAGCCAAGAATCCTTTATCCAGCAAGCATGTCATTCAAAATAGGAGAGATAAAGGTGTTCCCAAATAAACAAAAATTGAGAGAATTCATGACCACCAAACCAGCCCTACAGGAAATCCTAAGAGGGACTCTATGAGGGAAATGTTGCAAACAATACAAGGTGCCAGCGACACCACTATAAAAATGAATTCTAGGGAGAACACAATGACTCTAAACCCACATTTTTCAATAATAACACTGAATGTCAATGGATTGAATGCTCCCACCAAACGACACAGGGTAGCAGAAGGAATAAAAAAACAAACACCATCTATTTGCTGTCTACAAGAGACTCATTTTCAACCTGAAGATACCTTGAGGTTGAAAGTAAAGGGATGGAGAAATATCTATCATGCGGCTGGACGCCAAAAGAAAGCCAGAGTAACCATACATATAACAGACAAACTGGACTTTACAATAAAGGCAGTAACAAAAGATGAAGAAGGACATAATATAATAATTACAGGAACTCTCCATCAGGAAGAGTTACCAATTATAAATATCTATGCACCAAATTTGGGAGTGCCCCAATACATAAAACAATTAATCATAGACCAAAAACAATCTTATTGATAAGAATGTGCTAATTTCAGGGGACTTTATTTTTTTTAATGAATAATGAATAGGTTTATTAAGCATCTTAAGTTCCAGATACCTTCACAAATGTTTGACAGGACCTGGATCATAGGCCATTGGATATGATACAGAAGACAGGATTTATTAGTTGTCAAAATCCTAAAAGGATCTCAGTCATATTTATTAATGCTTTGTGGAGGCCCAACAAGGAGGAATTACTTACCAAACCTCCTGAGGAACTGAGTGAACAGACCTGTGGGATATATTACAGAATGATCATTTTGTAGCTAAAACATAATTTCTCATGCAGTTAAAATAGACCTGAGTTTCAAGGTAATAACCAGCTGGCATATCCTACTGTTCATTATTGGACATAAATTGGGCAAATACAATGTGGCCTCCTTTTAGTTATTGCCCATGCAGCACGATGCTGAAATATGATAAAAATTTTCAGCTTGAGTTTTAGGTCTTTTATTTTCAAAATATCATGTGTCTAGATATTTTTTTTAATTTTATTTTTATTTATTTTTTTATTTTTTTTTACTTTATAAAGTTTCGTATTTTTTTAACGTATGCAGTTATTTTCCATCCTTTACAATACAGTAGTTGCAATGACACTCAAAACAGAAAAGCAAAGTAAAAAATCAAAACACCAACTTCTGTTTCATGTAATTAGACTTATACAGAAATTAGAGGGTTAAGTAACAACTAGTTAATCACCTAGTTTCACAGCTATCTGAAGTGGCAATCGTTATATAGCAGCTTATCTATGATACATTCAAGATAAATGATACAATATATTACTTGTTCATAGGCTACAACACAGCCTGCTTAATACCTTTCCTTAAATTCCACCTTTATACTACAATTTCAGGGGACTTTAATACTCCTCTGACAGCACTGGATAGATCAACCAGACAGAAAATCAAGAAAGAAACAATGGACCTGAACGACACATTGGAAAAGATGGAATTGATAGATATATTTAGAACTCTGCATCCTGACGTGAGGAAATTGCCTTCTTTTTGAGTGCACATGGCACATTCTACAAGAAAGATCACATACTGGGGCATAAAGCAGCCCTCCAGAAGTATAAACCAATAGAGATCATACCATGCACACTTTCAGATCACAATGCCATGAAACTTGAAATTAACCACAAGAACAAGTCTGGAAAACCTCCAAAAATGTGGAAGTTCAAAACCACCCTACTAAAGAATGAATTGGCTAATCAGGCAAATAGAGAAGAAATTTAAAAATATATGGAAACAAATGAAAACAAAAATACAACAATCCAAATTCTCTGGGACACAGCAAAGGCAGTCCTAAGAGGAAAGTTCATTGCAATTCAAGACTATTTCAACAAACTAGAAAAAGTGCAAATTCAAAATCTAACAGACACCACCTAAAGGAACTAGAAGGAGAGCAGCAAGAGTACCCCAAACCCAACAGGAGAAAAGAAATAATAAAGATCAGGGCAGAAATAAACAATATAGAATCCAAAAAAACAGCTAAGCAGATCAATGAAACCAAGAGTTGGTTCTTTGAAAAAATAAACAAAATCGATAATCCTCTAAGCCAGGCTCCTCAGAAATAAAATACAGAGCATGAAGATAGATAAAATCATGAATGAAAAAGGATCTATTACAACCAATCCCTTAGAAATACAAGCAATCATCAGAGATTACTATGAAAAATTATATGCCAAAAAACTGGACAACACTGAAGAAATGGACAAATTCCTAAATGCACATGCACTTCCAAAATTAAACGGGAATAGATAGATAGCATGAATGGACCAAAAACCGGTGAAGAAATTTAATCCGTTATAAAAAAATCTTCCAATGAATAAGAGCCCAGGGCCAGACGGCTTCCCAGGGGAATTCTGCCATATATTTACAGCAGCGGTCATACTCATTCTTCTCAAACTATTCCAAAAAATAGAAATAGAAGGAAAACTTCCAAACTCATTCTACAAAGCCAAGCATCACCTTGATACCGAAACCAGATAGAGACCCAGCCAAAAAAGAGAACTACAGACCAATATCCTTAATGAATACAGATGCAAAAATACTCACCAAGATACTGGCAAATAGAATTCAACAACATATAAAAAGAATTATCCATCATGATCAAGTGGAATTCATTCCTGGATTACAGGGGTGCTTCAATATTCACAAATCCATCGATGTGAAAAGACACATTAACAAAAGAAAGGATAAAAACCATATGATCCTGTCGATAGATGCAGAAAAAGCATTTGACAAAATACAGCCCCCTTTCTTAATAAAAACCCTTGAGAAAGTCGGAATAGAAGGAACTTACTTAAACATTATAAAAGCAGTTTATGAAAAACCCACAGCTAATATCATCCTCAATGGGGAAAAACTGAGAGCTTTCCCCCTGAGATCAGGAACATGACAGGGCTGTCCACTTTCACCACTGCTGTTTAACATAGTGCTGGAAGTCCTAGCATCAGCAATCAGACAACCAAAGGAAATTGAAAAAAGGCATCAGAATCAGCAAAGAAGAAGTCAAACTTTCACTTTTCGCAGATAACATGATATTCTCCATGGACAACCCGATAGACTTCACCAGAAGCCTTCTAGAACAGATCAATGAATTCAATAAAGTTGCAGGGTACAAAATCAATGTACAGAAATCAGTAGCATTCCAATACACCAAAAATGAAGAAGCCTAAGGAGAAATCAGGAAACTGATCCCATTCACGATTGTATGAAAAACCATCAAATACCTAGGAGTAAACCTAACCAAGGATGTAAAAGACTTATATGATGAAAACTATAGAAAACTTATGAAAGAGTTTGAAGAAGATGCCAAGAAATGAAAAACATTCCATGCTCATGGATCAGAAGAATAAACATTGTGAAAATGTCATTACTACCCAAAGCAATCTACATATTCAATGCAATCCCCATCAAAATTGCACCAACATTCTTCTCAAAGCTAGAACAAACTATCCTCAAAATCGTATGGAATCACAAAACACCCCAAATAGCCAAAGTAATATTGAAGAAGAAAACCAAAACGGGAGGCATCACAATCCCAGACTTTAGCCTCTACTACAAAGCTGTCATCATCAAGACAGTATGGTATTGGCAGAAAAACAGACACATGGACCAATGGAAAAGAATAGAGACCCCAGAATGGGCCCACAAATGTATGGCCAATTAATTTTTGACAAAGCAGGAAAGAATATCCGATGGACAAATGACTGCCTCTTTAGGAGGTGGTCTGGGAGAACTGTACAGCAACATGCAGAAGAATGAAACTACACCACTTTCTTACACCATACACAAAAATGAACTCAAATGGCTGAAGGACCTCAATGTGAGACAGGAAACCATTAAAACCCTCAAGGAGAAAGTAGGAAACAATCTCCTTGACCTCAACCGCAGCAATTTCCTACTCGACACATCCTCAAAGACAAGGAAATGAAAGCAAAACTGAACTCTTGGGACCTCATCAAGATAAAAAGCTTCTTCACTGCAAAGGAAACAATCATGAAAACTAATAGGCAACTGAGTAAATGGGAAAAGATAGTGGCAAATGACATATCAGATAAAGGGCTAATATCCAAAGTCTACAAGGAACTCACCACAGTCCACACCCAAATAACAAATAACCTAGTGAAGAAATGGGGAGAAGACATAAACAGACACTTCTCCAAAGAGTACATCCAGATGGCCAACAGGCATATGATGCTCAACATCACTCATCATCAGGGAAACACAAATCAAAACCACACTGAGATACCACCTCACGCCAGTCAGAGTGGCTAAAATGAACAAATAATGAGACTATAGAAGCTGGCGAGAGTGTTGAGAGACAGGCACCCTCCTACACTGTTGGTGGGAATGTAACCTGGTGCAGTCGCTCTGGAAACCAGTGTGGAGGTTCTTCAAAATCTATCAGTAGAACTCCCCTATGACCCAGCAATAGCACTGCTAGGGATTTACCCAAAGGATACAGAAGTGCTGATGCATAGGGGCACATGTACCCCAATGTTCATAGCAGCACTGTCAACAATAGCCAAATTATGGAAAGAGCCTAATTGTCCATCACTGATGAATGGATCAAGAAGATGTGGGATATATATATAATGGAGTATTACATGGCAATGAGAAAGAATATAATATCACCCTTTGTAGCAAGGAGTATGGACCTTGAGGGTGTCATGGTAAGCGAAATAAGTCAGGCAGAGAAGGACAGATACCATATGTTTGCACTCACAGGTCTAACAGGAGAACAGAAGAAACCTAATGAAGGAACACAGGGAGGGGAAGAGGGAAATAGAGTTGGGGAGAGAGAGGGATGCAAAACCTGAGAGACTATTTAATACTGAAAATGAACCAAGGGTTGAAGGGGGAGAGGGAGAGGGAAAAGAGGTGGTGGTAATGGAGGAGGGCACTTATGGGGAAGAGCACTGCCATTTATATGGAAACCAATTTGAAAATAAACTATTAGAAAAAAAGAAATCAATAATAATCAGTAAAAATCAATTAAAAAATCAACAAAATCAAGAGCTGGTTTTTGACTACTGAAACATTTCAAAAAATATGTAAATTAAGCCATATGTTGTGTATCTTAAACTTATGCAGTGAGAAATATCAATTGTTTCTCAATAGAACTGGGGGTTAATACTCTTTCATTGAAAATATTAATAACCTTGATAATATTCAGGCCAAAATAACAATGAGAGGACACAAATTTACTGATATCAGAAATGAAAGGGAGGACATCACCACAGATCCCATGGACATTCAAAGGATAATAAAGATATGAATATCTTTTGATGTGATATATGAACATATATCTACACATATGAAAACCTAGGTATAATTAACAAATTCTCTGAAAGACAGAATCTGCCAAAATTCACACAAGTAGAAATAGGTATCATAACTAGATCTAAATCTATTTAGAAATTGAATCAATAGATAATTACTTTCTAAAAATGAAAACACCAGAACCAGATAGGTTTGCTGGTGAATTCTACCAGATATTTAAGAAAGAAATTATATCAGCACTCTAGCTATATAATCTTAAGATGGTAGAAGCTGAGGAAATACTTAATACTTCCTAATTCATTCATTATCCCAACACTAAAACCTGATAAAGACATTACAAAGAGAAGAAAACTAAAACCCAACATCTCTCATAAACATACATGCAAAAATCCCCAACAAAATACTAGCAAATTGAATTTTAAAATGTTTAAAAATAATTGCACATCATGGCCCACTGGAATTTATTTCACATAGGCAAGCCTAGTTCAACATTTAAAAATGAGTTAATGTAACCAATCAAATAAACACAAAAGAAAAATGTATGATCATATCAATTGATTCAGAAAAAAAAACAAAATCCAACATTCATTCATGCTAAAAATCAACACACTAGAGACAGAGGAGAATTTTCTCAACTTGATAAAGAATACAAAAAATCTACAGTAGCATCATACTTAATGGTGAGAAACTTGGTTTCCCAATAAGATTTGGCACAAGGAAAGGATATATACAGGATGTCCTATGTAATGCAACAAAATGAGAAAAAGTAATAAAAGGTATACATATTGTTAAGGAAGAACTGAAACTGTCTTTGCTCATAGATAGCATGATTTCCTATGTAAAAAATCCAAAAGAATTAATTAAAAAAATAATGGTTAACAGGAAATTGAAGGATACAAGATTAATATACAAAAGTCAATTTTTTCCCAGCATACCAGCAATGAACATGTGGAATATTTAATTAAAAACACATTACCATTTATAACAGCATTCTCCTAAAATTAAATATCTAGATATAATTCTAATAAAGTATGTAAAAGATCTGTATGAAGAAAACTATGAAATTGTAAGATATTGAAAAAGAAATTAAATAAATGGAGAGATATTTTATGTTCATTGATAAGAAAATTCGACATTGTTAAGATGTCAGTTCTTCCCAACGTGATCTATAGATTCCGTGTAATCCAGTCCAAATACCAGCCAGTTATTTTGTGAATATAAGTACATACAGTTTATACGTATAGCAAAAGACCCACAATAGCCAAGTCAATATTGAAGGAAAAGAATATCATAGAAGGTTTCATATTAACTGCATCAAGATCTACTACAGAGTGCCTGGGTGGCTCAGTTAGTTAAGCATCCCACTCTTGATTTCAGCTCAGGTCATGATCTCATGGCTTATAAGATCAAGACCCATATTGGGCTTTGTGCTGACAGCATTGAGCCTGCTTGGCATTGCCTCTCCTTGTCTCTCTCTGGCCCTCCCTCCCGCTTCCCTCAACATAAAAAAAGACTTACTACAAAGCCACAACTATAAAGATATCAGTGAAAGAATAAAAAAATAGGTCCATGGAACAGAATAAGGAGCCCAGAGATAAACCTAAATAAACATAGACAACTGATACTTGACAAAAAAACAAAGACAATATAATACAGCAAAGACAGTATCTGCAGCAAATAATTCTGGAGCAGCTGAATATGGATATCCATATGCTAACAAATGAATCTATACAGAGACCTTACAGCTGTTATGCCCAAGTTTGTAATATTGCCCCCCCAAAAAGACCAGAGGCTACCAGGGAGACCGAGTCATGCCTGCAAAGCAAAGGGCTTTATTACGGGCTTAAGCTCAGGCTCACTGACTCCACCAACCCGCCGGCCACGTGGAGAGAGAGCCCCAAACAAAGGCAGGGTAGGGCTTTTATGAGTTTGGGAAGGGGGAGTTACAGGAAATGATGACACAGGCACAGCACTCCAATCCCTACCCCACCCCACCAATACTGGGAGTTGTAGGAGCCAATCACAACATTTAGATTATTGACCAATCAGAGTGGGCCCAGGACCCTTACGTAGGGCGTGACTAGGCCCACCCCTAGAAAGGTCAAAGATGTCAGCCGGCCTCTCCCGATTGGGCGCCACAGGAGTTGTCCCTCTTTAATGTGCACCCTTTTATATGGAGAAGCCTGCACGTTCCCCTTTAAGTATAGGGGAAGGCTGAATCAGACCTGCGTCCTTACACAGCTTTCATAAAAATTAATTCTCAATGAGTTACAGATCTAAATGTATAATTCAAAGCTGTAAGATTCCTTCCAGATAATATAGGAGAAAATATGGCAAACATATTTTAGAAACAGCACCAAGGGTACAATTAATGAAAGAGGCCATTTATGGGCTTCATTAAAATTAAAAACTTCTTTAAGAAAGACAATGTCATGAGAGAGAGGACCCGATCCACAGGCTGGGAGACAGCATTTCAAAAGCCAGTAAAGTAAAGGATTGTTATCAAAAACATGCAACACTTAAAAATCAACAAAGGAAAAAGATCAACCCAGTTTAAAAGATAGGTCACAACCTTAACAGACATCTCACAAAAAATATATATACAAATGGAAAATAAGCATATGAAAAGATGCCCCACATCATATGTTATCAGGGAATTGTAAATTAAAACAACAAAGAATTACCACTACACACCTATTAGAGCAGCCAAAATCCAGAACAGTGGAAATATAAGAGTAGGTATTTGTATTGATGAGAATGTGGAACAATAGGACTCTTGTTGATTGCTATTGGGAATGCAAAGTGAACAGCCACCTTGGAAGTCAGTTTGGCAGTTTCTTATAATACTGAACATTCTCTTACCATATAATTCAGATATTGTGCTCCTTGACATTTAATCAGATGATTTGAAAAGTTTTGTCCACATAAATGCTTTTATAAAAGCTTATTCATAATTGCAAATTTTGAAGGAATTAATATATCCTTTAGTGGGTGAATTAATAAGCAAAGGTGCCTCTAGACAATGGAATGTTATTTATGGCTAAAAGAAATGAATCATAAAACCATGAATATACCTGTAGGAAAATTAAATGCATATTGCTAAGTGAAAGGAACCAATGTGAAACAGATAAATGCATGGTCAGAGGATTATTGAGTCAAACCATATGATATTTTGACAAAGGCAAAACTATGGAGGTAATAAAAAGATTAGTAGTTGTCAGGGGTTAGGTGGGGAGACAGGAATGAATAGGCAGGACATGGAGAATTTTTAGGGAAGTGAAAGTTTTAGGTAATATACAATGGTGTATATTTATCATTGTACATTTGTCAAAACTCATAGGATGTACACACCAAGGGTGAAAATAAACTATGGACTTTGAGTGGTAATGTCAATGTAGGTTCATTATAAGAAATATAGTACTCTAGTAAAGGATGTTGACAGTAAGGAAGGTTGTGCACGTATGCAAACAGAACATATGGGAAATCTCGGTATTTTCCTTTTTTTTATTTTTATGTTTTTTTAAATTTATTTTTGAGAGAGAAAGAGAAAGACAGTGCAAGCAGGGGAGGGTCAGAGAGAGGGAGATACAGAATCTGAAACAGGCTCCAGGCTCTGAGCTAGCTGTCAGCACAGAGCCTGACATGGGGCTCGAACTCATGGACTGTGAGATCATGACCTGAGCCAAAGTCGGACGCTTAACTGACTGAGCCATCCAGGCGCCCGCTTCCATTTAGTTTTTAATTTTTTTAACATTTATTTATTTTTGAGATACATAGCATGAAGAAAGGGGGGCAAGGAAGAGAGGGAGACACAGAATCCTAAGCAGGCTCCAGGCCCTGAGCTGTCAGCATAGAGCCTGATTCAGGGTTCAAACCCATGAACCAGGAGATCATGACCTGAGCTGAAATTAGACACTCAACTGGCTGGTCATGGATATTTAACTAAGGAGATTTCTAAGCAAAGTATTTAAAGCACATCCTGGTTTCTCTTTGTTGCTTATAGCAAAATGTGGTAGCAGAATGATAAGTTGTTAAGGGAAAAAGAACCATAAAGTTAATATTTGGAAAATTCTTAGCTTATCCATATTGTGAAATACAAGAAAGCATGCTCTGGAAAGAACACCAATGTGTGGCTGGAAAACAACTGCATTAAAAGATTCCATGTATAAGTCATTGATCTAACCAGTGATCTTAGCAGAAGCCAAGAATAGACATGGGGTTATGTCAGAAAAAAGACTGCCAGGTTGAATTAAAGGGAATAGGGATGGGGGCAAAATTAAGGAAAGCTGTTGTATTTCAGGGATTTGACATGATGGGTCAATAGAACTGTTCAGTTGTGAATATGAAATTTTTTTCAAGAAAAGAGAATGGCCCTCACAAATGACTCAATGATCAACAGAGCTGACACCCAGAGCTCAGGGCAATCACCATGATGAGTGGAAGACGGAGCATTTAGCCTAAGAGGATTACTTTCTTTTAAGTTTTTATTTTAATTCAATTTAGTTAACATACAGTATTTATTAGTTTCAGGTGTACACTATGGTGATTCAACACTTCCATACATCCTGTGCTCATCACAAATGCACTCCTTAATCCCCATCACTTATTGCATCCATCTGTCCACTCACCTCTCCTCTAAAAACTATCAGTTTGTTTTGCTTGGTTTGTTCTCTATAATTAAGAGTCTGCTTCTTGATTAACTCCCTATTTTTGCTCTTTGCTTGTTTGTTTTGTTTCTTAATTCCACATATGAGTGAAACCATATGGTATTTGTCTTTCTCTGACTGACTTATTTCACTTAGCATAATACTCTCTAGCTTCATCAATGTCATCTCAAATGCCAAGATTTTATTCTTCTTTTTTATATATTCCACCTTATTTATATACCACATCCTCTTTATACATTCATCAAATTATGGACACTTGGGCTTCTTCATATCTTGGCTATTTAAAATAATCCTACAATAAATGTAGGGGTTCATGTGTCACTTTGAATTAGTGTTTTTGTATTCTTTGGGTAAATACCTAGTAGTGAGATAGATGGATCATCAGGTAGTTCTATTTTTAACTGTTTGAGAAAAATCTATACTCTTTATGAAGAATGCAGCAGTTTGCATTCTACCAACAGTGCAGGAGTATTCTTTTCTCTCCATATCCTCACCAACACCTGTTGTTTCTTTTGTTATTAATTTTAGCCATTCTGACAGGTGTGAGGTGTAGTTTTTACTTGCATTTCACTGATGATGACTGATGTTGAGCATCTTTTCATGTATTTGTTAGGCATCTGCATGTCTTCTTTGGAAAAAAATGTCAATTCATGACTTCTGCCCATTTTTCAACTGGATTATTAGTTTTTTGGGTGTTGAGTTTTATAAGTTATTTATATATTGTGGAGATTAAACTTTTATCATATATGTTATCTATGATATATTCTCCCATTCTGTAGATTGCCTTGTAGTTTTATTGTTTCCTTTGCTGTGCAGAGCTTTTTATTTTGGTGAAGTCTTAATAGTTTATTTTTGGTTTTGCTTCCTTGCCTAAAGAGACTAATCTAGAAAAAAAGTTGTTATGGCTGATATCAAAGAGGTATTGCCTGTGTTCTTTGCTATAATTTTTACGGCCTCATGTCTATTGAGGCTTTTTTTTTGTAGGCTAATATGTTATCTATTCTGTAGAATGTTCCATGTGCACTTGTAAAGAATACGTATTCTGCTGGGGTTTTGGATGGAATATTCTGAATAAATCTGTTAAATTCACCTGGTCCAGTGTGTAATTCAAAATAGTTTTCTTGTTGATTTTCTTTTTTAAGTTTATTCATTTATTTTGAGAGAGACAGCACAAGTTGGAGAGGACTATAGAGAAAGGGAATTCCAAGCATGATCTGCACTGTCATGCCACAATGAGGGGCTTGAGCTAATGAAGCATGAGATCATGGCCTGAGCCAAAACCAACAGTTGGATGCTTAGCTGACTGAGCCACCCAGGCTCCCTTCTTGTTGACTTTCTATTTGGATTTTCTGTCCATTGATGTAAGTGAAGCATTAAAGTCCCCTACTATCATTGTATTACTATCAATTAGTTCCTTTATGTTTGTTATTAACTACTATATGCATTTGGGTGCTTTCATGTTTGGTGCATAAATATTTGCAGTTGTATTTTCTTGTTGTATCATCCCCTTTTTAATTATATGATGTCCTTCTTTGTTCCTTATTACAGTCTTTGTTTTAGGGTCTATTTTTCCAATATAAGTATTGTTACTCTGGCTTTCCTTTGACATCCATTTGCTTGCATGAGCAATGTTTCTGCATCCCCTCACTTTCAATCTGCAGGTATATTTTTGTCTAAAAGAAGTCTCTTATGGGCATATATAGATGGGTTTTGTTTTTTACCCACTCTGTCACCGATATCTTCTGATTATAGCATTTAGGTGGGCTCTGGTCTGCTTGTGAAATGAGACCTGTCACTAATGCTGCAAGTACTGAGGTTCTTCAAAACTCCCAAGTCAAGAGACATGATGTGAGAAAGTGTTCGGGCAAGTTTTTCTGGGCATGTGTAACTAAAGCAAGCCTGTCTTGGAAGGGAAGTTCCACTGGAGCACAGGGGAGGTGATGTTTGGGGTAAGCAAGTTAGAGTAGTGAATGTAAGTGCTGCACTGGTTCCTACATGTATGCTTATGCTGAGGGATGTGGAAGGAAATGACACCAGCCAGTTCCTTTGTTCCTGAAAGGGTTTCTCTGTGAATGCTGCCTCTCTGACACATCCTATGAAATGGGCAAATGACCTCACTATGTGCCTCAGGCCCTCTTCAGATTGTTGTTTCTATGCTATACATCCACAAGAAGTTAGCCTGCCTTCTCTCCAAGAGCAACCCCTGTGCCCTCTGGACTCTATCCCAGCTTAATACCCCAGGCTTTAAGCTCTGCTGGTGGCAGGAACCCAATGAATTCATCCTCTCTTACTTCATAAGCCAGTTGCTAAGGGGATTCATTTTCTCAATGTGCTCCCCTATGTGTTAGTCTGTCTCTTGCCCATGTCTGAGACCACAGCTCCATCTACACCACAATGTCCATGATCTACTTCTTTCCCAAACTGTTTCTCTGAACCTCCTGCCTTTGTTGATGTGTTCTCTTCTCTTCTTTTAGATGTGGAGTCTGCTCTAAGAATATTCAGGTCAATTTCTGGGCTACTTAGTAGTACTTGATAGTTATCTAGTTGTATTTGTGGGACAAGACAAGCTTAAGTTCCTACTTCTCTGCTGTTATCTTCCAACCCCTGACCAAATAGGGTTAGTTTTTACCCTTAAACTATAATGAAAAATTTCCTGCTAGGTTTTAAATGTACACATAATCCTGGTATTTTCCTGGTATTTCCCTTTTGAAATGGTAATGTCTAGTCTATGCCTGTTCCATCTTTGTGTTTTGGAAGAAGACAACTTGTCTTGTTTTATAGGTTCACAACTGGAGAATTTTTCTTAAGAATAAATCATAACTCACTCTTGAATACTGAAAAAAAACTGAGGGCTGAAGGGGGAGGAGGAGAGGGGAAGGGAGGTGATGGACATGGAGGAGGGCACTTGTGGGGAAGAGCACTGCGTGTTATATGAAAACCAACTTGACAATAAACTATAAAAAAGAATAAATCATAACTCAAGTCTCACCCATATTTGATTTAGATTGTGATGTAGATGAGATTTAAGACTTAGGGTTGATGCTTAAATGAATTAATGAGTCTGTTTGGGATGGAGTCAAAGTGTTTACATGTTAGAAGGATATGAATTTTAATTCTCCATAGGGAATAATTTTATAGATTAAATTATGTGACCCACATGAATATATTTAAGTCTTAACCTCTAGTATTGCAAAATATGTCTTAAATATGTAATTAGGTTAAATGAGGTCATATGAGTAGATCCTAATTCTATTTGACCAGTATGCTTATGAGATGGGATTTGGGCACACCAGAGACCAGCATGTACAGAAAGGGGGAAAAAAAGGCATTTTGAGGGACACACTAAAACAGGCTACCTGAAAGCCAAAGAAATAGGTCTCAGGATAAATCAAAAATGTTACTTTTATCTTAGATTTCTAGCCTCCAGAACTGTGAGAAAAATTAATTTATGCTCTTTGAGCCACTCATTCTATGATATTTTGTTATGTATCCCTAGGAAATCAATACAAGAGATGATGAGGATGATAACTCCTAACTCTTAACATTGGTTACGAGGGTCAGAAAATAATACAGATCTTATTCTCAATGAATTGTGATTTGGAGTTTTGACTTGTCTGTTTTGCCTGAATGTCTGGGGGCATTGACTTGCCCTTGTTTCACTCAACTTAAAACAGTCCATTGGCTGGGGAGGCTCCCAGCTAATTTGGCTGATAACACTTATATCACAAGTATTGGCTGCAGCAACCTGGGGGCAAAGTACACAGTTGGGACAAATAACAGACTAATATTGTGGAAAAGAAGAGGACATGGATAAATAAGCTCCTGAAAATATTGAATTGAACTGAAAAGACCTGAGAAGGTACTACACTTTCACTTCTAACTGAGCTTCAGGGACCATAGAAATGCAGGAGTGAAGGCTAAAGAAGAGTGTAAATGGCCTAACTGTTGGAGGAGACTCCAAAGACAGGGTCAATGTGCAAATACTTGGGAGAGCTTCTTTTTTTTTTTTTTTTAGCTGGTAATTTGGGGGGGGGGGTTGCTCAGTTTCTTTTACCTTAAATTTACATCTTTTACTATAAGAAATTGAAGATATTTTGAAAAAACACTAGCTTACCATTAATTTAACAAAACATGGAATTCAGAGGCCACACGTGACAAAGATTATGATTTTCACAAATGGTTTAGAAAAGTTACTAAACGATCCCAGCAAGATGGTGGAGAAGTAGGAGGCTCTGTACTTTTTCACCCACCCCTATCTCTCAAACCAGGAAGGACTAAAGCCATAAGACACTGAATTGCAAGTGTCTGAAAGGAAAAGAGACAGAGTCCACTAAGAAGACAGCCTCATGAGGCTACCTCAAGAAACAAGCCAAAGTACACATGGTGGAGAGTCCTAAATATCAATATGAGTAGGGAAATAAAATAACCAAAGGCACAACAAGAGAAACCAAGGGACACCATTAAAATAACACCTCCTGAATGGACAGGCCCTGGACAGTCAATGAGCTTCCATTAATATAGCAATACTCACAGGTGCAGAGTGCATAACAAGTTTTAAAACTGACAAGAAACAGAAAGCTATCCAAAATGAGGAATGGAAAAATGCTCCTCTGAAGAAATTCCAAGAAGAAGTCACAGCTATAGAATTGCTCAAAACAGATATAAGCAACATAACTGAGCAAGAATTTGAAAAAAAAACTTGTCATAAAATTAATCCTTGGGCTTGAAAAGGGCATGGAAGACATCAGAGAAACTCTTTCTACAAAGACTATGGACATTAAAAATGGTTGTGATGAATTAATAAATGCTATACATGAGGTCCATAATAAAATGGACGTGGCCACTACATGGATTGAAGAGACAGAGAGGAGAATAGGTGAATTAGAAGTCACAACTATAGAAAAAGAGGAGGCCGAGAAAAAAAGAAGAAATTCATCCAGGAGCATGAAAGGAGAATTCGAGAACTGAGTGATACAATCAAAAGGAACAATATTCGTATCATAGGAATTTCTGAAGAAGAAGAAAGAGAGAAAGGTGCTGAAGGGGTACTTGAACAAATTATAGCCAAGAACTTCCGCAATCTGGGGAAAGAGACAGACACTGAAATCCAAGAGCACAGAGAACTCCCCTGAGAAGTAACGTGAATCGACCTCTGGCAAATTACAGTGAAACTGGAAAATATAAGGATAAAGAGAGAATTCTGAAAGCAGCTAGGGATAAAAGGGTCCTAACATACAAAGGGAAGCCTAACAGAGTAGTTACAGACCTATCTACTGAAACATGGCAGGCCAGAAAGTAATGGCAGGAAATCTTCAATGTGATGAACACAAAAAAAATGTGCACCAAAGAGTCCTTTATCCAGAAAGCCTATCATTCAGAATAGAAGGAGAAATAAAGCTTTTCCCAAATAAACAAAAATTGAAGGGATTCATCACCACTAAACAAGCCCTACAAGAAATCCTAAGAGAGACTATGAGGGAAATGTTGCAAGAAATAAAAGGTACCAGAGACACCACTACAAGCATGAATCCTACAGAGAATGCAATGATTCTAAACCCACATTTTTCAATAATAACACTGAATGTAAATGGACTGAATGCTCCAATCAAACGACTCAGGATAGCAGAATGGATTAAGAAAAAAAAACAAAATCCATCTATTTGCTGTCTACAAGAGACTCATTTTCGACCTGAAGAAACCTTCAGATTGAAAGTAAGGGGATGGAGAAATATCTGTCATGCGAATGGAAGTCAAACGAAAGCCGGAGTAACCATACTTATATCGGACACACTGGACTTTAAAGTAAAAGCAGTAACAAGAGTTGAAGAGGGCATTATATGATAATTACAGGGTCTCTCCATCGGGAAGAGCTAACAATTATAAACATCTACACACTGAATTCGAAGCACCCAAATACATAAAACAATCACAAACTGAAACAATCCTATTGAGAAAAATGTACTAATTGCAGGAGATTTTAATACTCCACTTACAGCATTGTTTAGATCAATTAGAAACTCACTAAGGAAACTATTGACCTGAATGACACATTGGAACAGATGGATTTGACAGATATATTTAGAACTCTACATCCTGAGGCTATGGAATTCACTTTCTTCTAGAGTGCACATGGTACATTCTCCAAGATAGGCCACATACTGGGCCTAAAGCAACCCTTAATAAATATAAATAATTGAGATCATACGAGGCACACTTTCATATCACAATGCTACGAAAGTTGAAATAAATTACTGGAAAAAGTCTGGAAAGCCTCCGAAAACATGCAGGTTAAAGACAGCCCTCTAAAGAACGATCGGGCCAATCAGGTAACTAGAGAAAAAATTAAAAGATATATGGAAACAAATGAAAATGAAAATACAACAATCCAAACTCTTTAGTATGCAGCAAAACTGTCCTATGAGGAATATATATTGCAATCTAGGACTATTTCAAGAAACTAGAGAAATTACAAATACAAAATCTAACAGCACACCTAAGGGAACTAGAAGGAGATCACCCCAAAACCAGCAGAAGAGAAGAAATAAAAAAGATCAGGGCACAAATAAACAATATAGAATCAAAAAATTAGTTTAACAGATCAATGAAACCAAGAGTTGGATTTTTGAAAAATTAAACAAAATTGGTGAATCTCTGCCAGGCTTCTCAAAAAGAAAAGAGAGAGCACCTAAAAAGACAAAAATCATGAAATTATGAAAAGCATGAAAATGAATCTACTGCAACCAATCCCTCAGATATACAAGCAATTATCAGGGAAAACTATGAAAAATATTATGCCAACAAACTAGACAATCTAGAAGAAATGGACAAATTTCTAAACACACATCCACTACCAAAATTCAAACGGGAAGAGATAGAAAATCTGAACAGACCTATAACCAGTGAAGAAATTCAATCAGTTAGCAAATATCTCCCAACAAATAAGAGCCCTGGGCCAGATGACTTCTCTAGGAAATCCTACCAGACATTTAGAGCAAAGTTAATACCCATTCTTCTCAAGCTATTACAAAAAGTAGAAATGGAAGGAAAACTCTGACTCATTCTATGAAGCAAGTATCACTTTGATTCCCAAAGAGGACAGAGACGCATCAAAAAAAGAGAACTACAGGCAACTATCCTTGGTGAACACAGATGCAAAAATACTCAACAAGATACTAGGAAATCAAATTCAACAGCATATAAAAAGAACTATCCACCATGATCAAGTAGGATTCATTTCTGGGTTACAGGGCTGGTTCAAATTTGCAAATCCATCAATGTGATACAACACATTAACAAAAGAAAGAATAAAAAACCATATGATCCTGTCAATAGATGCAATAAAACATTGGACAAAATTCAGCATCCTTTCTTTTTTTAAGTAGTTTATTGTCAAATTGGTTTCCATACAACACCCAGTGGTCTTCCCCATAAGTGCCCTCCACCATCACCACCACCTCTCCCCCCCACCAGCTCCCCTTCAACCCTCAGTTCATTTTCAGTATTCAGTAGTCTCTCAATTTTTGCATCCCTCTCTCTCCCCAACTCTCTTTCCCTCTTCCTCTCCCCCTGGTCCTCCATTAGGTTTCTCCTGTTTTCCTGTTAGACCTATGAGTGCAAACATATGGTATCTGTCCTTCTCTGCCTGACTTATTTCGCTTACCATGACACCCTCAAGGTCCATCCACTTTCCAACAAATGGCCATATTTCATTCTTTCTCATTGCCATGTAGTACTCCATTGTGTATATATACCACATCTTCTTCATCCACTCATCAGGTGATGGACATTTAGGCTCTTTCCATGTTTTGGCTATTGTGCACATTGCTGCTATGAACATTGGGGTACATGTGCCCCTATGCATCAGCACTTCTATATCCCTTAGGTAGATCCCTAGCAGCGCTATTGCTGTGTCATAAGGGAGTTCTATTGATAGTTTTTTGAGGAACCTCCAAACTGTTTTCCAGAGCGACTGCACCAGGTTACATTCCCACCACCAGTGTAGGAGGATGCCCGTCTCTCGACACCCTTGCCAGCATCTATAGACTCTTGATTTGTTCATTATAGCCACTCTGACTGGCATGAGGTGGTATCTCAGTGTGGTTTTGATTTGTGTTTCCCTGATGATGAGTGATGTTGAGCATCATTTCATATGTCTGTAGGCCATCTGGATGTCCTCTTTGGAAAAGTTTCTGTTCATGTTTTATGCCCATTTATTTGTTATTTGGGTGTGAAGTATGGTGAGATCCTTGTAGATTTTGGATACTAGCCCTTTATCAGATATGTCATTTAGAACCATCTTATCTCATTCTCTCAGTTGCCTATTAGTTTTTGTGATTGTTTCCTTTACAGTGAAGAAACTTTTTACCTTGATGAGGTCCCAAAAGTTCAGTTTTGTTTTCATTTCCCTTGCCTTTGGGGATGTGTCGAGTAGGAAATTGCTGTGGTGGAGGTCTAGGAGGGTTTTTTTCCTACTTTCTCCTCGAGGGTTTTGATGCTTTCCTCTCATATTCAGGTCCTTCAGCCATTTTGAGTTCACTTTTGTGTATGGTGTAAGAAAGTGGTGTAGTTTCATTCTTCTGCATGTTACTGTACAGTTCTCTTAGAACCACCTGCTAAAGAGGAAGTCATTTGTCCATCAGATACTCTTTTCTGCTTTGTCAAAAATTAATTGGCCATACATTTGTGGGCCCATTCTGGGGTCTCAATTCTTTTCCATTGGTCCATGTGTCTGTTTTTCTGCCAATACCATACTGTCTTGATGACAAGTTTGTAGTAGAGACTAAAGTCTGGGATTGTGATACCTCCCGTTTTGGTTTTCTTCTTCAATATTTGGCTATTTGGGGTGTTTTGTGATTCCATACGATTTTTTTTCCAATATTTTATTGTCAAGTTGTTTTCCATACAACACCCAGTGCTCTTCCCCACAAGTGCCCTCCACCATCACCACCACCCCTTTCCCCCCTCCCCCTTCCCCTTCAACTCTCAGTTCATTTTCAGCATTCAATAGTCTCTCAAGTTTTGTATCCCTCTCTCTCCCCAACTCTCTCTCCCTCCTCCGCTCCCCTTGGTTCTCCATTAGGTCTCTCATGTTTTCCTGCTAGACCTATGAGTGCAAACATATGGCCATTTGTAGGAAAGTGGATGGACCTTGAGGGTGTCATGCTGAGCGAAGTAAGCCAGGCAGAGAAAGACAGATTCCATACGATTTTGAGGATAGCTTGTTCTAGCTTTGAGAAGAATGTTGGTGCAATTTTGATGGGGATTGCATTGAATGTGTAGAGTGCCTTGGGTAGTAATGACATTTTCACAATGTTTATTCTTCCGATCCATGAACAGGGAATGTTTTTCCATTTCTTGGTGTCTTCTTTAATCTCGTTCATAAGTTTTCTATAGTTTTCATCATATAGGTCTTTTACATCCTTGGTTAGGTTTACTCCTAGGTATTTGATGGTTTTTCATACAATCGTGAATGGGATTAGTTTCTTGATTTCTCTTTAGGCTGCTTCATTTTTGGTGTATTGGAATGCAACTGATTTCTGCACATTGATTTTGTATCCTGCAACTTTACTGAATTCATTGATCTGTTCTAGAAGGCTTCTGGTGGAGTCTATCGGGTTGTCCATGTAGAATATCATGTCATCTGCGAAAAGTGAAAGTTTGACTTCTTCTTTGCCAATTCTGATGCCTTTTATTTCCTTTGGTTGTCTGATTGCTGATGCTAGGACTTCCAGCACTATGTTAAACACAGTGGTGAGAGTGGACACCTCTGTCATGTTCCTGATCTCAGGGGGGAAGCTCTCAGTTTTTTTCCCATTGAGGATAATATTGGCTGTGGGCTTTTCATAAACTGCTTTTATAATGTTTAGGTAAGTTTCTTCTATTCCGACTTTCTCAAGGGTTTTTATTAAGAAAGGGTGCTGTATTTTGTCAAATGCTTTTTCTGCATCTATCGACAGGATCATATGTTTTTTATCCTTTCTTTTATTAATGTGATGTATCACATGGATGGATTTGCAAATATTCAACCAGCCCTGTAATCCTGGAATGAATCCCACTTGATCATGATCGATAATTCTTTTTATATGCTGTTGAATTCGATTTGCCAGTATCTTGGTGAGTATTTTTGCATCTGTATTCATTAAGGATATTGGTCTGTAGTTCTCTTTTTTAGCTGGGTCTCTGTCTGGTTTGGGTATCAAGGTGATGCTGGCTTCATAGAATGAGTTTGGAAGTTTTCCTTCTATTTCTATTTTTTGGAATAGTTTGAGAAGAATGGACTTAGCTCTGCTTTAAGTGTCTGGTAGAATTCCCCTGGGAAGCCATCTGGCCCTTGGCTCTTATTCGTTGGGAGATTTTTGATAACAGATTCGATTTCTTCACTGGTTATCGGACTATTTATGCTTTCTATCTCTTCTCGTTTGAATTTTGGAAGTGCATGTGCATTTAGGAATTTGTCCATTTCTTCTGTGTTGTCCAGTTTTTTGGCATATAATTTTTCATAGTAATCTCTGATGATTGCTTGTATTTCTAAGGGATTGGTTGTAATAGATCCTTTTTCATTCATGATTTTGTCTATCTTCATGCTCTCTCTTTTCTTTCTGAGGAGTCTGGCTTATAGTGTTATGGATTTTGTTTATTTTTTGAAAGAATTGACTCTTGGTTTCATTGATCTGCTCAACTGTTCTTTTGAATTCTATATTGTTTATTTCTGCCCTGATCTTTATTATTTATTTTCTTTTGCTGGGTTTGGGGTGCTCTTGCTGCTTCCCTTCTAGTTCCAGTAGGTGCTCTGTTAAATTTTGAATTTGCGCTTTTCTAGTTGAGATTGGCCTGTATTGCAATATACTTTCCTCTTAGGATTGCCTTTGCTGAGTCCCAGAGATTTTGGAATGAAGGTATCTTCAGGTCGAAAATGAGTCTCTTGTAGACAGCAAATAGATGGGTTTTGTTTTTTATCCATTATGCTACCTTGTGTCATTTGGTGGGAGCATTCAGTTCATTGACATTCAGTGTTATTATTGAAAAATGTGGGTTTAGAGTCATTGTGTTCCCCCTAGAATTCATGTTCATAGTGGTGTCTCTGGCACCTTGTATTGTTTGCAACATTTCCCTCATAGAGTCCCTCTTAGGATTTCTTGTAGGGCTGGTGTGGTGGTCATGAATTCTCTCAATTTTTGTTTATTTCAGAACACTTTTATCTCTCCTAGTTTGAATGACACGCTTGCTGGATAAAGGATTCTTGGCATCACGTTTTTTCTGTTCATCACATTGAAGAATTCCTGCCATTCCTTCCTGGCCTGCCAAGTTTCATTCGATAGGTCTGTAACCACTCTGATAGGTTTCCCTTTGTATGTGAGGGCCCTTTTCTCCCTAGCTGCTTTCAGAATTCTCTCTTTATCTTTATATTTTGCCAGTTTCACTGTGATATGTCATTCCAAAGGCTGATTCAAGTTAAGTCTTAAGGGGGTTCTTTGTGCCTCTTGAATTTGAATGTCTATTTCTTTTCCTATATTTGGGAAATTCTCAGTTATAATTTGGTCGAGTATCCCTTCAGGGTCTTTCTCTCTGTCTTCCTCTTCAGGAATTCCTGTGATTGGATGTTGTTCCCTTTGATCATGCCACTCAGTTCTCGAATTCTCCTTTCCTGCTCCTGGATCAGTCTCTCTCTCTTTTTTTCAGCTTCCTCTTTTGCTATAACTATATCTTCTAATTCACCTATTCTTCTGTCTGCCTTGTCAATCCTTGAGGAGGCTTCCTCCATTTTGTTATTCACCTCATTTATAGCCTTTTTTAACTCATCACACCTATTTTGAAAGTCCCAAGTCATTGTCTCAGCTGCTTCTTTGATGCTTTTTTCAACCTCAGCGATTAATTTTATGACAAGTTTTTTAAATTCTTGATATGGTATGTTGTCTACATCTGTTTTTACCAGTTCTGTGGCTGTGACTTCTTCCTGGATGTTCTTCAGGGGGGTTTTCTTTAGTTTTGCCATTTTTGCTAGTCAGCTTTCAAAGGCTCATTGTGCTCTGTGTACCTGTTAGAATTGCTCTGTTAATGGAGGCTTATTGTCTGTCCAGGGCTTGTCTTTTCGGGAAATATTTTTAATGGTGTCTCTCAGTTTCCTTGTTGTGCCTTTGAATATTTTATTTCCCTACTCAGTGATATTGGGGACTCACCGTCATGCACACTTTGGCTTGTTTCTTGGTGTAGCCCTAAGAAGGAAAACAGACAGACAAACACAGAGGGAATAGAAGCACACAGATGCACAGACAAATCAAACAAACAAATCAAAGGGGGGGGAAGGAAAGAAAGAAAATGGAGAGGAAAGAGACGAGAAGAAGAGAAGAAAAGAAAATAATAAAGGGGGTCAGAGACAACAAAGGACAACGGACAGTCTAAAAGTGTATGACCAGTTGAGGGGAGAGATAAGGATGAGATACAGGGGAATATGTCTAGATTACAAGAACAAAAAAAAAAAAAGAGGGAGAGAGGAGAAAGGAAAATAAGGAGTAAAAATTTTTAGAAAATTAAGTAAAAAAGGTAATAATAATAAAAAGTAAGTACTAAAAAAAGAAAAAAGAAAAAAAGGAATATAAAAAAAAAGGGGGAAAAAGCAGCAGCTGCCCCTTGCGGATAGGCATGGTTTGGTGTGGTAGGTCTCGGAGGCTGCTCAGAGGCTCCACCTTGGTGTCTGCAGAGAGTAAAATGGCGGCATGCCACACTCCGCTGGGACTAGGCACTATAGGCCCCTCTAATGAGTCCGATCTCTTGTGCCACAGCTGAGCCAAGTTGTATTTTCCAAACCCACCTTTGTTCAAAGTCCTAGTCCATGCACTTTTATGATACCACAGATGAGATGTACTTGCTTTGGTGACTGTCTTCTTAGGGAGAGGGATCAGTTTCTTTTGGCTCATGCCGGGATTTTGTCTGCCATGGCCTGAGGCGAGGTGTGCTGCCTGTGGCGAGGTGTGCAGCAGGAGGTGTAGTGCACACCCTCACAGGCACCGCTGAGGACTCCCAACCCCCAGTCGGGATAGCAATAGCCTAGGGGGAGGGAGCAGTGTCTCCTGGGGCCGGTTGGGATTCATGCTGCTGTTGCCCGAGGCACCGGGCACTGCCAGAAATGAGCTGTGACCTCCTGCAGCCTAATCACGAGCTCCGGCCTCCACCTCCGCCAACTCCCTGCCAGGATTGCATTGGGGTGGGGGCTATTTTTTCCCTGTTGGCACCCGGGATTTGGGATTCTCGCAGCCAATACTGGAGGTGAGATGCATCGTGGAAATGAGGTGTGTGCTCCCACTTCCATAGCCGAGGTAGAAGTGAGCACTCTTGGGGCCGCCACCACGGCTGCTGACTCTCCACTGGGATGGTGCAGGGCTGGAAGCTGTTCTTTCCCTTGTGCCACCAGGGTTCAGGATTCGCGCTGCCCAGCAGTTTTTTATGGAGTGAGAGTTTCTCTCTCCAAGCGAGGTTAAACGTTCTTTATCTCTTCCCCAGAGATAGTACTATGAGTGTGTTCAGTTTCTCTGTCTCTTCCTTTTGTCTCTTGTGCTCCGTGCACTTGCCCTGTGTTGGGCTGGGGCTCCCACCTCCCCTGCTCGTCTCGGGCTGGCTCATTTTCAAATCTCCCCAGTTAGCACCCAGTCACTCAAGCATCTTTGAGGTTGTCTTCTTTCTGGATTCTGTATTTTCTCCTTCTGCTCTTGCAGATGGGAGTAATGTCCTTCTCAGTTCGATAGATGGGACAGACGAAGTTTACAGAGCTCACTTCCTCTCGCCATCTTGGCTCCTCTTAGCATCCTTTCTTAATAAAGACCCTCGAGAATGTCGGGATACAAGTAACTTACTTAAACATCATAAAAGCAATTTATGAAAAGCCCACTACTAATATCATCTTCAAGGAGGAAAAATAGAGCTTTTCTGCTGAGATCAGGAACACGACAGGGATGTCCACTGTCACTACTGTTGCTTAACATAGTACAGGTAGTTCTAGTATCAGCAATCAGACAACAAAAAGGAATAAAAGGCATCAGAATTGGCAAAGCTGAAGTCAGACTTTCACTTTTCGCAGATGACATGATACTCTAATGGAAAACCCGACTGACTCCACCAGAATCCTTCTAGAACTGATCCATGAATTCAGCAAAGTTGCAGGGTACAAAATCAATGTACAGAAATTGGTTGCATTTTTATACACCAATAATGAAGCAACAGAGAGATAAATCAAGAAACTGACTCCATTCACAATTGTACCAAAACCATAATACCTAGGAATAAACATAACCAAAAATGTAAAAGGCCTGTATGATGAAAACTACAGGAAACTTATAAAGGAATTTGAAGAAGACACATGGAAATGGGAAAAACATTTCATGCTCATGGATCAGAAGAATAAACACTGTTAAAATGTCATTATTACACACAGCAATCTACACATTCAATGCAATCCCAATCACAATTTCACCAGCATTCTTCTCAAAGCTAGAGCAAACTATCATAAAAGTTGTATGGAACTAAAACAGACCCCAAATAGCCAAAGTCATATTGAAGAAGAAAACCAAAACGGTGGCATCACAATCCCACACTTTAGACTCCACTACAAAGCTGTAATCATCAAGATAGTATGGTTTTGGCACACAAACAGACACATGGACCAATTGAATAGAATAGAGAACCCAGAATGGGACCCAAAAATGTATGGCCAATTAATCTTTGATAAATCAGGAAAGCGTATCCAATAGAAAACAGACTGCTTCCTTAACAGATGCTGCCGGGAGTACTGGACAGCAACAGGCAAAAGAATTAAACTAGACCACTTTCTTACACCATACAGAAAAAGAAACTCAAAATGGATGAAGGGCCTGAATGTGAGACAGGAAACTATCAAAACTCTAGAGGAGCACAAGGAACCAGCCTTCTTGAACTCAACCACAGCAATTTCCTACTCAACACATCCCCAAAAGCAAGTGAATCAAGAAAAAAATGAATGATTGGGACCTCATCAACATAAAAAGCTTCTGCACTGCAAAGGAAACAATCAAAGAAACTAATAGGCAAACTACGTAATGGGAAAAGATAGTTCCAAATGACATATCAGTTAAAGGGCTAGTATCAAAATCTACAAGGAACACCACTCCACACCCAAAAAACATATGACCCGATAAAGAAATGGGAAGAAGACATAAACAGACACTTCTCCAAAGAAGACATCCAGATGGCCAACAGCCACATGAAAAGATGTACAGCATCACTCATCATCAGGGAAACACAAATCAACACCACACTGAGATGCCACCTCAAGCCAGTCAGAGTGGCTAAAATGAACAAATCAAGAGACTATAGATGCTGGTGAGGATGTGGAGAAATGGGCATCCTCCTACACTGTTCGTAGGAATGTAAACTGGTGCAGCTGCTCTGGAAAACAGTGTGGAGGTTACTCAAAAAATTAACAATAGAACTCCCCTCTGACCCAGCAATAGCATTGCTAGGAATTTACCTAAGGGATACAGAAGTGCTGATGCATAGGGGCATATGTATACCAATGTTCATAGCAGCACTCTAAACAATAACCAAATCATGGAAAGAGCTTAAATGTCTATCAACTGATGAATGGATCAAGAAGAGGTGGTTTATCTATACAATGGAATACTACATGGCAATGAGAAAGAATGAAATCTGGCTATTTGTAGTTATGTGGATGGACATCGAGGGTGTAATGCTATGTGAAATAAGTTAGGCAGAGAAGGACAGATACCACATGTTTTTACTCATAAGTGTAATAGGAGAAACTTACCAGAAGACCATGAGGAGGGGAAGGGGAAAAATAGTTGGGTAGAGGGAGGTAGGTAAACCATGAGAGACTCTTGAATACTGAAAACAAACTGAGGGCTGATGGGGGAAGAGGAGAGGGGAAGGGAGTGAGGAGCATGGAGGAGGGCACTTGTCAGGATGTGCACTGAGTGTTACATGGAAAACAACTTGACAATAAACTATAAAAATATAAATAAATAAAATATGCTCTCTTATGAAAAGAAAAGTTAATAAGCAATAAAACAACAACAGATAAAAAGCAACAACAACCACAAAACATAAGGTAGGGGGAAGACTCATGATTTCTGGAATGGCCATATTATGATTCTACAAATGTCTGGCTCTCGGTATATAATTACATGGACCACTCATGGGAAATAATTAATTAATAGAAAATATCCTTGAGGAAGCCTAGCCATTGAACTTAGTACACAAATATTTTTTAAATTGTTTATTGTCAAATTGGTTTCCATATAACACCCAGTGCTCTTCCCCACAAGTGCCCTCCTCCATTACCACCACCTCTTTTCCTCCTCCCCCTACCCCTTCAACCCTCGGTTCATTTTCAGTATTCAATAGTCTCTCAGGTTTTGTGTCCCCCTCTCTCCCCAACTCTCTTTCCCCCTACCCTTCACCATGTTCCTCCATTAGGTTTCTCCTGTTCTCCTCCTAGACCTTATGAGTGCAAACATATGGTATCTGTATCTGTCCTTCTCTGCCTGACTTATTTCGCTTAGCATGACACCCTCAAGGTCCATCCACTTTGCTACAAATGGCCAGATTTCATTCTCATTGCATGTAATACTCCATTATATACATATATATATATATATATATATATATATATATATATA
>NC_043708.1:117432124-117449003 GCF_006229205.1 Suricata suricatta | reverse complement strand
TATATATATATATATATCTCACATCTTCTTAATCCATTCATCAGGTGATGGACAATTAGGCTCTTTCCATGTTTTGGCTATTGTTGACAGTGCTGCTATGAACATTGGGGTACATGTGCCCCTATGCATCAGCATTTCTGTATCCCTTAGGTAGATCCCTAGCAGTGCTATTCCTGGGTCATAAGGGAGTTCTATTGATAGTTTTCTGAGGAACCTCCACACTGTTTTCCAGAGCGGCTACACCAGTTTACATTCCCACCAACAGTGTAGGAGGGTGCCCATCTCTCCACATCCTCATCAGCATCTATAGTCTCTTGACTTTTTCATTTTAGCCACTCTGACTGGCGGGAGGTGGTATCTCAGTGTGGTTTTGATTTGTGTTTCCCTGATGATGAGTGATGTTGAGCATCATTTCATGTGCCTGTTAGCCATCTGGATGTCCTCTTTGGAGAAGTGTCTGTTCATGTCTTCTGCCCATTTCTTCACTGGGTTATTTGTTATTTGGGTGTGGAGTGTGGTGAATTCCTTGTAGATTTCGGATATTAGCCCTTTATCTGATATGTCATTTGCCACACTCTTTTCTCATTCTCTCTGTTGCTTATTAGTTTTCGTGATTGTTTCCTTTGCAGTGCAGAAGCTTTTTATCTTGATGAGGTCCCAATAGTTCAGTTTTGCTTTCATTTCCCTTGTCTTTGAGGATGTGTCGAGTAGGAAATTGCTGCAGTTGAGGTCAAGGAGATTGTTTCCTACTTTCTCCTTGAGGGTTTTGATGGTTTCCTGTCTCACACTGAGGTCCTTCAGCCATTTGAGTTCTTTTTTGTGTATGGTGTAAGAAAGTAGTCTAGTTTCATTCTTCTGCATGTTACTGTCCAGTTCTCCCAGCACCACCTGCTAAAGAGGATGTCTTTTTTCCATTGATACTATTTCCTGCTTTTAGACTAATATTCTTAATTCATAGTCTTAAATACGCTCAAAGGGCTAAAGGAAACTATAAACAATTAACAAAGGAAACTGGTAAAATGAAGTTTCTCCACATACAGAATATCAATGAGTGATGGAGATTATAAAAATGGAACTAAATAGAAATTTCATAACTGAAAAATTCAATAAATGAAATTGAAAATTCTCTTGAGTAATTCAAGTAGATTTGAGCAGCAGAATAATAAGTGAACTTGATAATAGATTAACTGACAACACATAGCTTGGTGCAGGGCTTGAGCTCATGAACCGAACTATAAATCATGAAGTGAGCTGAAGTCTGATGCTTACCTGACTCAGCCACTCAGGGACACCTATCACAATCTACTCCACATAAATACAAACAATTATAAGGTAACACTGTGAAAAATTATACGCCAATAAAATGGACAATGTGGAAGAAATAGACAAATTCCTAGACACTCACACATTACCAAAACTCAAATGGGAAGAATTAGAAAATTTGAACAGGCCAATAACTGGCAAGGAAATTGAATTGGTTATCAAAAATCTCCCAGAAAAGAAGAGTCCTTAGCCAGGTAGCTTCCCATGGGAATTACACCAGTTATTTAAAGTAGAGTTAATACTTCATCTCAAACTGTTCCCAAAATCAGAAGTGGAAGGAAAGATTCCAAACTCATTATATGAAGCCAGCATTACTTTGATTCCAAAACCAAAGACCCCATGAAAAAGGAGAGTTACACACCAATATCCCTGATGAAACTGTATGCAAAAATTTTCAACAAGAAATAGAATTTAACAGTACATTAAAAGAATTATTCACCATGATCAAGTGTGATTCATTCCTGGGCCGCAGGTTCAATTTTCAAATCAATTAGTGTGATACATCACACTAATAAAGTAAAGGATAAGAACCATATGATCCTTTCAATAGATACAGAAGAAGCTTTTGACAAAATACAGCATCGTTTCCTGATTTTAAAAAAATTCTCAAGAAAGTAGGGATAGGAGGAACATACCTCAACATCATAAAAGCTATGTATGAAAGGCCCACAACTAATATGCTTAATGGGGAAAACCTGAGAGCCTTCCCCCTAAGATCAGAAACATTACAGGGATGTCCACTTTCACCATTGTTGTTTAACATAATACTCAAAGTCCCAGCCTCAGTAACCAGACAGCAAAAGATACAAGGAATACAATTGGGAAAGGAAAAAGTCAAACTTTCACTCTTTGCAAATGACATGATGCATGATACTCTACATGGAAAACCCAAAAGACCCAACTAAAAAAACTGCTACAGGTGATCCATGAATTCAGCGAAGTCCCAGAATATAAAATAAATGTACAAAACCAGTTGCATTTCTATACACCAATAATGAAGCAGCAGAAAGAGATATCAAGAAACTGATTTCACTTGCAATTGCACCAAAAACTGTAAGATACATAGGAATAAATCAAAGTGGTAAAGATCTGTATACTGAAAAGCTTAGGAAAGAAATTGAAGAAGACACAAAGAAATGGAAAAAAGCATTCCATGCTTATGGATTGGAAGAACAAATATTATTAAAATATTGATACTACCCAAAACAACCTACATATTCACTGCAATCCCTATCAAAATAACACCAGAATTCTTTGCGAGCAAAAACAAACAATTCTAAAATTTGTGTGCAATCACAAAAGACCCCAAACAGTGAGAGTAATGTTAAAAAAGAGAGCCAATGCTGGAGGCATCACAATTCCGGACTTTAACCTGTATCACAAAGCTGTAATCATCAAGACCGTATGGTATTGGCACAAAAACAGACACATAGATAAATGGAATAGAATAGAGGATTCAGAGATTGACCTGCTAATATATGGACAACCAATCGTCAACAAAGCAGGAAAGACAGGAAAGAAAAAATGACAGTCTAATGACAGTTTATACACAAAAATAAATTCAAAATGAATAAAAGACCTAAATGTGATACAGGAAACTATCACAATCCCAGAGAAGAATTAAGACAGCAATGCCTGACTCATGCTGCAGCAACTTTCTTTCAAAATAAATAAACTTTAAAAAGTTTTAAAGAGAAACCTCTAAAGAAAAAAACTACTAGAGATAGTAAATGAATTTAGCAAAATTGCAGACAACTAGATCAATGCACACTAATCACTTGTATTTGTATATCTGCAAAAAGCAATTCAAAATTAAATTAATGAAATAATTCTATTTAATTATAATCAAACAGAATAAAATACCTGGAAGTAAACTTAATCCAGGAAGTACAAGACTTGTACACTGAATATTGCTAATTATAGCTGAAAGAAAAGAAGACTTAAATAAAGGTAAAGTTGTCCAATATTATGGATTGGAAGACTTAATAATGTTTAAATGGCAATACTAACAAAAGTGATATACACATTCAATATAATCATTATTAATATGCCAACTACCATTTTTGCATATTGAAAAGTCAATCTCGGAATTCGTATGGAATAACAAAAGACCCAAAATAAGGCAAAACAATCTGGAAAATGAGAAAAATGTTGGAGGATTCACACTTCCCAATTTAACTTATTATAAAACTACAGTAATTAAAATAATGTGGTACTGGTGTAAAATAAACATATTATCAATATAATGGAATTTAGAGTCTGAGATAACCCCATAAACCTATAGTCAATTTATTTTTTGACAAGTGTGCTAGACCACTTAATACAGGAAACAATCTCTTCAAGAAATAATGCAGCACCAACTGTATATCAACACATAAAAGAATAAAATTGGACTCTTACTTTTTAGTACACACAGCAATTAACTAAAAATGGATGATCAGCTTAAATGTATAAACTAAAACTATGTGTCTCTGAAGAAAACAAGAGAAATTCTTCATGACATCAATTTGGCCAGAAGCACAAATAACAAAAAAAGAGCAAATTGGACTAATTAAAATTAAAAAGTTTGTGCACCAAGAAACAATATCACAAAAGTGAAAATATCCTATAAAATAGAAAAAACTACTCGCAAGTCATATATCTGATAAGAATTTAATGTCCAGATTATATAAAGAACTTTTTATTCTATAATAAAAAGACAAACAACTTAATTTTTTTAATGAACAAGGAACTTGAATAGACAATTCTTCAAATAAGATATACAAATTGTCAGCAAACACATTAAAAGATGCTCAACAGCCTTAGTCATTAGCGAGGTGTAAACTGAAACCACAATGAGATACTATTTCACACCAACTAGATCACTATTATTTTTGTTTTAAAAGGAAAGCAACAAGTAAGTGTTGGTAAAGATGTGAAGAAATTGGAACACTTGTCCATTACTGCTAGGAATGTAAAATGATGCAGCCACTGTGGAAAACATAGAATTTTGTTATTCAAAAAAGAAGAACATGGTAACATATTAACATTCTATTAACATAGAATTACTATATGTCGTAGCAATTCCATTAATAGCTATTTACAGAGAGAGAGAAAGAGAAGTATTTTACAAAATTGTTCTTAAAGCAGTATTCACCAATAGGTGGAAATATCCTAAATGTCCATTAAAGGATAAACAAACTGCCATGTAGACATTCAACGAAATATTGCTGAGTGATACAAAAATATATAGTACTGATGCATGCCACAACATGAGTAAACCTCAAAAACATACTAAGTGAATAAAGTCAGCCCCAAAAGTCACTAATGATTCAATTTACATAAAATATTCAAAATAGTTGAATCCATACTGACAGAAAGCAGATTAAAGATTGTCAGGAGTTGGGATGAGAATGAATTGGGATTGACTGTTTAATGTTTAATCACTTCCTTTTGAGGGGGTGATGAAAATGTTTAGGAACTAGGCTATAATGTTGTACAACATTGTTTCTTACCAAATATTATTGAATTGTCTATTTTTAAATGGTTAATTTTATGTTGCACATTTTACCGTAGTATAAAATAGATAGAGACTTGTGGAAGGCTGTTGTTAAGGTAAGAAAAGGAGTGTAGAAAGACCAAGTAAATACAATCATAAAACTTCTTTATTTTTTTTAATAATAGTTTATTGTCAAATTGGTTTCCATATAACACCCAGTGCTTCTCCCCACAGGTGACCCTCACCATGACCATCACCCTCTCCCTCCCTCCCCCTCCCCTTTCAGTCCATGGTTCGTCCTCACTATTCAGTATTCTCCCTTGATCTGTGTCCCTCACTCTTCTCTGCTCTCTTTCCCCCTTCCTCTCCCCATGGTCCCCTGCCAGGTCTCTCCTGTTAGACCTATGAATGCAAACATATGGTATCTGTCCTTCTCTGCCTGACTTCGCTTAGCATGACACCCTCAAGGTCCAAGTTGCCTTTCTCTTGATTTAACATCTACTTTATTTGCTGTAGACAATGGACTATTTTACAGAATTATGAGAACATTTGTACTGACAGATTAATTCATTTTTTTCAGAGTTTATGTGAAAAATAGGCCCTTGGAGCTACCTACTCTGCCATTTTCCTCCCTTTTGAGGAATAATCTCATACAGAATTGTAGGTTAATGGGCTTTTACTTGAATACGAAAACCAGCTGAGGGCTGAAGTGGGAGGGGGAAGGAGAAGGGGGTTGTTGGTCATAAAGGAGAGCACTAGTGGGGAAGACCACTGGGTGTTATATGGAAAACAACTTGACAATAAACTATAAAAAAAATTTTAGATATTGCATGAAACTCTTCTTTTTCTCTTTTTCTGAAATTCTAATTCCAGTGTAGTTAACATACAGTATTAACATACAGTTTCAGGTGTACTGTACTGTAACTCAACATTTCCATGTATTAGTGCTCATCGAGATAAGTTTACTTTTAATCATCTTCACTTATTTCACCCATTCCATTGTTCATTTGTTTTGTTTCTTAAATTCCACATATGCATGCCACTCTCTTCTTGCTTGAATGATTTCTAAAGTAAAATACAATCCCCCTCCCCTCCCAGCTTCTTTCAAGATTTTCTGTCTTTGGTTTTGGCAGTTTGAACATGATATGCCTACTTGTAGTTTTTTGTTTTGGGCTTTGTTTTTCCCCCGTCTTTTTGCTAAGTATCCTCCTTCATGTTCTTTGAGCTTCCTGCATCTTTGTTTTGGTGTCTATCTCTAATTTTAAAAAATTATCCTCCATTATTTCTTCAAATATTTCTTCTGCGCCTTTCTCTCTTCCTATTCCCATTACATATATGTTAAACCTTGTGTAATTATTTCCCACTTGTCGTAACCCGCGCTCAGGGTCGCGGCGCCCTCATCCTAAACCCGCAGCCCCGGAACGCTCGTTTGCTCGTCATAGTTGTTTCCCGCGGGAATCTTAACCCGCGGGACCCGGAACACAAGTCCGTTTGTCCATCCGCTTCCACTCTGGGCTGTGGCGGCACTCGCAGCCCCCAGCCCCGTGTAGAGCGGGACCCAGGGTCCGCCTCTACCTCAGGTTAGGGCGGCAGGCGCTGCGGGTCCTTCTCCTGAGGAAGGGAGAGAAAAAGGGGGCAGGAGAGGGAGACGCAGAGAGTAAAGACAGAACTCACGGTTCTCCGATCAGGCGAAAGAGAGAGTTTATTCAAAGAATTGTTCTTTATATAGTCTTCAGCGGGGAAAAAACAAGGCAGCTGACCTAGGCAGGCTACAGAGTCGAATGCATATCAAAGAAGCACCCTGACTTTTGCCTCAGCAATCTTGGGGGATGGAGAACTAAACTGGATACGGTTTTGATCTTTTGGCCACTCACGTCTAGCTCAGCAAGACAGTCGCCAAAGTTATTTTGGCAATCTCCAGCCTCCAGATGCAAATCTTGTTTACTGGCTCACTCAACGGAGTGATAATCCTTGCCTGAGGCAGACAGAAAACTTGGTGGCCCCCGACACCCACTTATTGGAGATTCTATTGTGCTTTTAAAATTATATTTTCTCAGGGTACCTGGGTGGCTCAGTCAGTTGAGTCTCTGACTCTTGATTTTGGCTCAGGTCATAATCACCAAGTTGGAGAGATGGAGCCCTGTGTTGGGCTCTGCACTGACAGCGTGGAGCCTGCTTGGGGTTATCTCTCTTTGTGTTCTTTCCCTTTCTGTATGTGTGTCTCTCTTTCTCCCTCTTTCTCAAAATAAATAAACATGAAAAATTTTTAAATAAAACTAAAATTATTTTTTTCATTGCATTTCACTTTAGAAAGTTGTTATTGGCCTATCTTCAAACCCAGTGACGCTTTCTTTACCACTGTTCGATCTACTGATGAACCCATAAAAGGCATTCTTCAGCTTTGTGATAGTGTTTTTTATTTCTACCATTATTTTGAATCTTTTATAAAATTTCTATATTTCTATTTTTTACATTACTCATATATTCTTGAATGTTGCCCACTTCTTTTAGAAACTTTGCTATATTTATCATTGCTATTTTATTTTATTTTTTATTTAATTTTTAATAGTTTATTGCCAAGTTGGTTTCCATATAACACCTAGTGCTCTTCCCCACAAGTGCCCTCCTCCATGACCATCAACCCCTTCCCCTTTCCTCCTTCCTCTTCAGTCCTCCGTTTGTTTTCAGTATTCAAGAGTCTCTCATGATTTGCCTCCCCCTCTCTCCCTAAATTTCTATGCCTCCCCTTCCCCTTCTCATGGTCCCTTGTTAGGGTTCTCCTGTTACACCTATGAGTGAAAACATATGGTATCTGCCCTCCGCCTGACTTATTTCGCTTAGCATGACACCCTTGAGGTTCATCCACGTTGCTACAAATGGCCAGATTTCATTTTTTCTCATTGCCATGTAGTACTCCATTGTGTTTATATACCACATCTTCTTTATCTATTCATCGGTTGGTGGACATTTAGGCTCTTTCCATGATTTGGCTATTGTTGAAAGTGCCGTTATGAACATTGGGTACATGTGCCCCTATGCATCAGGATTTCTGTATCCCTTGGGTACATCCCTAGCAGAGCTATTACTGGGTCATAGGGGAGTTCTATTGATAATTTTGTGAGGAACCTCCACACTGTTTACCAAAGCGTCTGCACCAGTTTACATTCCCACCAACAGTGTAGGAGGTTGCCCATCTCTCCACACCCTCACCAGCATCTATAGTCTCTTGACTTGTTCATTTTAGTCACTCTGACTGGCGTGAGGTGGTATCTCAGTGTGGTTTTGATTTGTATTTCCCTGATGATGAGTGACACATCGTTTCCTGTGCCTGTTAGCCATCTGGATGTTCTCTTTGGAGAAGTGTTTATTCATGCCTTTTGCCCATTTCTTCACTGGATTACTCATTTTTCGGGTGTGGAGTTTGGTGAGTTCCTTATAGATTTTGAATACTAGCCCTTTATCCGTGTGGATAAACTATCTTTTCCCATTCTGTTGGTATTGGCACAAAACCAGACACATAGACCAATGGAATATAATACAGAACCCAGAACTGAACCCACAAATGTATGGCAAATGAATCTTTGACAAACCAGGAAAGAGTATCCAATGGGAAAAAAAAAAGACAGCCTTTTTAACAGGTGATGCTGGGAGAGCTGGACAGCAACATGCAGAAGAATGAAACTAGACCACTTTCTTACACCATACACAAAAATAAACTCAAAATGGATGAAGGACCTAAATGTGAGACAGGAAACCATCAAAACCCTAGAGACAGGAAATAGCCTCCTTCGCCTCATTCACAGCAATTTACTACTTGACACATTCCCAAAGGCAAGGGAATCAAGAACAAAAATGAAGTATTGGGACCTCATCAAGATAAAAAGCTTCTGCACTGCAAAGGAAACCATCAAAAAAACTAATAGGTAATCATTGTTGTTTTAAGTTTCTGGTTGGAAATTTCTAGTCTCTGTCATATCTGAATATTATTCTGATGCTTGGGTTTGTCTCTTCAAACTGAACTGTGTTTTTTCCTGTTTTTATCATGTTTTGTAATTTTTTGTTGAAGTGAACATAATATATTTGATATAAGATCTGAGATAATAGGGCTTTTGTGAAAGTTTGTATTTATCAAGCTAAGTGTTATGCTGCTTATTGTTCACTGTAGCTGTGGGTGCCAGAAGCTTCAATCTTCTCTGGTTTCTTTGTTCTGCTCTTTCCTGTTGTTTTGGGGGTTTCTTAGTTTCTTAGAAATTTTTAATTAAAAAAGAATCTATATCTTGTACCTTTTCTA
Source organism: Suricata suricatta (assembly GCF_006229205.1). Lineage (NCBI taxonomy): Eukaryota > Metazoa > Chordata > Mammalia > Carnivora > Herpestidae > Suricata > Suricata suricatta. The sequence goes on along the minus strand of NC_043708.1, from coordinate 117,439,911 downwards.
GTTGTAATCCATTGTTATTATACTAGAGATGTGGTGGTATGGCATTGGGGGAGAAGTGTTCTATAATCTTATGATTAAATCGCCCTCAGTTATGATTTTCACGAGAGACCTTGGCCTATTTTTTTCTTCTTTTCTGTGAGACAGGAGATCAGAGGAGACTTAAGCCATCAAGTTTCTGTTCCACTAGATCATACAAGACTCAGGCAAAGCACAGGTTGCTGGCATGGGGAAAAAATGTTGAGGGTATTTCAAAATGGCTAGTATTCCTGGGGAATATTTTTAAATTATTAGTTTTCACTTCCCCATGACTGAAGCCTGAGGATGAGAACCTGTCGGGGCTCTTGGAGGTAAAGCTCAAAAAATATTGGTGTCTCTCAAGACTGAGCCACCGGTAATGTTTTAACTCTCCATTTAGTTCTCACTGAAGCAATTTATCAATTATCACTTAAGTGTATCTACCAATCTCCAGTTTCAGCAGTTTGTGCACCTAGCAAGCTGTGCTTCTCTGTTCTGTATTTACCAATATTACCAATAATTCCAGCTTTGGGGGAGGTCATTTTCCTAATGACTTCAATTCTCTGGTTAGTCTAAAATGAGTTATTGAATTTTAGTTAGTGCACATTTTTCTCATGGTCTTTACATGTTAGAGCATAAGCCATAAACTTGTAGTTTTGTTTCCTTGTGGTCTCTTTGTCTTATTTTGGTATAAGGAGGATATGGACTCATACAATGAGCTCTGGGTGTTCTCTATTTTTCTTGAAGGAATATGTAAAGGATTCGTATTAATTATTTAAATGTTTGATAGAATTCAATCTCTTTAATTGTAAATTGTAGATTCTCATTTTTCTTTTTTGTTTTAATGTTTTTCATGTTTATTGATTTTTGAGAGAAACAGAGTGAGAGAAGCAGAGGTGCACAAAAAGAGGAAGATACAGAATTCGAAGCAGGGTCCAGGCTCTGAGCTGTCAGCACAGAGCCTGAAGCAGGGCTCAAACTTACAGAGGGTAAAATCATGACCTGAGCCGAAGTCAGATGCCACCCAGGCGCCCCTCTATTCTCATTGTTCTATTGCTTCAGTTTTGGTAGTGTGTGCCTCTAGATTATAAATGAATTTGTTCATCTCATATAATTTTTCTATTTTTTTGACATTCACTGTTTCACAATATTCCTTTATAATTCTTTTTAACTCTCTGAGGTGAAATATTGCTGTTGCTGCTTTTATTCCTGACTTTAGTAACTTGAATCTTCACTTTCTTGTTTGCTCAGTCTAGCTAATGGTATGTCAATTTCATTGATATTTCCAAAGAACAAACTTTAGTTTCATTACTTTTCTCTATTGTTTTCCTTTTCACAATTTCCATACTAATTTTTATTATTTATAACTTCTGCCTATGCTGTGTTAAATTTTCTCTTTTCTTTCTTATGGTAGAAAGTTAAGTTCATTGATCTGAGATTATTCTTTTTAAATATAAGCAGACATTGTTATAAGCTTTCTTTCAGGGTGCCTGGAATGCTCAGTTACTTAAAAGTCTGACTGTTGATTTTAGCTCAGATCATGATCTCACAGTCATGAACCCTGCCTCAGGCTCTCTGCTGACAGAGCAGAACCTGCTTGGGATTCTATGTCTCTGTTTCTCTCTCTCTCTCTCTCTGATCCTCCCTTGCTTACACTCTCTCTCACTTTCTCCAAAAAAACCATTAAAATAATACCCTTTTTTAAACAAATTTTTTGAGAAAAATAACATTTAATGTATGAATTTTCTACATGTTTGCATTTGCATATATATATTTTTAAATAGTTTATTGTCAAATTGGTTTCCATATAACACTCAGTGCTCTTCCCCACAAGTGCCCTCCTCCATTACCACCCCTCTTTTCCCCCTCCACCTCCCCCTTCAACCCTCAGTTCATTTTCAGTATTCAATAGTCTCTCAGGTTTTACATCCCTCTCTCTCCCCAACTCTCTTTCCACCTTCCCCTCCCCATGGTCCTCCATTAGGTTTCTCCTGTTCTCCTGTTAGACCTATGAGTGCAAAAAATAATACCCTTTTAAATGCTGCTTCAATATTGCTAATATAAAGATATTTCTAATTTCTCTTGTAATTTGTTCTTTGATTTGTTATGTTTTTAGGAGTATATTATTTAATTTCCACATCATTATGAATTCCCCAGTTTTCTTTCTGTTATTCAATTCTGATATAATGTCTTAGTGGTCACAGATTATGAGTTTAATGATTTCAATTCTTTTAAATATATTGATGTGGATTTTATGGCCTAACAAATAATCTTTCTGGAGAATGGTCCATGGCACTTGGGCAGTATGCATATTCTATTATTGTTGAATGGTGTATTTCTACAGATGTTTCTTCAGTGTTAAGATTTTAATTTTTTCATTGATCTTGCCTACTTGGTCTATACTTCTTTCAGAGTTTATGGAGGTAAAATTGACAAAAATAAATATTTTACGTATTTAAGGTTTAAAACACAATGATTTCATGTAAGTATGTTCCGTGAAATAATTACAAGTAAGTTAATTAATATATCCCTCACCTCAAATAATACCTTTTTTTTTTACTGTGATGAGAATATTTAAGACCTCTGTTTGCACATTTGGAGTATACAATACAGTATTAACTACAATAATTATGCTTTACATTATATTCTCAGAAACTGTTCACCTTATAACTGAAGTTATTACCTTGTGACCAAAATCTGTCCACTTTCCTCACTCCCTAACCCCTGAAAACAACAATTCCACTCTTTGATTTTATGAATTTGACTTTTTAATATTTCATATATAAGTAAATTTATATGGTACACTTGGCAGTTGAACAACATGGGTTGGAACTATGCAGTTCCATTTACATATGGATTTTTTTTTTTACAATATAGTACTGTAAATATATTTTCCCTTATATTTTTTTAAAGTTTTTATTTTATATCCAGTTAGTCAACATACAGTGTTGTATTAGTATCAGGTATACAATATAGTGATTCAGCACTTCAGTACGACACTCTGTGCTCATCTCAAGTGATCTCCTTAACCCTTATCACCTATTTAACCATCCCCTCACCTATAATCATTCCCTTTGGTAAACATCAGATTTTTCTTTATAATTGAAGGGCTGTTTCTTGTCTCTCTCTCTTACTTTTTCTGTCTCCTTGTTTGTTTTCTTTATTAACTTCCACATATGAGTCAAATCATATGGAATTTGTCTTTCCCTGACTTACTTTACTTAATATTATACTTTTTAGATCAATCCACATAATTGCAAATGGAAAGATTTCATCCTTCTTTTTTATATATTCTATTGTATGTATGTACATGTGTGTGTGTATACATATACATATATATATATATACCACATCAGCTTTAGTCGTCTACCAATTGATGGACACTTGCACTGCTTCTATAACTTGGTTATTGTAAAAAATGTTCCTATAAACATTGGTTGAATATGACCCTTTGAATCAGCATTTGTGTATCTTTGGATAAATTCCTAGGAGTGCAATTGCTGGGTAACAGGGTAGTTCTATATTTAGGGTTTCTTTTTTAATTTTTTTTCTCTTTATTTTTTTAAATAGTTTATTGTCAAATTGGTTTCCATATAACACCCAGTGCTCTTCCCCACAAGTGTCCTCCTCCATTACCACCACCTCTTCCCCCCGCCCTTCAATCCTTGGTTCATTTTCAGTATTCAATAGTCTCTCAGGTTTTGCGTCCCTCTCACTCCCCAAATCTCTTTCCCTCTTCGCCTCTCCATGGTTCTCCATTAAATTCTCCTGTTCTCCTGTTAGACCTGTGAGTGCAAACATATGGTATCTGTCCTTCTCTGCCTGACTTATTTCGCTTAGCATGACCCTCAAGGTCCATCCACTTTGCTACAAATGGACATATTTCATTACTTCTCGTGCCATGGAATACTCCATTGTATATATATACCACATCTTCTTGATACATTCATCAGGTGATGGACAATTAGGCTCTTTCCATGTTTTGGCTATTGTGCACATTGCTGCTATGAACATTGGGGTACATGTGCCTCTATGCATCAGCACTTCTGTATCCTTTAGGTAAATCCCTAGCAGTGCTATTGCTGGGTCATAGGGGAGTTCTACTGATATATTTTTGAGGAACCTCCACACTGTTTTCCAGAGCGGCTACACCAGTTTATATTCCCACCAACAGTGTAGGAGTGTGCCCATCTATCAACATCCTTGCCAGCATCTATAGTCTCTTGACTTGTTCATTTTAGCCACTCTGACTGGCGTGAGGTGGTATCTCAGTGTGGTTTTGATTTGTGTTTCCCTGATGATGAGTGATGTTGAACATTGTTTCATGTGCCTGTAGGCCATCTGGATGTCCTCTTTGTAGAAGTGTCTCTTTATGTCTTCTGCCCATTTCTTCACTGGGTTATTTGTTATTTGGTGTGGAGTATGGTGAGTTCCTTGTAGATTTTGGATACTAGCCCTTTATCTGATATGTCATTTACCACTATCTTTTCCCATTCTGTTGGTTGCCTATTAGTTTTCTTGATTGTTTCCTTTGCAGTGCAGAAGCATTTTTTCTTGATGAGGTCACAATAGTTCATTTTTGTTTTCATTTATCTTGCCTTTGGGGATGTGTCAAGTAGGATATTGCTGCAGTTGAGGTCTAGGAAGTTGTTTCCTACTTTCTCCTCGAGGGTTTTGATGGCTTCCAGTCTCACATTCAGGTCCCTCAGCCATTTTGAGTTTATTTTTGTGAATGGTGTCAGAAAGTAATCTAGTTTCATTCTTCTGCATGTTGCTGTCCAGTTCTCCCAGCACCACCTGCTAAAGAGGCAGTCTTTTTCCATTGGATATGCTTTCCAGCTTTGTCAAAAATTAATTGGCCATACATTTGTGGGCCCAGTTCTGGAGTCTCTATTCTATTCCATTGGTCTATGTGCCCTTTTTGGTGCCAATACCATACTGTCTTGATGATGACAGCTTTGTAGTAGAGGCTCAAGTCTGGGATTGTGATGCCTCCCGTTTTGGTTTTCTTCTTCAATATTACTTTGGCTATTCGGGGTCTTCTGTGATTCCATACGAATTTGAGGAAAGTTTGTTCTAGCTTTGAGAAGAATGTTGGTGCAATTTTGATGGCAATTGCACTGAATGTGTAGATTGCTTTGGGTAGTAATGACATTTTCACAATGTTTACTCTTCCAATCCATGAACAAGGAATGTTTTTCCATTTCTTGGTGTCTTCTTCAATCTCTTTCATAAGTTTTCCATAGTTTTCATCATATAGTTCTTTAACATCCTTGGTTAGGTTTACTTCTAGGTATTTTATTGTTTTTCGTGCAATCGTGAAGGGATCAGTTTCTTTATTTCTCTTTCTGCTGCTTCATTATTGGTGTATAGGAATGCAACCAATTTCTGTACATTGATTTTGTACCCTGCAACTTTACTGAATTTATTGATCAGTTCTTGAAGGCTTCTGGTGGAGTCTGTCAAGATTTCCATGTGGAGTATCATGACATCTGAGAAAAGTGGAAGTTCGACTTCTTCTTTGCCTATTCTGATGCTTTGATTTCCTTTGGTTGTCTGATTGCTGATGCTAGGACTTCCAGCACTATTTTAAACAACAGTGGCGAGAGTGGACACCCCTGTCGGGTCCCTGATCTCGGGACAAAGCTCTCAGTCTTTCCCCATTGAGGATGATATTAGCTGTGGGCTTTACATAAACTGCTTTTATAATGTTTAAGTAAGTTCCTTCTATTCCGACTTTCACAAAGGTTTTTATTAAGAAAGAGTGCTGTATTTTGTCAAATGCTTTTCCTGCATCTATCGACAGAATCATATGGTTTTTATTCTTTTTTTTGTTATCGTGATGTATCACATTGATGGATTTGCAAATATTCAACCAGCCCTCTAACCCAAGAATGAATCCCACTTGATCATGATGGATAATTTTTTTTATATGTTGTTGAATTCGATTTGCCAGTATCTTGGTGAGTATTTTTGCATCTGTATTCATTAAGACTATTGGTCTATAGTTCTCTTTTTTGGCTGGGTTTGGGTATCAAGGTGATGCTTGGCTTCGTAGAATGAGTTTGGAAGTTTTCCTTCTATTTCTATTTTTTGGAATAGTTTGAGAAGAATGGGCATGATCTCTGCTGTAAATATATGGCAGAATTCCCCTGGGAAGCCATCTGGCCCTGGGCTCTTATTCATTGGGAGATGTATGATAAAGGATTCTATTTCTTCACTGGTTATTGGTCTATTCATGCTTTCTATCTCTCCCCTTTTGAATTTTTGTAGTATATGTGCATTTAGGAATTTGTCCATTTCCTCTGGGTTGTCCAGTTTGTTGGCATATAATGTTTGATAGTAATCTCTGATAATTGCTTGTATTTCTAAGGGATTGGTTGTAATAGATCCTTTTTCAGTCATGATTTTATCTATCTGGGTGCTCTCTCTTTTCTTTCTGAGGAGCCTGGCTAGAGATTTATCGATTTTGTTTATGTTTTCAAAGAACCAACTCTTGGTTTCATTGATCTGCTCGACTGTTCTTTTGGATTCTATATTGTTTATTTCTGCTCTGATCTTTATTATTTCTTTTCTTCTTCTGTGTTTGGGGTGCTCTTGCTACTCCCCTTCTAGTTCCTTTAGGTGCTGTCAGATTTTGAATTTTCACTTTTTCTAGTTTGTTGAAATAGGCCTGATTACAATGAACTTTCCTCTTAAGGCTGCCTTTTTCTGCTTCCCATAGATTTTGGATTGTTGTATTTTCATTTTCATTTGTTTCCATATATTTTTAATTTCTTCTCTAATTGCTTGATTAGCCAATTCATTCTTTTAGTAGGATTGGTTTAAACTCCACGTTTTTGGAGGTTTTTCAGACTTTTTCCTGGGGTTCATTTTACGTTTCATAGCATTGTGATCTGAAAGTGTGCATGGTATGATCTCTATTCATTAATACTTATGGAGGGCTTCTTTATGCCCCAGTATGTGATCTTTCTTGGAGAATGTTCCATGTACGCTCGAAAAGAAGGTGAGTTTCCTAACTTCAATATGCAGAGTTCTAAATATGTCTATTAGTTCCATCTGTTCCAATGTGTCCTTCAGGTCCTTTGTTTCTTTCTTGATTTTCTGTCAGTGGAGTATTAAAGTCCCCTGCAATTAGCACATCCTTATCAGTAAATTTGTTTCTGTCTGTGGTTAATTGTTTTATGTATTTGGGCACTCCCAAATTTGGCACATAGATGTTAAAATTGTTAGCTCTTCCTGATGGAAAGACCCTGTAATTATTATATTATGTCCTTCTTCATCTCTTGTTACTGCCTTTACTGTAACGTCCAGTTTGTCTGATATAAGTATGGCTACTCCAGCTTTCTCTTGGCCTCCAGTCCCATGATAGATATTTCTCCATCCCTTTACTTTCAACCTGAAGGTGTCTTCCGGTCGAAAATGAGTCTCTTGTAGACAGAAAATAGATGGGTTTTGTTTTTTATCCATTATGCTACCCTGTGTCATTTGATTGGAGCATTCAGTCCATTGACATTCAGTGTTATTATTGAAAAATGTGGGTTTAGAGTCATTGTGTTCCCCCTAGAATTCATGTTCATAGTGGTGTCTCTGGCACCTTGTATTGTTTGCAACATTTCCCTCATAGAGTCCCTCTTAGGATTTCTTGTAGGGCTGGTTTGGTGGTCATGAATTCTTTCAATTTTTGTTTATTTCGGAACACTTTTATCTCTCCTTCTATTTTGAATGACACACTGCTGGAAAAGCATTCTTGACTGCATATTTTTTCTGTT
>NC_043708.1:117428834-117432024 GCF_006229205.1 Suricata suricatta | reverse complement strand
TTAGGATTTCTTGTAGGGCTGGTTTGGTGGTCATGAATTCTTTCAATTTTTGTTTATTTCGGAACACTTTTATCTCTCCTTCTATTTTGAATGACACACTGCTGGAAAAGCATTCTTGACTGCATATTTTTTCTGTTTATCACATTGAAGTTTTCCTGCCATTCCTTCCTGGCCTGCCAAGTTTCATTCGATAGGTCTGTAACCACTCTGATAGGTTTCCCTTTGTACGTGAGGGCCCTTTTCTCCCTAGCTGCTTTCAGAATTCTCTCTTTATCTTTATATTTTGCCAGTTTCACTATGATATGTCATTCCAAAGGCTGATTCAAGTTAAGTCTTAAGGGGGTTCTTTGTGCCTCTTGAATTTGAATGTCTATTTCTTTTCCTATATTTGGGAAATTCTCAGTTATAATTTGGTCGAGTATCCTTTCAGGGTCTTTCTCTCTGTCTTCCTCTTCAGGAATTCCTGTGATTGGATGTTGTTCCCTTTGATCATGCCACTCAGTTCTCGAATTCTCCTTTCCTGCTCCTGGATCAGTCTCTCTCTCTCTTTTTCAGCTTCCTCTTTTGCTATAACTATATCTTCTAATTCACCTATTCTTCTGTCTGCCTTGTCAGTCCTTGAGGTGACTGCTTTCACTTTGTTATTCACCTCATGTATAGCCTTTTTTTTTTTAACTCATCACACCTATTTTCAAAGTCCCTAGTCATTGTCTCAGTAGTTTCTCTAATGCTTTTTTCAACCCCAGCGATTAATTTTATGATAAGTTTTTAAAATTCTAGATCTGGTATGTTGTCTACATCTGCCTTGAGCAGTTCTGTGGCTGTGACTTCTTCCTGGAGATTCTTCAGGGGAGAGTTTCTTCATCTTGTCATTTTGGCCTGTTTTTTGTCTCTTGTCAGTTTTAAAAAGCTCGTTGTGCACTGTGCACCTGTCAGAATTGCTCTGTTAATGGAAGCTTATTTTCCGACCAGGGCCTGTCTTTTCAGGAAATGTTTTTAATGGTGTCTCTCAGTTTCTCTTTTTGTGCCTTTGATTATTTTATTTCCCTACTCAGCAATATTTGGGACTCAGAGTCATGCACACTTTGGCTTGTTTCTTAGGGTAGCCCTGAGAAGGAAAACAAACAAACACAACGTGTAGAGAAGCACACAAATGCACAGATAAATCCAACAAACAAACAAAAGGGGGAAAGGAAGAAAAGAAAAAGGAGAGAAAAGAGTATAAAAGAAGAGAATAAAGAAAAAAGAATGTGAAAAATAAAGGGGGAGCAGAGAAAACAAAGGACAATGACAGTCTAAAAGTGAATAATCAGTTGAGGTATGAGATAAGGATCAGATATAGGAGAATATATCTGGATTTCAAGAAGAAGAAAAAAAAGTGGGAAAAAGGAAAATAAGGAGTAAAAATTAAAATAAATTTTAAAGTAAAAAAGGTGATAAAAAGAAGTACAACAACAACAGTAACAAAACAGCAGCTCCATCTGGCAGATAGGTTTGGTTTGGGTAGTAGGTCTCTGGGGCTGTTCTGCTGTGGTAGTTGTGGAGGATGAATGGCGGCACCCCATGCTCCACTGGAACTAAGCACTGCAGGTCACTCTAATGAGTTTGATCTCCTTGTGCTGCAGCTGAACCAAGCTGTACCCTCCAGGCCTGCCTCGTTTCAAAATCCTAGCACTTTTATGCTACCACAGATGAGATGTACTTGCTTTGGCGGCTGGCTTCTTAGCCGAGATCTCCTAGGGGGAGGGTGCAGTTTCTCCTGGCCTGGATGGGATTTGTGCTGCGGCTGCTGGAGGCAAGGTGCACAGGTGGAGGCAAAGTGCACGCCCTCACAGACACCACCGTCAACTCCCAGCCCCCAACAGGGATCAGGATCGCCCATAGGGGGAGGTATCAGTTTCTCTTGGTACTGGCTGGGATTCACGCTGCTGCTGCCTGAGACACTGGGCGCTGCTGGAAATGAGCTGCACCCTCTGGCAGCAGAAGGGCGTGCCCCCGCCTCCGCTGCCGCCAAACCCCTGCCGGGATTACGTAGGTGTGGGTGCCACCTCTTCCTCGTTAGCACCTGGGATTCGGGATTCATGAGGCCAATGTTGGAGGTGAGATGTGCTGTGGAAATGAGGTGTGTGTTCCCACTCCCACAGCCGAGGCTGAAGTGCATGCCCCCAGGGCCTCCTCCATGGCCACTGACTCCCTGCCGGGATGGCGCAGGGGTGGAGGCTGTTTTTCCCCTAAGCCTCCCGGGTTCGGGATATGGGCTGCCCAGTGATTATATAGAGTGAAAGTTTTTCTCTCCATGCAGGGTTAAACTTTCTTTATCTCTTCTCTAGAGATAGCACTATGAGCATGTTCAGTTTCTCTTTCTCTTCCCTTTGTCTCTCAGGGACCCCACACGCTTGCCCTGTGTTGGGCTGGGGCTCCCACCTCCCCTGCCCCTCTCAGGCTGGCCCGTTTTCCAATATACCCAGTTTACCCTCACTCAGGCATCTTTGAGGTTGTCTTCTTTCTGGAGTCTGTATTTTCTCCTTCCACTCTTGCAGATGAGAGAATGTCCTTCTCAGTTGGATAGATGGGGCGGACGAAGTTTACAGAGCTCCCTTCCTCTCCACCATCTTGGCTCCTCCTCCCACATTTATTTATTATTGAGAGACAAAGAGAGACAGAGCATGAGCATTGGAGGGGCAGATAGAGGGAGAGACACAGAATTCAAAGCAGGCTTTAGGCTCCGAGCTGTCAGCAGGGGCTCAAACTCACAAACTGCGAGATCATGACTGAGCTGAAGTCGGACTCTTAACCCACTGAGCCTCCCAGGTGCCCCAATCATCAAGTGTCTTTAAATCTAAAATGAGTCTTGTATAGGCATCATATAGATGGATCTTGTTTTTTTAACCATTTTGTTATGCTATGATTTTTTTTAATATTTTATTGTCAAATTGTTCCATACAACACCCAGTGCTCTTCCCCTCAAGTGCCCTCCACCATCACCACCACCTGTCTTCCCCCCTCCCCCCTCCCCCCCAACCCTCAGTTCATTCTCAGCATTCAATAGTCTCTCAAGTTCTGCATCCCTCTCTCTCCCCAACTCTCTCTCCCTCCTCTGCTCCCCCTGGTTCTCCATTAGGTCTCTCTTGTTTTCCTGCTAGACCTATGAGTGCAAACATATGGTTTCTGTCCTTCTCTGCCTGGCTTA
>NC_043708.1:117266612-117428734 GCF_006229205.1 Suricata suricatta | reverse complement strand
CCCCAACTCTCTCTCCCTCCTCTGCTCCCCCTGGTTCTCCATTAGGTCTCTCTTGTTTTCCTGCTAGACCTATGAGTGCAAACATATGGTTTCTGTCCTTCTCTGCCTGGCTTACTTCACTCAGCATGACACCCTCAAGGTCCATCCACTTTCCTACGAAGGGCCATATGTCATTCCCTCTCATTGCCATGTAGTACTCAATCGTGAATATATACCACATCTTCTTTTATTAGAACTTTAGTCCATTTACATTCAGAGTGATTATCAAAATATATGAATTTAGTGCCATTATGTTTCCTCTAGAGTTGTTTCTGGTAATGTTTTCTGGTCCTTTCTAGTTTTTGTTGCCTCTGGTCATGTTTTGTTTTGTTTTTCCTCCATTCAGAAAATCCCCCTAAAATTTCCTTTTTAAATGTTTATTCATTTTTGGGAGAGAGAGAGAGAGAAAGCAGGGGAGGGATGGAGAGAAAGGTGACAGAGGATCTTAAGTGGGCTCTGCACTCACAGCAGAGAGCCTGATATAGGGTTCAAACTCATAAACTGTGAGATCATGACCTAAGCTGAAGTCAGATGCTTAACTAACTGAGCCATCTAGACATACCTCCCCTTAAAATTTCTTGCAGGGCTGGCTTAGTGGTCATAAACTCCTTTAGCTTTCATTATTTGGGAATTTGTTTATCTCTTCTATTTTGAATAACAGCCTTGCTGGATAAAGAATTGTTGGCTGCACATTTTCCCCATTCAGTACATTGAAGATATCTTGCAACTGCTTTCTGACCTGCCAAGTTTCTGTGGAAAGATGTGCTGTGAACCTGATATGTTTCCCTTCTAGTTTAAGGATTTTTTTTCCTTGCTGCTTTTAAGATTCTTTCCTTGCCCGAGTATTTTGTGAGTTTGACTATGATATGCCTTGGTGATGGTCAGCTTCTTTTGAATTTAATGAAAGCTCTTTGTGCTTCTTGGGTGTTAATGTCTGTGACCCTTCTACAAGTAAGAAAGTTTTTAGCTATAATCTGTTCACATAAACCTTCTTTCCCTTTTTCTTTCTTAATCTCTGGGACTCCTATGATACAAATGTTAGTCCTCTTTAATAAGTCGCTGAGTTCTCTACATCTTGTATAACTATTTTTGGCCTTTGTATCCTTCTTCTTTTTGGCTTTATTATTTTCCAGAATTTTATGTTCTATATCACAGATTCACTGCTCCGCTTCATCCATCCTTGCTATCATGGCATCCATTCAAGAGTACATCTCAATAATAGCATTTTTAATTTTGACTTGAGATTTTAGTTCTTTTATCCTCATAGAAAGGGATTCTCTGGTATCTTCTATTCTTTTTCAACCCCAGCTAGTATTTTTATAATCATAGATTTTTTAAATTAAATTTATTTTTTATGTTTATTTATTTATGAGTGAGAGAAAGCAAAAGGATGAGCATGAGTGAGGGAGGAACACACAGAGAGAGACAGAGAATCCCAAGTAGACCCTGCACTGTCAGCACAGAGCCCAATGAGGGGCTTGATCCCATAAACAGTGAGATTATGGCTTGAGTGGAAACCAAGAGTTGGACACTCAACAAATTGAGCCACCCCAGGTACACCTATAATTGTTGTTTTCAATTCTAGTTCAGACATTTTACTTATATTTGCGTCACTTAAATCCCTGACTGTGAGTTCCATTGCCTGTACTTTCTTTTGGGATGAGGTTTTCTGTCTTATTATTTTTTTCCAGAAAAGAAAACAAAAAAAGAAAGACAAGAACACACACACACACACACACACACACACACACACAGAAACAAAAAAAACAAACAAAAAGCAAAACATACAAAAAAATAGACCTTGAGTACATTTTGTTCTGCTTCATAAAAGAATTTAGATCCAAACATGAATTAAAAATTAAAATTAAAATAAACCCAAAAAACAATAAAAAAAAAAAAAAGAGGCATGTGGGTGGCTCAGTATGTTAAGCATCTTCAGCTCAGGTCATGATCAGGGTTCACAAATTTGAGCTGCCCATTGGTCTCTGTGCTGACAGCTCTGAGCCTGGAGCCTGCTTCAGATTCTGTGTCTCACACTCTCTCTCTCTCTCTCTCTCTCTCTCTCTCTCTGCCCCTCCCCTGCTCATGCATTGTCTCTCTCTCTTTCTCAAAAAATAAATAAAAACATTAAAACACAAATAGTAGAAATATAAACTGTATATATAAAAATAAAAATAATGGAAAAAAGAAAAAGAATTAAAAATGAGAAAATAAATGAAAATAAAAACTAAGGAATAAAATGGAAGTTAGATCCTAATTCCCCTAGAGCTGGAGCTTTGCAGGACTTTGATCATTAACTTGGTGCAAAGGAGTTGTTTGTGTTGGTCTTCCTCGGTAAGGGACCTGCTGCACTGACTTGTTTCAGTGGAAGTGCACCTGAAGTGTGCGGGGCTTATGGCTTGGTGTAAGTGGCTCCACCTCCACTAAGTGATGCTGTTTTGCACTCTGAATACTTTCAGCTCGGCTGCACTCTGCTCTATAGCCCAGGAGCTGAATGTCCCCTGCCCCCACTCTTCATGGAAACCTCACAGAAGGACAATTAATCGCCTCTCTTGTGTTTCCAGTTTCTGTCAGAACCCTGTGTTCACCCAGCTTGTATCCCAGCTTTATTTCGGACACATGACTGAATTTCAAAACTCCAAATTTTAGGGATTCCCACCGTAAGAACCCGTGCTGTTCCCTTGGGGGAGAATCTCACTGCACTTTTGCCAGCTCATGTGAAAAAGGCAGTGGCAAGACTCTGCTGCTGCTCAGAGTTTATGTCAAAACAGGGCAAAAAGCAGGCACGCCTCCTTGAACACCTCAGTCGGGGTGAGGCATCTCTCTTAAGCCTGGATACAGTGCAGAACTTTGGTGTGACCCCTCTTTCTTTCAACCCAAGGGATCCCCCATCCACACTGTCACTCCTTGTATTATAACCCACTTCACCACTTGAACGCCTTTCAGCCAGGTTCTTCACCCAGGGTAGGGGACTGCTATAAGTTCAGATTTTGTGCTTTGCTACTTTCACTACTTTGCAGTAGCCTCCTTAAACTTGCTTCTTCCCCAGTGCTGACCCAGAGCAATATCACTCCTTGTAAAGTCTCTGCACCTCCTACCTTCCCAAGGATGGTTCTTTTTCTACATGTAGTCTTGCAGTTTTTGTTCATTCAGACCTCCTATTATTTCTTTGGTGTTCAGAATGATTTGATAACTCTATAGCTATGTTTAAGGGATTCTCATCCCCAAGATTAGGATTACCCTACTTCTTTGACAGCTTCTTCACCTCCCCAAAACAAGTTCTTTTTCTTTCTTTGTTTCTTTATTTTTAAAAGAAAGATAAGGGCACCTGGTTTGCTCAGTCAGTTGACTCTTGATCTCAATTCAGATCATGATCTCACAATCCTGGAATTGAGCCCTGAATTAAGCCCCACATCAGGCTCTATGCCAACAGCTCCAAGACTACATGGGATTGTCTCTCTCCCTCTCTCTGCCTTTCCCCTGCTCCAATAATCTCTGCCTTTTAATTGGTGTATTGAAATCACTGATTTTTTTTGTAGTATAGTTGACACAAAATATTACATTAGTTTTAGGTGTACAACATAATAATTCAACACTTTTATACATCATTATATGTTCACCACAAATGGAGCTACCATCTATCTCCATATATTATTATAATATTATTGAATGTATTCCTTAACTGTGCCATTCATTCCCATGATTTATTTATTCCATAACTGAAAGTTTGTTCTTCCCACTTTCCTTTACCCTTTATTTATTTTGTGTAAACCTCCACCCCTGTCATCTCTGGTAACCATCAGTTTGTAATCTGTATTAATAGGTCTAATTCTGCTTGTTAATTATTTTTTATATTTTGATATGTGAAATCATATGATATTTGTCCTTCTGTTTTTTTTTCATGTTTTGATTTAAATTTCACTTAGTTAACATACTCTGTAATATGTTTTAGGTGTAGAATTCAGTAATTCACCATTTACATTCAACACCCAGGGCTCATCACAAGAAGTGCCTTCCTTAATACCCATAATCCATTTAACCTATCAACCAATCCACCTTCCCTCCAGCAACCCTCAGTTTGTTCTCTTAATTAGAGTCTGTTTTCTGGTTTGCCTTTCTTTTTTCTTTCCCCTATGTTCATCTCTTTGTTTCTTAAATTCCGTATGTGAGTGCTATCATATGGTATTTGTCTTTCTCTGACTGACCTGCTTTACTTAATAGTTTCTATTTCCATGAACATCATTGCAAATGGCTAGATTTTATTCTTTTTGATGGCTATGTAATATTCTCTTGTATATACATATGACATCTTATTTAACCATTCATCAGTTGATGGAAATCTGGGCTTTTTTTCTTAATTTGACTATTGAAATAATGCTGCCGTAAACATCAGGGTTCATGTATTTCTTCAAATCAGTAGTTTTGTATCCTTTAGGTAAATACCTAGTAGTGTAATTTTGAGTTATAGTTATGTTTTTAACTTTTTGTTTTGTTTTGTTTTTAACTTTTTGAGGATCCTCCATACTATTGTCCAGAGTGGATACATCAGTTTACATTGCCACCATTAGTGAAAGAGGATTCCAACTTCTCCACATTGTTGCCAACTTCTGTCGTTTACCATGTTGTTAATTTTAGGCACTCCAACAGGTGTGAGGTGATATCTCATTGTAGTTTTGATTTGTATTTCCCTGATGATGAGTGATGTTGAACATCTTTTCATGTGTCTTTTAGCCATCTGTGTATTTACCTTTAAAAATGTCTATATTTCTCTTCTGCCCATTGTTTAACTGTATTATTCCTTTTTTGGGTGCTGAGATTGATAAGCTCTTTATAGATTTTGGATAATAACCCTTTATCAGATATGTAATTGCAAATATCTTCTCCCATTTTTTTGGTTGTCTTTTAGTTTTATTGATTGTTTCCTTTGCAGTGTAGAAGCTTTTTATTTTGATGAAGTCCCAATAATTTATTTTTGCTTTTGTTTGTTTTGTCTGAAGAGACATACTTAGCAAAAAATTCCTACAGCCAATGTCAAAGGGGTTATTGCCTGTGTTCTCCTCTAAGATATTTATAATTTCCTGTCCCAAATTTAGGTCTTTCATACATTTTTAATTTATTTTTAAAATACGTATGGTTAAGAAGTGGTTCAGTTTCATTTTTTTTATTGTTGCTGCCCAGTTTTCTCCACACAATTTTTATGTTGATTTTTTTTTTTTTTGAGAGAGAGAGACAGAGTGTGAGCAGGGGAGGGGCCGAGAGAGAGAGAGACAGAATTTGAAGCAGGCTCCAGGCTCTGAGCTGTCAGGACAGAGCACAATATAGGGCTCAAACTGATGTGAGATCATGACCTGAGTCAAAGTTGAATGCTTAACCAACTGAGCCACCCAGGTGCCCCCCAACATAATTTTTTGATGAAACTTTCCTATTGGATATTCTTTTCTGATTTTTTAAAATATTAGTTGACCATATAGTAGTGGGTTTATTTCTGGGTTTTCTATTTTGTTCCACTGATCTATGTGTCTTTTTTTGTGCCACTACCATATGGTTTTGATCACTACAGCTTTGTAATATAACTTGAAGTCCAGAATTGTTATGCCTCCAGCTTTGCTTTGCTTTTCCAAAGTTGCTTTGGCTATTCAGAGTCATTTGGGATTTTAGGATTGTTCTAGCTCTGTGAAAACTGCTCTTTGTATTTTGATAGGATTGCATTGAGTGTGTATATTTCTTTGACTGGTATAGACATTTTGACAATATTTACTCTCTCAATCCACAAGCAGAAAATGTTTATTTCTTTGTGTCTTCAATTACTTTCATCAGTGGTTTACAGTTTTCACATTACAGATCTTTTACCTCTGACAAGGCTTATTCCTAAATATCTTATGTTTTGGTGCAGTTGTAAATGGGATCAATTCCTTGATTTATCTTTCTGATGTCTCATTATTGGTGTATAGTAATGCAACAGATTTCTGTATGTTGATTTTGTAGCCGTGATTTCACTGGATTCATGTATCAATTCTAGCAGATTTTTGGTGGCATTTTTCACGTTTTCAAATATAGTGTAACATGTCATCTGCAAATAGTGAAAGTGACTTCTTCCTTGCTGATTTGGATACCTTTTATTTCTTTTTGTTGTCTGTTTGCTGAGGTTAGGACTATGACTACTATGTTAGATAACAGGGCTGAGAGTGGATATCTCTGTCTTATTCCTGACCGTAGAGGAAAAGCTCTGGTTTTCCCCATTGAGAATGATATTAGCTGGTTTTTTTTAAATTATGGCCTTTAACATATTAAAGTATATTCCGTCTATACCTACTTTCTTGGTCATTGCTACATCAGGTCCCCAAAGTTTGGAATTTTAAAAGTCAGTAGGCTTCATGGGGGTAGAGCCAAAGGTGTGCTGCTCCAGGCAGGCAAGCATGGAGATAGACAGTGTGAAAACAGCAATATGAAAAATGCCTGGTATGCATGAGGGAAATAATTCACTCCTCTGGAAGTGCTTCCCTGAGAGCAGCAAGCATGGACTCCCCTTTCTGGGTACAAAGGAGTGGCCTGATGCCATTTCCCTTTCCCACCCCATGGCATAAACCAACTTCAGTAAACAACACAGCACCAACACTGCCTGCCAAACCTGCTTACACCAAGTTTGTCCCCCTGCATTCTGCTGGTGTTGCTTTTCTTGAACAAGTGTGCTTAAGGACAAGCACAGCAAGCCCTTCCCCAGCTAAGCATCACAACCTCCCACATGCACCATATCTACTAACCATAGAGTTCTGCAAAATTCCAGTTCTAAGTCTCTTAACAAGAAAACCAGAACATAGCTACTTAAAACTTGCCACACTCTAGCCATGGTCCAAACACTGCCCACTGAAGCAAGAAGAACCTCTGTCAGATGATTGACCTGGGGAATAAAACAGCCAAAATACAGCAGGACAATGTACAGGGACACACCAAAGACACTCCCCAAAGCTCCACATCCTAAACATTATATGACCTCTTCTTAATAAAGCCATTGCTCTCAGAAAAGGAAACATAACAGGCTTTTGTAACACAGAGAAGAAGACAGAGACCTAGAAAATATGCCAAGGCAGAGGAATCCATTCCAAAATAAAGAGCAAGAAAAGGCCAAAGCCAGTGTTCTAATCAAAATAGATATAAATAATATGCCTAATCCAGAATTTAAAGCAGTAATCATAAGCATACTAGCTGGACTCAAGAAAATCAGGAAGACATCAGGGATATCCTTACCATAGGGATAAAAGAGCTAAAACTAATCAAGCTGAAGTGAAAAATGCAATAACTGAAATTGAAAACTGAGTGGATGTAATGACCACAAGGAGGAAGCAGAAGAACAAATAAGTGATATAAAAAATACAATTATGGAAAACAATGAAGCTAAACAAAAGAGAGAAAGAAAAGTTTGGATCATGAGAGTAGACTTAGTTAACCCAGTGACTCCAGGAAATGCAATAATATTCATATCATAGGAGTCCCAAAGGAGGCAGATTTATTTGAGGAAATTATAGCTGAAAACTTCTTTAATTGGGGAAGGAAACAGACATCTAGATTGAGAAGGCACAGGGAACTCCCATTAAAATTTTAGAAAGCAGGCCAACACCAAGACATATTGTAATTAAATTTTCAATATGTAGTGATAAAGAAACAATCCTAAAAGCAGCAAGACAAAAGAAGTCCTTAACTTACAAAGAGAAACAAATAAGACCAATAAGTCTATCAGCAGATTTCTCAACAGAAACGTGGCAAGCCCAAAGGGAGTGGCATGATGTATTCAATGTGATGAATGGGAAAAATTAGCAACCAAGAATATTTTATCCAGCAAGGCTATCATTCAGAAAAGAAGGAGAGATGGTTTTCCAAACAAAAATTAAAGAAGTTCATAACCACTAAACCAGCACTGCAAGAAATATTAAAGGGAACCCTTTAAGTGGGAAGGAAAGACCAAAAGTGACAAAGACAAGAAAGTAACAATCTCCAGAAACAACAATGAGTAATAAAATGGCACTAAATACATATCTATCAATAATCTCCTTGATGCATGTGGACTCAATGTTCCAATGAAAAGACAGTGGGTGTCAAACTGGATAAAAAACGAAGACCTATCTATATGCTGCCAACAAGACACTCATTTTAGACCTAAAGACACCTAAAGGTAGAAAGTGAGGGGATGGAGAAATATTTGTCATGCAAATGGACATCAAAAGAAAGCTAGAGTAACAATACTTAGACAAATTAAATTTTAAAACCAGACTGTAACAAAAGATGAAGGGTGCTATATCATAATAAAGGGGATTATCCAACAGAAGATTTAACAATGGTAAATATTTATGCCCCCAACTTGACACACTCAAATATATAAAAGAATTACTAACAAACATAAAGAAACTCAATGATAATACAATAAGAGTAGGGGACTTAACACCCCATTTACTGCAATGGACAGATATTCTAATCAGAAAATCAACAAGAAAACAATACCTTTCACTGACACACTGGACCAAATGGACTTAACAGATATATTCAGAACAGTCCACCTTAAAGTGGCAGAGAGTACACATTCTTTTCAAGTTCACATGGGACATCCTGTAGAATAGATTACATACTAGGTCACAAATAAGTTCTCAACAGGGTAAAAAAGATTGAGATATACCATGCATATTTTCTGACCACAGCACTACGAAACTTGAAATCAACCATAAGAAATAATTTGGAAAGACCACAAATACATGAACGTTAAATAGCATGTTGGTAAATAATGAATGGGTCAACCAGGAAATCAAAGAAGAAATAAAAAATACATGGAAACTAATGAAAAGGAGAACATAACTGTCAAAAACCTTTAGGTTGCTGCAAAAGTGGTCATAGGAGGGAAGTGTATAGCAATAGAGGCCTACTTCAGTAAACAAGAAAAATGTCAAATAACCTAAGCTTGTCCCTACCTGAGCTATAGAAAGAACTTGAAATAAGCCTAAAGCCAGTTGAAGAGGGGAAATAATAAAGCATAGAGTAGAAATAAATTATGCTAAGTTAAATAGGTCCAAAAAAAGACAAATACCATATGATTTAACTCATGTGAAATTAAAGAAAAAAAACAGGTTAACATAGGGGGAAAAAGAAAGAAGCAAACCAGAAAACAGACTCTTAACTATGGAGAATAAATGGAGGGTTGCTGGAAGTGGGTGAACATGGGGATGGATTAAACAGATGATAGATATTAAGGAAGGCATTTCTTGTGATGAGCACTGGGTGTTTTATATAAGTGATAAATCACTAAATTGTACTCCTGAAACTAATATTACATTATATGTTAAGTAACTGAAATTTATTTTATTTACTTTATTTTTAACAACTTTTAAAAAGTTTATTTGTTTATTTTGAGAGAGAAAGAGAAAAAGAGCAGATTAGGAGTAGAGAGAGAGAGAACCCCAAGTAGGCTCCATGTTGTCAGTGCAGAGCTCAAGGCAGAGCTCAAACTCATGAACCATGAGATCATAACCTGAGCCAAAATCAAGAGTCAGGTGCTTAACTGACTGAGCCACCTAGGCACTCCTAACTGAATTTTAAGTAGAAATTTGAAACAACAACAAGAAAACAGGAACAGATCATGGTATATCTTTTCACGTGTCTATTGGCCATCTGTATGTCTTCTTTGGAGAAATGTCTATTTAGGTCCTCTGCCCATTTTTAAAATCAGATTTGTTGATGTTATTCTGGTGTTGAGTGGTATATGCTTTTTGTATATTTTGGATAGTAACCCTTTACTAGATACATCACTCGCAAATATTTTCTCCCATTCAATGGATGTCTTTTTGTTTTGTTGGTGGTTTTCCTTGATGTGCAAACCATTTTAGTTTGATATAGTCCCAATAAATAAATTTTGCTCTTATTTCTCTTTAGGAGACATAGCTAGACAAATACTGCTACATCCAATGCTAGAGAAATTAATGCCCATGTTCTCTACTAGGATTTTCATGTTTTCAGATCTCATATTTAGGTCTTTAAGCCATTTTGAATTTATTTTTGTGTATACTGTTAAAAGGTGATTCCGTTTTATTTTTTTAACATGCAGCTGTCCAATTTTCCCAACATCATTTATTGAAGAGATTGCCTTTTTCTCCACTCAATATTCGTGTTTCCTTTGTCAAAGATTAATTGACCACATGCGTCAATTTCTGGGCTTTCTATTCTATTTAATTGATCTATGTGTCATTTTTTGCCAGAATCATACAGCTTGATTGCTACACTTTTGTAGTGTATCTTGAAATTTCGATTGTGATACTTCCACATTTATTCTTCTTTCTCAAGATTCCTTTGGCTATTTGGAGTCATTTGTATTTCCATGCACATTTTAGTATTATTTGTTCTAGTTTTGTGAAAAAAAAAGTTGGTATTTTGATAGGGATCGCATTGAATCTTTAAGTTGTTTTGGATAATATGGACATTTTAACAATATTAATTATTTCAAACCAGGAGCACATATAATAGCTTTCCGTTTCTTTGTGTCATTTTCAATTTCTTTCATCAATGTTTTATAGTTTGCAGAGTACAAGTTTTTACCTCTTTGGTTAAGTTTATTCCTAAGTATTTTTTTTTCTTTTTGATGCAGTTGTAAATGATGCTGTTTCCTCAATTTCTTTTTCTTCAGCTTTATTATTAGTGTATGGAAATGCGACTGATTTCTGGTGTTAATTTTGTATCCTGCAACTGTACTGAATTTGTTTATTACTTCTAGCAGTTTCTCGTGGAGCTTTTGGATTTTCTCTATATGATTATATAATTGATGTTTAAAGTGATTGAAAAAGATGTATTAATATCTACTATAGTTTTTACTGTTACCTTATTTTTTTCTATTTTTGTCTTCCACAATTTTTATGCCTTTTGTGAATTTAACTGAGCATTTTATGTAATTATTTTTTCTCATTTTGCCATTTCAACCTATTCTTATTTTAGTTATTGCCCTAGAGTTTGTAATATATATTTAGATTTTAAAATGTTTTTATTTATTACTGAGACAGAGAGAAAAAAAACCACGAGTGGAAGAGGGGCAGAGAGAAAGGGAGACACAGAATCTGAAGCAGGTTTTAGTCTCTTAGCTGTCAGCACAGAGCCCATTATGAGGTTCAAACCCATGAAAGCAAGATAATGACCTGAGCCAAAGTTGGACACTCAACTGACTGAGCCACCCAGGCACTCCTATATATTTAGAACTGATCTAAGTCCACTTTCAAATAACGCTGTACTACTTCACTGATATTGCAAGTACCTTAGAATAATAAAATATTTCTAATTCCTCCTTCCTGTATCTTTTATAATTACTGCTATTCATTTTACTTAAACATAAGCAAAGACACACACAAACACAAAAGAATAGCATTCATGATCAAATACCTTGTTGTTACTATTATTTTGAACAGAATTCTCTCTTTAGATAAATTAAGGATAAGGAAAATGAAGGTGTTTGCTTTACCTTCACTTATTCATCCTCCACTCTTACTTTCTTCTGTTTGTTTGTCTTTAGAGAGTGAGAGAGTGTGCTTGTACAAGCAGGGGAGAGAGATAGGGAGAGAGAGAGAGAGAGAGAGAGAGAGAGAGAGAGAGAGAGAGAGAGAGAGAGAATATCTTAGGCAGGCTCCATGTTCAGCATGAAGCTTGAAGTGGGGCACAATCTCATGACCTGAGATCATGATCTGAGTTGAAATCAAGAATCTGATATTCAACCTACTGAGCCACCCAGATGCCCATTTCTCTTCTTTATATAGACCTCAGTTTCTTCTTTTTTTTTAACTTTCTTGAGGAATAATTAAAAAGTGCAATTGCCTAAGTTTAAAACATAATGACTTGACATGCACAGATATTGTAGAATGATTACAAAGATCAAGGTAATTAGTACATCTATCACCTAATGTAGTTAACAAAATGAACTTACCTGTGTGTTGAGTAAAAATGCCTAAAATCTCCTATCAGTAACTTTCTTTTTTATTTTATTTCTTTATTTTAATTTTTAGTTTGTTGTCAAGTTGGTTTCCATATAATACCCAGTGCTCTTTCCCACAAGTGCCCTCCTCCATGACCATCACCCCCCTTCCCCTTTCCCACTCCCCCTTCAGCCTTCAGTTTGTTTTCAGTATTTAAGAGTCTCTCATGATTTACCTCCCTCCCTTTGCCTAAAACTGTTTCTCCCTTCCGCTCCCCATGGTCCTATGTTAGGTTTTTACTATTAGACCTATGAGTGAAAACATATGGTATCTGTCCTTTTCTGATTGACTTATTTCGCTCAGCATGACACCCTCGAGGTCCATCCACGTTGCTACAAATGGCCATATTTCATTCTTTCTCATTGCCATGTAGAACTCCACTGTATAGATAAACCACATCTTCTTGATCCATTCATTGCTTGATGGACATTTAGGCTCTTTCCATGATTTGGCTAGTGTTGGAAGTGTCGCTGGAAACATTGGGGTACATGTGCCCCTATGCATCAGCACTTCTGTATCCCTTGGGTAAATCCACAGCAGTGCTATTTCTGGGTCATATGAGAGATCTACCTATAGTTTTTTGAGGAGTCTCCACACTGTTTTCCAGAACGGCTGTACCAGTTTACATTCCCACCAACAGTGTAAGAGGGTGCCCATTTTTCCACATCCTCACCAGCATCTATAGTCTCTAGATTTCTCCATTTTAGCCACTCTGACTGGCTTGAAGTGCTATCTCAGTGTGGTTTTGATTTGTATTTCCCTGATGATGAGTGATGCTGAGCATCGTTTTATGTGTCTGTTGGCCATCTGGATGTCCTCTTGGAGAAGCATCTATTCATGTCTTCTGCCCATTTCTTCACTGGATTACTCATTTTTCAGCTGTGGAGTTTGGTGAGTTCCTTGTCGATTTTAGATAATAGCCCTTTATCTGATATGTCATTTGCAACAATACTTTCCCATTCCATTGGTGACCAAATAGCAGTGTAAAAGCTTTTTATTTTGATGAGGTCTCAATAGTTTACTTTGGTTCTTCATTCTTTCCCTTTGGGGATGTGTCAACTAGGAAATTGCTGCGGTTGAGGCCAAGGAGGCTGTTTTCTGCATTGTCTTCTAGGGAGTTGATGGTTTTCTGTCTCACATTCAGGTCCATCATTTATTTTTAGTTTATTTCTGTGTATAGTATAAGAGAGTGTTCCAATTTCATTCTTCTGCATGTTGCTTTCCTGTTCTCCCAGCACCACCTGTTAAAGAGGCTGTCTTTTTTTTTTTTTCCATTGGATACTCTTTGCTGCTTTGTCAAAGATTAACTGGCCATACATTTTTGAGTCCAGTTCCGGGTTCTCTATTCTATTCCATTGGTCTATGTCTGTTTTTGTGCCAATACCATACTGTCTTGATGATTACAGCTTTGTAGTAGAAGCTAAAGTCTGGGCTTGTGATGCCTTCCGTTTTGGTTTTCTTCTTGAATATTGCTTTGAATATTTGGGGTCTTTTATTGTTCCATACAAATTTTAGGATAGTTTGTTCTACCTTTGAGAAGAATTCTGGTGCAATTTTGTTTGGGATTGCATTGAATGTGTAGATTGCTTTGGGTCATAATGACATTTTAACAATGTTTATTCTTCCAATCCATGAGCAAGGAATGTTTTTCCATTTCGTTGTGTCTTCCTCAAGTTCTTTCATAAGTTTTCTATAGCTTTCCTCATACAAGTCTTTTACATCTTTGGCTAGGTTTATTCCTAGGTATTTCTGTTTTTTGTGCACTTGTGAATGGGATCAGTTTCTTGATTTCTCTTTCTGTTGCTTCATTATTGGTGTATAAAAATGCAATCAATTTCTGTATGTTGATTTTGTACCCTGCAACTCTGCTGGATTCATGGATCAATTCTAGTAGGCTTCTTGTGGAGTCGGTCAGGGTTTCCATGTAGAGTATTATGACATCTCAGAAAAGTGAAAGTTTGACTTCTTCCTTGCCAATTCCAATGCCTTTTATTTTCTTTTGTTGTCTGATTGCTGATGCTAGGACTCACAGCACTATAATAAACAACAGTTTTAAGAGTGGACATCCCTGTTGTGTTCCTGATCTCAGGGGAAAAGCTCTCAGTTTTTCCCCATTAAGAATGATATTAGATGTGGACTTCTCATTAATTGCTTTTATAATGTTTAGGTAAGTTCCTTCTATCCCAACTTTCTCGAGGGTTTTTATTAAGAAAGGATGCTGTATTTTGTCAAATATTTTTTCTGCATCTATTGAAAGAATCATATGGTTTTTTATCTTTTCTTTTGTTAATGTGATGTATCACATTGATGGATTTGTGAATATTGAACCAGCCCTATAACCCTGGATGAATCCTGCTTGATTATAATGGATAATTCTTTTTATATGCTGTTGAATTCTATTTGCTAAAATCTTGTTGAGCATTTTTGCACTTGTATTCATTAAGGATATTGGCCTGTACTCCTCTTTTTTGGCTGGGTCTCTATCCGGTTTGGGAATCAAAGTGATACTCATTTTGTAGAAAGAGTTCAGAAGTTTTTCCTTTTATTTCTATTTTTCTGAATAGCTTGAGAAGAATGGGTATTAACTCTGCTTAAATGTCTGGTAGAATTCCCTTGTGAAGCCATCTGGCCCTGGGTTCTTATTCATTGGGAGATTTTTGATAAATGATTCGATTTCTTCACTGGTTATGGGTCTGTTCAGATTTTCTATCTCTTTCCGAAAGTTTTAATTTTGGTAGTGCATGTGCATTTAGAAATTTGTCCATTTCTTCTAGGTTGTCCAGTTTGTTGGCATATAATTTTTCATAGTAATCTCTGTTAATTGCTTATATTTCTGAGGGTTTGGTTGTAATAGATTTTGTCTATTGGGTGTTCTCTTTTTTTCTGAGGACCTGACTAGAGGTTTATCAATTTTGTTTATTTATTCAAAAAATCATCTCTTGGTTTTATTATTCTGTTCAAATGTTTTCTATTTTGTATTTTATATTGCTTTTTTCTGCCCTGATCTTTATTATTTTTCTTCTTCTGCTGGGTTTGGGTGCTCTTGCGGCTCCCCTTCTAGTTCCTTTAGGTGCTGTCTGTTAGATTTTGAATTTATGCCTTTTCAGTCTGTTGAAATAGGCCTGGACTGCAATATACTCTCCTCTTAGGACTGCGTTTTCTGTGTCCCAGAGAGTTTGGATTGTTGTATTTTCGTTTTCATTTGTTTACATATATATTTAAATTTCTTCTCTAATTGCCTGATTAACCCAATCATTCTTTAGTAGGGTGGGTTTTAACATCTCCAGTTTGGGAGGTTTTCCAGACATTCCTGGGATTGATTTCAAGTTTGATAGCATTGTGATCTGAAAGTGTGCATGGTATAATCTCAATTCGTTTATATTTATGGAGGGCTGCTTTTTGACCCAGTATGTGATCTTTCTTGTAGAATGTGCCATGTGCACTCGAAAAGAAGGCGAATTTCCACACTTCAGGATTCAGAGTTCTAAATACGTCTATCAATTCCATCTGTTCCAATGTGTCGTTCAGGACCATTGTTTCTTTCTTGATTTTCTGTCAGGTTGATCTATCCATTGCTGTCAGTGGAGTATTAAAGTCCCCTGCAATTAGCACAGCCTTATCAATAAGATTGTTTCTGTTTGTGACTAGTTGTTTTATGTATTTGGGTGCTCCCGAATTCGGCACATAGATGTTTATAATTGTTAGCTCTTCTTGATGGATCCTGTAATTACTATATAATGTCCTTCTTCATCTTTTGTTACTGCGTTTATTTTAATGTCTGGTTTGTCCGATATAAATATGGCAACTCTGGCTTTCCTTTGACTACCAGAGGCATGATAGATATTTCTCCATCCATTTACTTTCAACCTGAAGGTGTCTTCAGGTCGAAAATGCATCTCTTGTAGACAGCAAATATACATTTTGTTTTTTTATCCATTCTGCTACCCTGTGTCATTTGATTGGAGCATTCAGTCCATTGACATTCAGTGTTATTATTGAAGAATATGGTTAGGATTCATTGTGTTCCTTGTAGAGTTCATGTTTGTAGTGGTGTCTCTGATATCTTGTATTCCTTGCAACTTTTTTCTCATAGACTTTCTCTTAGGATTTCTTGTAGGGCTGGTTTGGTGGTCATGAATTCTCTTAATTTTTATTGACAACACCTTTGTCTTTCCTTTTATTTTGAATAACAGGCTCGCTGGATAAAGCATTCTTGACTGCATATTTTTTCTGTTCATCACATTGAATATTTCCTGCCATTCCTTCCTGGCCTGCCAAGTTTCTGGTAGGTCTGTAATGACCCTGATAGATTTCCCTTTGTATATTGGGGCCCTTTTATCCCTAGCTGCTTTCAGAATTCTCTCTTTATCTTTATATCTTGTCAGTTTCACTTTGATATGTTGTGCCAAAGGTCAATTCAAGTTATGTCTTAAGAGGGTTCTCTGTGCCTCTTGGATTTCAATGTCTATTTCTTTCCCCAAATTTAAGAAATTCTCAGCTATAATTTGATCAAGCACCCCTTCAGGATCTTTTCCTCCTTCTTCTTCTTCAGGAATTCCTATGATACGGATATTGTTTCATTTGACTGTGTCACTCAGTTCTCGAAATCTCCTTTCCTGCTCTTGTATCAATTTCTCTCTCTTTTTTCAGCTTCCTCTTTTTCTCTAACTGTGTCTTCTAATTCACCTATCCTCCTCTCTGTGTCTTCAATCCGTGCAGTGGCCACCTCCATTTTATTATGCACTTCCTTTAAATCCTTTTTTTAAACTTGTCACAGTTATTTTGAAGTTCCCTAGTCTTTGTATCAATAGCTTCTTTGATGCTTTTTTCATGTCCAGTGATTAATTTTATGACAATTGTTCTAAATTCTTGTTCAGTTAAGTTGCTTATATCTGTTTTGAGCAGTTCTGTGACTGTGACTTTTTCCTGGAATTTCTTTAGAGGAGAGTTCTTTAGTTTTGTCATTTTGGCTAGCTTTCTGTTTCTTGTCAGTTTTAAAAACTAGTTATGCACTGTGCATCTGTTAGCACTGCTCTGTTATAGGAGGCTCATTGACTGTCCAGGGTCTGTTATTTCCGTAAGTGTTCTTTTAATGGTCTCTCAGTTTCTCTTGTTGTGCCTTTGATTTATTCTATTTCCCTACTCAGTGATATTTGGGACTCTCCACCATGTATCTTTTGGCTTGTTTTTTGAGGTAGCCCTGAAAAGGAAACAGACAGACACACAGGGAGCAAAAGCATCAACCACACAGACAAATCAAACAAACAAGCAAACCAGAAGGGGAATGAAAGAAAAGAAAAGAAAACAGAGGAAAAAAGGGGTGGGGGTACAGAACCAAGAAAAGACAATGGACATTGGCATATTAGCATATTGGCCTTTCCCCCCAGAGTCTTTATTTGTTTTTGGCTTCAGTGCTGATGTCATAGAATGAATTTTGAAGTTTTCCTTCCTTTCTTTTTTGGGAACATATTGAGAAGAATGGGTATCAATTTTTCTTTAAATATTTGATAGAGGGTTTCCTGGGTGGCCCAGTCAGTTGGGCATCTGACTCTTAGTTTTGGCTCAGATTATGATCTCCCAGTTAATGGGATCTCGCTCATGTTTCTCTCTCCATTCTCTCTCTTCCCTTCCCTCAATTGTGTTCCCTCTCAATATAAATAAATAAAAACATTAAAAATATAAATGATTCACTTAGTATAATACACTCTATTTCAATCCATGCTTTTGCAAGGGCAAGATTTAATTCTTTTGGATTGCCAAGTAATATTCTGTTGAATATGTAGACTACATCTTGCAAATCATAAGACACTATTAAATATAGAGAACAAACTGGGGGTTTCTGGAGGGGAGGTTGGGGGTTAGGGTAGATGGGTGATGTGTATTAAGGAGAGCACTTGTTGGGGTAAGCACTGGATGTTGTAGGTAAGTGATGAGTGTTTGGGTTCTACTCCTGAAACCAATACTACACTGTATGTTGACTAACTTGAATTTAAATCGATAGATAGATTAAATAAATAATAAATATTTGGTAGATTTCAACCTGGGTATATTTGGAGTTTTGTTTATTTGGAGATTTTTGGTTACTGATTCAATTTCTTTGCTGGCCTTTGTTCTGCTCAAATAATCTATTTTCCATGTTTCAGTTTTGGCAGTTTATATATTTTTAAGAATTTATTCATTTCTTACAGATTGTCCAGTTTGTTGGCATAATTTTTTTAATAATATTCTATTGTAATTGTTTGTATTTCTGTATTGGTGTTGGTCCCCTCTTGTCTCTCATATGTGATTTTATTTATTTGGTTTTTTTCCCTTTTTTGATTAGTCTAGCTAAGGGATTATCAATGTTATTAATTCTTTAAAAAACCACCTCCTGGTTCCATCAGTCTATACTCTTTATTTGTGCTCTAAACTTTACTATTTCCCTCCTAATGCTCGTTTTTGGCTTTTTTTTTTTTTTTTTTTTTTTTTTTTTTTTTTTTTTTTTTTTTTTTTTTTTTTTTTTTTTTTTTTTTTTTTTTTTTTTTTTTTTTTTTTTTTTTTTGTTATTCTCTTTCTATCTGCTTTATGTGTAAGGTTAAGTTGTGGTTTGTTTGAGTTTTTGTTTTTGGCTTCTGGAGCTAGGTCTATATTACTATATACTTCCATCTTAGGACAGCTTTTCCTGTATCCCAAAGGTTTTGCACTTTTGTGTTTTCATTTTCATTTGTTTACATATATTTTTTCATTTCTTCTTTGATTTCCTTGTTGACTCATTCATTGTTTAGTAACATGTTATTTAACCTCCATGTACTTGTGGTCTTTCTCATTTTGATTTTTCTGGTGTTAGTGTTGGCCTGCTATTTAAAATTTTAATGGGAGTTCTCTGTTTCTCCTGGATCTAGATTTCTGTTTCCTTCCCCATATTAGGGAAGTTTTCAGCTATTATTTCCTCAAATAAATCTTCGGCACCTTTTCTCTCTTTTCTTCTAGGACTCCAATAATATGAAAATTATTACATTGATGGACTCATTGAGTTCCCTAAATCTATTCACATGTTCCATAACTCCTCTTTCTCTTTTTTGTTCAGCTTCATTATTTTCCATAGTTTTGTCTTCTGTATCGTTATTCACTTCTCTGCTTCTTCCAGCCTTGTGTTTATTGCATCAAGCATGTCTCCAATGTCAGTTCTTTCATTTTTCATTTCAGTCTGATTCTTTTTTTAATTCCTTTATCTCTGTGGAAAAATCTCCCTTGAAGTCTTTTTTTCTTTTCTCAAGTCAAGCAAGTATCCTTATGATTGTTCTTTAAACTATCCATTAGACATGTTACTTATATCTGTTTCTCTTAGGTCCCTGGCTGTGACTTATCTTGTTCTTTCATTTAGGATGAATTCCTCTGTATTAACATTTGTCTAAGTCTTTGTCTTCTTTTTTGTGTTAGGAAGACCCATTATGTTTCCTGCTCTTGAGAGTAATGGCTTTATGAAGAAGAGATCTTTATAAAGGAGTGTCTCTGGTGTGTGCCACATGTGTTCTAGTGTTGTGTTTTGGTTGCTCTTTTCCTTCCTTGCTGTAAGAAGTTTTGGTCCTTGGCCAGAATGTGGTGTTTTAAGTAGGTGTGATCTAGTCTGCTTGTTAAATAGACCTGATATTACTTCTAGTAGAATGGAGAATTGTAGGACTCTCAGGTCAGGAGCAGTGTTGTGGGTGGGGTTTTTGCTCATCAAAGATGAGCCACTGTGCTGGGATTGAGGAAAGCTTGACTGAGAAGGGTAGTACTGACAGAATGCAGCTATGTGGGACTTGTAAGCAAGTTAGGCAGTCAGTGTTGCCATTGTGCTGCCTACTGTAGGTGGCTCTGTGTTTGTGCTGAGGGATGTGAGAAAGAAATCACACCAGCCAGCTCCTTTGTCCCCAGAATAAAGTTATGGCACACACTGCCTCTCAGGAAAGTATTCTGAGAAGAAGAAATAATCTCCCCAACTTGTGTCCCAGGCATTTTTTCAGATCACTGTTTCTATGATATGAGATAGTTTACAATTATATTTGTTTAAATATTACTTTGATTGATTTTATTTTTCTCCAACTTTAAATAAGGGTGAATTTTGATGACAATATATGATTTGGAGCTCATTTTCACAAATACTGAATTTGTGAAGTAAATGAGTAAATTCATCTTAATTTTGCTCTTACAGTAAGAAAGTAAATTTGAGCTTATTTTTTATTTAATTGCCAATATAAATCTTTTTTTATAATAGTTTATTGTCAAATTGGTTTCCATATAACACCCAGTGCTTCTCCCCACAAGTGCCCCCCACCATGACCATCACCCCCTCCCCCTCCCCCTCCCCCTTCAGTCCATGGTTCGTTTTCAGTATTCAGTAGTCTCCCTTGATCTGTGCCAATATAAATCTTATAAAAAATATTTTGAATTGTCATATTAAAGGGAAGGGGAACATAAAGGAGAAAGAAGAAGAAAATTTTGGAGAATAGGCAGGGAACACAAGGAGATCCAAGAAATCTTGTAGAGTCAGGAGCATCTGGGTGGCTCAGTCGGTTAAGCATCTGACTTCAGCTCAGGTCATGAACTCTTGGTTTGCGGGTTCGAGCCCCACCTTGGGCTCTGTGCTGACAGCTTGGAACCTGGAGCCTGCTTTGGAATTTGTGTCTCCCTCTCTCTCTTTTCCTTCTTCGCTCTCACTCTGTCTTTCTCTCTCAAATAAATAAAGACTAAAAAGAAGAAAGAAAGAAAGAAAGAAAGAAAGAAAGAAAGAAAGAAAGAAAGAAAGAAAGAAAGAAAGAAAAAAATCCTGTAGAGTCAGTTTGTATTAGATGAGGTGAAAGAGTAAGAGAGAATTAAAATCTTGGGGAATCAATAGGTGTCATAAGGGAGATATTAGAAAGAAAAGGGAAGGAAAATTTCAAGAATCAGAAGATTTCTTAAGTGAGAAATAGTGGAGACCAGCAGAGATGAGAAGATTAGAGAAGAGTGACAAAGACAGAGAAAATTGGGGAATTTGCCAGAGTGAAAAGGAGGAAAAGGAATGATAAAATCTTATAAAAGTGGCCTAGAAAAGAGTTAGAAGTGGGAAATGTATGGAGAAAAATTTATAAACTTGACATTGGAAAACTATTTTGGAGAATTGGCATGGTTTAGAAATGGGAGATGGTTGGGGTGCCTGGGTGACTCAGTCAGTTGAATGTCCGGCTTTGGCTCAGGTCATGATCTCATGGTTCATGGGTTAGAACCCCGCTTTGGGCTCTGAGCTGACAGGTATCTCAGAGCCTGGAGACTGTTTCACATTCTGTGTCTCCCTCTCTCTCTGACCCTCCCCTGCTTGTGCTGTCTCTATCTCTAAAAATAAATTTAAAAAACAGAAAAAAAAAAGAAATGGGGGATGGATGTGAAATGTCAGAGATAGTAATGGAGTATTGTCAGGAATCAAATATGGATGTGGGGTGGAGAGGAAAAAGGTAACAATTTTGGAAAATCACAGGTGTAAGTGGAAGGAAGCGGTAAGAATTTGAGGGAAAACAAATCACTGGCAGAAAGCAGAATGGGGAACTGGGGATGGAAAAGAGAAGAATATACAAAGTACAGATCCAGATTTCAAGTTGAAGATCCAAGGTCCAGGTCCCTATCAGGAGTCAAAAGCCTAAGAAAAATATGGGTGAAAGTTTTCAATCAAACGCTCAAAACCAGGTACAATGTCCAGGCCCAAGCATAGGTTTTGGGCCAGGGTCAAGATCCAAAATGCAAGTCCAAGGACCAAGCCCAGGTCTAAGGCCCAGGTTATTAGTCAAGTCCCAACATTATTGTCTAGATGTGAGGTCCAATAACAATGTCCAAGGTCAATGTTATGTCGAGGTCCAGCTCTATGTTCTAGGTCCCAAGCCTGGACACCTGAATTCTGATAAAGAGGTGAAACATGGACCTTCATTCTGAACATGAAACTTGGACTTGAACTTTACACTTAAATTTGTCCAATTCCTTGGACTTATCTTTAACCTGAAACGTGGACCAGGATCTGGAATTTTGATTTAGGCTTAGATCTTTGATGTGGATCTGGATTGTAAAAATAAACTTTGGACAGTGGACCTTGGAAACTGAAACTTGAACCTGGACTTCACATTGGACTGGTCCCTGGATTTGGCTCTCTAGGTCTCTCTAAAGCTTTACTGATGTACTGCCAACATGCCCATTTCTTATCACATTTTTTTCAGTGTAGATGAATTATATCACTTCAGAGCACAGTCAATATGACACTTCAATGAGGGACCAAACACAGAACTCTCTATTGGTCTAGTTTTATCTAAGGATAAACTCTGGATACTAGTGGCGTGACTAGACTGTGTTCTCTCCTCCAAAAAACCTTAACTATCATCCCCCAAAATAAGATTTAGAAAAGCAGAGACTAGATAAAGTAAGATAGTACTACTGGCAAAACAAACAAATAAACCAAACCAAACAACAAAAAGCACAGCTTTTTTTTTTTTTTTTTTTTTTTTTTTGCTAACCAATGGTCCAGTTTTATCCTTCCTTATTCACTGGGGCAGAAGTTAGATTCTAGCAAATAGCTTCTCATTAGAAATGAAAAGATTTAATTGGATCCCCACACAACAGAAATGGAGAAATTTAGTTTTCATTTTGCACAGATTTAAATTTTCCTTTTGCTCAACAAGTCTGAATTAATGAGATAATTAACAACAAGCTAACATTCATATAATACTCTTCAGTTCACAGAACATGTTTCTACCCCAGTGTAAGTGCCTTGATTCTCAGCTTCATTATGTCTCACTGGAGCTATTACAAAAGCATTTTCTCTGGTCTCCTGCCTCTAGTCCAAAGAATATTAGCTGATAGGTAATTATAGGATCTAATGGAGGCTCTGGATTCTCTCTCAGAAAACTGTGCTTATGAACTTTATGGGAAACTTTTCTTAGAATTTCAAGGGTTTCCGCATACCCCATCCTCTGATCCCTGATTCCATCCTTGCATTCCTGATATAGTTCCACATGTTTTAACCAGGGCTATTAATAAAACCTCCTGTGATTCTTCATTGCTTCAAATAAAATCTGAATCCTGCAGAATAATATGTGAAGCCACTTATGATTTGTCTCTTTCTACCACTCATACACCATACTTCCTGATGTTCACATTTTTTTCCAGGCCCTTGAACCAATTGCTCTTACAGGATCATCTATGAGGATCTCTATCTGAAGTAACTTTTTTCCAGTTTCTCATTCTCTTAAAGGAGGACAGATACCCCGAACATCCACTACCTGAGGCAGATTTGAACACCTTTTTAATGTTTTTATTGTCCCACATATACACACCTTCTGAGTCACTTAATTCAGGTGTAATTCTAAATTGACATTGCCCTCAACTTCAAATCTAAGCAGTCTGAAGACAAATATAACACTTTGTCTACAGCATCTAGCCCAATGAGGCCATAGTAAGAGGTCAATGAATATTTGCTAAAAATTTATTTGCTGAATAAAATGTACTTTATGGATGATATGTGTTAGGCTATGTAAATTCTATAAGTAACTTTACAGAGGCCACGCCAAATTGAAAAGAAGGATCTGGACTCAAAACATAAATATAATTCTTAATCCCACATCCCATGACCACATGATGTTCATGTGCCATTACTGTAGAACCAGACTCAGGATACATCATCAAAGTTAGGACCTCTGGTTACAAGGTGGAAAGAGGGGCATGCTAAGAAAGAGGCACAATATTTCCAAGGAAAGCCACCATCCCTCCTCCCCTTCTTTTTGTGCTTCCCATTGCCAAGAGAGAGATACCACTCAAGGCCCTATGTAGAGGAATTGATAGTGTTCTCATTCATTTTCAAACACTGAACCTGACCTCAAAAGTGATATATTCAACCAGGTTCTGGAGGATGGAATTTAGGAAATAGAGATAAAGCTGAGCTCTAGAAATAATCATGACTTATTAATGCCATTCACTTATTTTGCTAGAGGCCAAGCAAAGCATTAAACATCCTGCAAACTTTCTAAATGAAGAAACATTCATAGGCAAAACAACTCTCAAACTCAGACCTCATTGAATATATATAACAAAATTTGATAGACATGGTCAAACAGTTTCTCTAATGAGAATGTAGATAATCTCTGATGGTGACTTAATTAAAAGTCACCTATAATTTAATAAAATGAACTTCTGGTGCCTTTGGCTCAAGGATTATCCAGTCCACCTACAAGACTGAACATTAAATCAAGGAGCATTTGTGATGAACAAATATAGTATATGGAGAATGCACTCCTTGCCATGTAGCAATGGGTCCATAGCTTCTAGATGGAATGGGTGTGATGAAGGATATGCTGCTGCCTCTTACAGCCAGTTTTGTGCCTCTTCATGAACTCCAAATATAACTATTTTGTTGGATATAAGTGTGTACCAGAATAAAGAAAATCTATGTTCACAACCCTGGGAAGGGAATTTAGAAGGTTACTTAGCATCATACAATGATTGGTATAGGGATAGGCATATAACACATTTGTTCTCTTCACAGGGATTTTTTTTTTTCAAAATCATGATAGAAGAAACTCTTTCTCCTGGAGTAAAATGTGGATTATTGGTAGCCATTTTACCTACTATTTGGGGGGGAAAACTGAGGGATAAAGTTCTGAGGGCCTCATAAGTGAACTACATGCAGCTGTTCCATAGCACAAGGTATACCTCTGTGCTTTTTAAATTAAAGCATAATTGATGGACCATAAGCTACCCATAGTTAATACTGAGCATATCCATCACTACTAAATTTTTTCAACTTTTTTCTTCCACTAAGTTTTCTCTTCCCTCTGCTTCCAAGAAAACCACTGACTCTGTCTCTATATATTAAGATACAATATTATATCATTGGAACAACAATCTTTTATCTATCTTTCTATCTATCTATCTATCTATCTATCTATCTATCTATCTATCTATCTATGAGTTCCAGTATAGTTCATATATATTCTTATATTAGTTTCAGGAGTACTATATAGTGATTCAGCAATTCCGTACATCACCCAGTGCTCAATGTGGTAAGTGCACTCAATCCCCATTACCTATTATGCCCACCAAACCTCCCTCTGGTACCATCAATTTGTTCTCTATCGTTAAGACTATGTTTCTTTGTTTCTCTCTCTCTTTTTTCCTTCACTTGTTTGTTTTGTTTCTTAAAGTACACATATAAGTGAAATCATAAAGTATTTGTCCTTCTCTGACTGGCTTATTTCACTTAGCATTATACTCTCAAGCTTCATCCATGTCGTTGCAAACAGCAAGATTTCATTCCTTTTTTATGACTTAATGCTATAAATGTTGCCCTAATTATTGCTTTGGTGACATCCAACACAATTTTTTGTGTTTGTTTTTATTTTCATATAGTTCAAAATTCATCCTAATTTAATTTTTGCTGTGTGTGTTAATTAATTTCAAATATCAATGGTTTTCCATAATTTTTCCTGTGATATCTAATTTAATTCCATTTTGGCCTGGGAACAGGCTTTGATTTCAGCGTCATTTTTTATTACTGCAGTAAAATTCATATTAACATAAAATTAACCAATTTAAAAGGTATAATTTAGTGGCATTTAGTATAGTCACAATATTGTGCAACATTACCTTTATCTAGTTTCCAAATATTTTTATCACTCCAAAAGAAACCCCCATAACCATTAAACAGACAATCCTCATTCCTCTTTCTCACGGCACATGACAGCCAGTAATCTGCTTTCCATCTCTGTAGATTTACAAATTCAGTCTATTTCATAGAAATTGAATAATATAAAATGGCCTTTTGTATATGGCTTCTTTCATGTTGTGTAATGTTTTTAAGGTTCATTCATATTGTAGCATGCATTCATACTTCATTCTTTTTCATGATTGAATATCACATTGTATAGACATACCATGTTTTCTTTAACCATACATAATTGCTAAACATTTAGGTTTTTTTTTCTATAGTTTGACTATTGGGAATAGTCCTGCTATAAACATTGGTGTACAAGTTTTTACTCGAATACTTTAATGGTTTTGGGTATATACCTATAAGAGGAAATGATGGGTCATAAGGTAATTCTATATTTAGTTTATTTAAGAACTGCCAAGCTGTTTTCCACAGTGACTGCATCATTTTACATTCCCACCTGTAATAGATGAGGGTTGCAATTTCTCCACATCTTCACCAACAATGTTTGTATATTTCCATTTTTCAGTTATAGTCATCCTGTGGGTGTGAAGGGGAATATGGTGGTTTTGATTTGCATTCCCCTAATGTATAATGATGGTGAGCATCTATTCAGGTGGCTATTGGCCATTTGTATAACTTGTTTGGAGAAATGTATTTCTAACAAGTACTTTGGTCATTATTTAATTGATTTGTCTTTATTGTAGAATTATTAAAAGTTATTTGGGTATTCTTGAGACATTCTTATATTTGTACATACATTTACCTTTACCAGAA
Organism: Suricata suricatta; assembly: GCF_006229205.1. NCBI lineage: Eukaryota > Metazoa > Chordata > Mammalia > Carnivora > Herpestidae > Suricata > Suricata suricatta. The sequence goes on along the minus strand of NC_043708.1, from coordinate 117,402,244 downwards.
ATCTTTTCATACAGCTTTGAAATACTTTTTGTGTCCTTCTATTTCAACTGGATAGATTTAATTAGCAGTTATTGTAGGACAAGTTTAGTGATAACAAAATCCCTCAGCTTTTGTTTATTTGGAACTGCCTTCATTTCCCCATTTTTGAAGAGCAGTTTTGTTGGTTATAGAAATATTGGTTGACAGATTTTTTCTTTAAAACATAAATATATCATCCCACTGCCATCTATTTACCAAGATTTTTGTTGAAAGAATTCAGCTTATAATCTCACTGAGGATCCCTTGTATATGATAAGTTGTTTCTCTCTCGCTGCTTTCAAAATTCTGTTTGCCTTTTGACAGATTATAATGTGCCTTGATGTGAGTCTCTTTCTTTAGATGTATCTTGCTTAGAATTTGTTGAGATTTTTGGATTTTATACATTCATGTCTTTTAACAGGTTTAGATAATTTTCAGACATTATTTTTTAATGATATTTCCCCTCTTTATCTGTGATCCCTACAATGTCTATATTGCCAGTGATAATGGCTCATAGGTCCTTTAGGGTGTGTTCACTTTTTAATTTTTTTTCCATCTTTATTTTTTCTCAGCTTGATCATTTAACTTGTCCTGTCTTCAGTTTTTCTAATTTTTTTCTGCTTGCCCAAAACTGCTGTTGAACACCCTAGAAAAAAATTTTAATTCACTTATGGTATTTTTTCATCCCAGAATTTGTTTAGTCCCTATTTATAATTTCTATCTCTGTTGATATTATCCCTTTGCTCATATATAATGTTCCTGATTTGTTTTTTTAATGTTTATTTTTGAGAGAGAGAGAGAGAGAGAGAGAGAGAGTACAAGTGGGGGAGGGGCAGAGAGAGAGGGAGACAAGAATCTATGGTAGTCTCCAGACCCTGAGAGTCAGAACAGAGCCTAACATGGGGCTTCAACTCATGAGCCACTAGATCATGACCTGAGCTGAAGTTGGATGCTTAATCTACTGATTTATTTTATTTGTTTATTATTTGGTCTGTGTTTTCCTTGAATTATTTGAACATATTTAAGATAATTGTTTAAAAATCCTTATTTAGTATGTCCAATGTCTGTGCTGCTTCAGAGATAATTTCTGCCAAATTTACTTCTGTTCAATTGTCCATGTTTTACTGTTTCTTTGTATGTATGTCTTGTGATTTTGTTGTTTTTGAAAACTGGCAATTGCAAAAACAGGCAGTATTTCCAGTCTGTAGGCTGTTTCTATGTCAGAAAAGTCATTCATTGATTAGCTGGAGATGTTCTAAGTTTAGGGGTCAGCTGAGGTAAAGCTTAAGACCTTTCCAGAGCATATTTCTTAACTCTGCCTGTGTGTGACCAAATGAAGCTTAAAGCAGCAGAAGAGGGGGGAAATTATAACATTAGAGCAGAAATAAATGATATAGATACAAACAAACAAAAAACAGTAGGAAAGATCAATGAAACTACGAGTTGGTTCCTGAAAAGCATTAATACAATTGATAAACATCTAGCCAGACTTATAAAAAAGAAAATAGAAATGTCCAAATAAATAAAATCACAAATGAAAGAGGAGAGATCATAACTAACACCACAGAAATACAAACAATTATAAGATAATATGAAAATTACATGCTAACAAACTGGGCAATCTGAAAAAAATGGACAAATTCCTAGAAACATGCAAACCACCAACACTGAAACGGAAAGAAAAAGATAATTGGAACAGACTCATAACTAGCAAAGAAATTAAATCATAATTAAAAATCTCCCAACAAACCAAAGTCCAGGGCCAGAGGCTTCCCAGGGGAATTCTGCCAGACATTTAAAGAAGAGTTAATACCTATTCTTCTCAAACTATTCCAAAAAATAGCAATGGAAGGACAACTTCCAAACTCATTTTATGAGGGCAGCATTACCTTGATTCCAAAGCCAGACAAACATCCCACCAAAAAAGGACAATTACAGGCTAATATCCCTCGTGAACATGGATGCAAAAATTCTCAACAAGATACTAGCAAATTGAATCCAACAATATATTAAAATAATTATTCACCATTATCGAGTGGGATTTCTTCCCAGGCTGCAAAGGCAGCTCAGTATTCAGAGATCAACCAACATGATACAACACATTAGTAAAAGAAAGGATAAGAACAATATGATCCTGTCAATAGAGCGGAAGAAACAGTTGACAAAATACATCATACATTCTGATTTTTAAAAAAAGCCCTCAAGAAAGTAGGAATAAATGCAACATACTTCATACACCATAAAGGCCATATATGAGAGATCCACAGTTAATATTATCCTCAATGGAAAAAAACTGAAAGCTTTTCCTTTATAGTCTGGAAGAAGACAGAGATGTCCACTATAACTATATGTTACTATTTAACATAGTCCCGGAAGTCCTAGCCTCAGCAATCAGACAACAAAAAGAAATAAAAGGTATCCAAATCAGCAAGGAATAAGAAAAACTTTCACTATTTGCATAGAACATGACGTTCTATGTAGAAAACCCAAAGAACACCAAAAAATTTGATAGAACTATACATGAATTCAGCAAAATCGCAGGATATAAAAATCAATGTACAGAAATCTGTTGCATTCTATACCTCAATAATGAAGCAGCAGAAAAAGAAATCAAGGACTCCATCACATTTACAATTGTACCAAAACCCATATGATACCTAGAAATAAACCTAATTAAAAAGGTACAGCATCAATATTCTGAAAACTATAAAACAGTGATGAAGGAAATTGAAGCTGACACAAAGAAATGGAAAAAACAATCTGTGGATTGGAAGAACAAATATTGTTAAAATGTCTATACTACCCAAACTAATGTACATATTTAATGCAATACCACCAACTTTTTACAGAGCTAGAACAAACAATCCTAAAATTTGTCTGGAAGCACAAAAGACCCTAAATAGCCAAAGCAATCCTGAGAATAAAAAGTCAATCTGGAAGCATCACGATATTACAAGCTGTAGTCATCAAGACAGTATGATACTGTTACAAAAAACAGATACATAGATCAATGGAACAAAATAAAAAACCCGTAAGTGGACCCACAAGTATATGGCCAACTCATCTTCAACAATGCAAGGAAGAATATCCAATGGAAATAATACAGTCTCTTCAACAAATGGTGTTGAGAAAACTGGGCTGCAACATATGGAAGTGTCAAACTGGACTACTGTCTTGCTCCATACATACAAATAAATTCAAAATGGATGAAAGATCTAAATGTGAGACAGAAAACTATCAAAATCCTAGAAGAAAACACAGGCAGTAACTTGTTTGATATTGGCCATAGCAACTTGCTACTAGATATGTCTCTTGAGGCAAGGAAAACAAAATAAAAAATGAACTATTGGGACTTCATGAAAAAAAAAACCCTTCTGCATGGTTGAAGAAAACAATCAACAAAACTAAAAGGCAATCTATGGAATAGAAAGTATTTACAAATGACATACCTGTTGAAAAATTAGTATCCAAAATCTATAAAAACTTATTAAACTCAATAACCAAAACCAGTTAAGAAATGGGCAGAAGACATGAATAAACAGTTTTCCAAGGAACACATGAAGATGGCTAAGAGACACATGAAAAAATGCTTGACATCACTCATCATCAGAGAAATGCAAATCAAAACTACAATAAGATACTACCACACACCTGTCAGAATGGCTAAAATTAACAACACAAAAAACAAGTGTTGGCAAGGATGCAGAGAAAGGGGAACACTCTTGCACTCTTGGTAGGATGCAAACTGGTGCAGCCACTCTGGAAAACAGTATGGAGTTTCCTTATAGAACTATCCTACAATTCAGCAATTTCACTACTAGGTATTTTCCCAAATGATACAAAAATAGAGATTCGAAGGGGTACATGCACCCCAATGGGTAGAGCAGCATTATCAACAGTATCCAAACTGTTGGAAAGAGCCTAAATGATATTTAGGAACATGGATAAAGAACACACACACACGCACACACACACACACACACACACACACACACACACACACACACAGTGGAATATTACTCGGCCATTAAAAGGAATGAAATCTTGCTAGTTGCAATAATGTAAATGGAGCTAGAGTATATTAAGTGAAATAAATTAGCCAGAGAAAGAGAAATATATTATTTCACTCATATGTGGGATTTAAGAAACAAAACAGATGAAAAAAGGGGAAGAGGAAAAAAGAGAGGAAAGTAAATCATAAGAAACTCTTAATTATAGAGAACCAACTGAGGGCTCCTGGAAGGGAAGGTTGGTGGGGAATGGGCTAAATGATTGATGGGTATTAAGGAAGACACTTGTTGTGTTAAGCACTGGGTGTTACCTGTAAGTGATGAATCACTAAATTCTACTCCTGAAAACAATTTTACACTGTATGTTAAGTAACTAGAATTTAAATAAAAAATTTTAAAAAATTATGTGTATTCTGCTGCTGTTGTATGGAGTGTTTTAGAAATTTAACTTAAGTAAAGGTGACTAAAGGTGATTTTATGCCCATTTATTCTATCTATAATTGAAAGAGATTTATTAAAATCTCTAACTTTGTGGATTTGTATTTTTCCTTGCATTTCTATCAATTTTCACTTCAAGTATTTCAAAGATCAGTTAGGTGAATAAACACTTCAAATTATTAGGCCACATGTTAAATTAGTTCCTTTACAATTGCAAAGTAAACTTTATTATTTCTACTAATATTTTTTGCTCTGAAACATACTTTGTGGGTATTAACATAGTCATTCTGGATTTATTTGATTGGTGTTAAGCATGGTATATGTTTCCATCTTTTTACTTTTAACCTATTCGTGTATTTAGATTTAAAGTTCATTTCATGATGAATGCATATGGTTGGTTGGGCGGTTTTTTTTTTTTTGTAATTTAATCCTATATTCTCTGCCTTTTCATTGCAGTTTTTATATGATTCATATTTAATATGATTATTGTTATATCTAAAATTAAATCAATCATCATGTTAATTGGTTTCCACTAATCTCATCAGTGTTTTTTCCCCTTTCCCACTTTCTTTTGGATTTTTTATTAGTTTCCTAGAGCTGCTGTAACAAAATACTACAAACAGAATAGCTTAAAACAACAGAAATTCATTGTCTCATAGTTTTGGAGACTAGTCATATGAAATAAAAATGTCAGCAAAGCCATGTTCTCTCTGAAATTTGTAGGGGAGAATCTTTCCTTTTCTCTTTTGGCTTCTGATGTTTTTCAAGAATCTATGGGATTCTTTGGCTTTTAGATGCATTTCTCCAATCTCTGCCTTCATCTTTATATGCCCATCTTCTCATTGTGGGTCTTTTTTTTCTTCTTCTAATAAGGACCCCAGCTATATTGAATTCAGTTCCAATTTAATAAATCTTATCTTAAGTTGATTACACTTGTAAAGATCTTATTTCCCTAAAAGGTCACTTTCACAGTATCAGGGATGAAGACATATCTTTTTGGGGAATACAATTCAACCTGTAATAAATAATTTTTACAACTCTATTTTAAGTCTTTTGTTGGCTTATTAGTTCCAACTCTGTTTTGTTAATCTAATGGTTGCTTTAGGGTTTATAGTATATATCTTTGTCACAGACAGTATGGTTTAATAACGTGTGTAGCTTAAGAATCTTATAATACTTTATTCCATTTCTTCTGTACAACCTTTAGTCCATAATTTGCATTTGATTTACACCTATGTTATAAACTCCAAAATATATGTTATGTTTGAAAAGTCAGTTATCATTTAAAGAGATTGAAACAAGAAAAATCTTATATATTTGTTCAAGTAGTTACCAGCTTTGATACTCTTCATTCTGTTATATAACAATATTCCCACACAATATGTACTTCTTCTGCCTGAAAGCTATGTATAAGATTTTTTTTATCACTGTTTTTGAGCCATTTCATTATTATGTTTTGGTATTATTTCCTTCTTGTATGTAGATTTCAGTGATATTTTTGATTCTGTGAATTTAGGGATTCTTAAAAATCAGATTTGGAAATCTCTGGCTATTATTTATTTAAATGTTTTATCTTTTCCCTTTGCCTTTCCTGTCCTGAGGGAACTCTAATTTATATCTACCCCTATTAGGTTGACTGAAGCTATTCCACAGTTCTTGTTGTTTTCCTTTCTGTGTTTCATTTTGGATAATTTCTACTGCTACAACTTCAATATCTAATATGCTGTTAATCACACTCAGTGGATTTTTCATTTCAAGCCTTATTGTTTTAACCTCAAGAAGTTTCAAGTCCTTTTAAAAATATCTCTCATGTCTTTACTTTGAACATATGAAATGTAGTCACAGTAACTGTTTTTAATGTCCTTGTGTGCTAGTTCTTACATCATTTTTTATACTAATGAAAAGTAAGTACATAAAAAGATGCTAGACATTAGTAGGCATCCAGGAATTTAAAATATAAGCCATGAGATACCACTAGGCTCTTACTATCATCAAAAAGGAAGATAAAAACAAGTGTTGGTAAAGATGTATGTGGAGAAATAAGACATTCCTATACCACTGGTGGGACTCTAAAATGGTGCAACACTTTGAAAAACATGTTTTCCAACTTCAGTAAGGTTAAACATAGTTACCATATGTCATACAATCCACTTTTAGGCATACTCCAGAGAAATGAAAGCATATGACTGTTCAAAACTTCAACAGCAGTATTAGTTATAATAGAAAAATAGTGGAAAACACCCAAATGTTCATTAAATGATGACTGAATAAGCAAGTTGTATTATATCCATACTGTGGAATGTTATTCAGTAATAAAAATAAGTACTGACACATGCTCCATGAATAAACCTTGAAACATACTAAGTGAAAGAAGCCTAACACAAAAGGCCATATATTATGGTTCCATTTATATAAAATGTCCATAATAAGCATACCCATAGAGACAAAAAATAGATTATTGTTTGCCTAGGGCTAAGAGGTTTGAAAGCTAATGGGGAGTGTCAACTAGTAAGTATAGAGTTTCTTTCTGAGGTAATGAAAATGTTCTGAGGATGTGGCAGTGGATGTAAAACTCTGAACATACTAAAAACCACTGTACATTTTATTTATTTATTTATTTTAAATAGTTTATTGTCAAACTGGTTTCCATACAACACCCAGTGCTCTTCCCCATAAGTGCCCTCCTCCATCACCACCACCTCTTTTCCCCCCTCCCCTTCAACCCTCAGTTCATTTTCAGCATTCAATAGTCTCTCAAGTTTTGCATCCCTCTCTCTCCCCAACTCTCTTCCCCTCTTCCCCTCCCCCTGGTCCTCCATTAGGTTTATCCTGTTCTCCTGTTAGGCCTATGAGTGCAAACATATGGTATCCATCCTTCTCTGCCTGACTTATTTCGCTTAGCATGACACCCTCAAGGACCACTGTACATTTTAAATGGGTGAGTTTTATGGTATACTAATTATATCTTAATAAAGCTGTTATAAAAAATACTACAGCATAAAAAGCTCGATACTGTTTCTGTTAGCCTTATACCCCAAGTGCTGCTGGTATTCACCCAGAAACTTATTCCTAGGTGTTCAGTTGAATGTATGTTCAAGGGCAGTGCTTCACAAGAAGCAACTACACATGCTTCAGTGATTATATATCCAATGTGCACTAGAACATTTGCCAGTGCCATAGTAAATATTAGAAATGTGTTTTTACTATTTACCAAAAAATATGGTGTTTGCTAATTAGTGTGATGTAAAAAAACTGGCTTGCATTGGTAAAATTGAGGTTATTCAAGATATATATTCTGGCTAAAAATAGAGACTCTCTCCATGGATCAGAAGTTATCTGCTTTGACTAATGTTAGTGGTAAGGTGGCAAAGGCTGTCTTTGAATCACTTACAATTGATTCACACAAACTTTTCATGTAAGTTTAAAGGTTGCAAATCTTGAAAGGATGGAGAGCTTACAGTAACTCTTGTGTGAATAGTCCTCTGTGTGCTTGTTAAAAAAATGTTTTAATTAAGGCCTATGGCACAATTTTATCTGACAATGAGTTTTTTTTTAATAACCTGTTAACAAAGTTGTAGGACATTGCTAACTTTTACCCACTTTCATTGCCAAACAGGAACCATTGTCGACCAAAAGTACCGAATCCCTGTACATAATCAGTATGCCAGTTAGGTCAAAAGACATTGAAAGCAGAGCTTGTTGTGAAAAAAATCAATAACATTACAAAGTATCTCTCACCAGAATGGGTAGAAGTTTTTCATAATTCAATAGGTATCCAGGATTATTTGAGTTTTAGAGATGGGTGGTGATTCCCAGCCTGTGTGACAGGCCTATTATATCCTCCAAGTTCTTTTTGCGGTTAACTGGAATTTGGAGCATGGTAGTTGCGCCGATCAGGGATTCAAAGAAAAAGTATCTGCTGCTAGGAAGAGCTGCCTAGGGACATTGAGAAGAATGGATGTAGTTTTCCTATCTCAGGTCACAAGTGTGTGGGGGCCCACACTGTATCTTGTGAGAAGAATCCCCATAAACAATGACCCTTCCATCTTGGCCTGTGCATTGCTGCAGGTCCCATTTGGAGCCTCAGAGGCAGAACTTGCCTGTGTCTATGAAATGGTTCTCAAACAATCTTTGATTTAGCTTATGCTCTAAAAGAGGCTTGAAAGCAAGAGCTCTACTTGCCCATCAAGAGAAAGGATAGCAGGGGAGAAGCCCACCCCCTCTATAGCAGGCAGAACTTGTGCAGATGGTGAAAGGGAAACAACATGCCCATTCAGTGTGAATGAAGGGGACATGAAAGCTCTCTGCTGCTGTGTCCACAAAGAGCACTCCTCAGCCTTGCCCTTTGTTAGCTATCTCCCCCAACAAGGTTATAAGCAGAGACAACCTAGTGTAGTACAAAGAGTCCTGGAAGGGGAGCCTGGTGTGCCAGATTTGATCCCTGGGTCTAGTTCTCTATGAAAACTTGACAAGTCCAGTATCCTCTCTGGCCTTCAGACCCCTCATCATTTGTGACACCTGGAAGACTTTCCTATTTTTATATTCTGTGATCTCAGAAGCTGAATAAAGTAAGGATTAACTCACAAGGAAGTCCTCTGCTTTTATGGGATCAGAACTGACATTAAACACACTACAGATGGAAGAAGTTACAGTATAAAGAAGTGAGTGAGAAGATCCTAGTGGCTGATGCCATCAGGTATTATTCACTCAAAGTACCAGGTTTTTATAGGAATATATTCTCTGCATTGATGGGCTATGTCTTTTATAGGTATGAACTTGTCCTCTTGGTGATTGTCTTCTCCAGGGCTAGACTTTTTCAGTCTTTGTGTAGAGATTTTTGAGACTGATCAATTCTTTTAATTGATACAGACTGTAACAGAAGGTCAGGGTATTGTGTCAGGTTAAGGTAAGTCCTTGTTAAGGTAAATTTTTTTTAAGAGAAAGATGGTGCAAGTGAACAAGGAGCAGACAGACAGAGAAAGAGAGACAGAGACAGAGAAAGAGAGATGTAGGGCTCAACCAAAGCAGGGCTTGTGTTCACCTGAAGCAGGGCTCAATCTCATGAACTGTGAGATAATGACCTGAGCCAAAGTTAGATGCTTAACTGAATGAGCCACTCAGGCACCTCTTGTTAAGGTAATATTATTTCCATATTTCTAAATTATACTGGGAGGAGAAATATCAAGGGTGGTCTTACTGTGCCACTCAGACCCTAGGTACCAGAAATAGGATAGGGTCACAAAGCCTTCTTAGTCTATGTGAGAGATAACTGGAGTAGTGGCCAAAGAGAAGAAATGATGTGAAGACCATTTCTGAGATGATATATATGTATAAGACTTGGGGGACAACTAGGTAGGAAGAGTCAGAAACAAAGAGTTGGAGATATCTTGGAGGTTCCCAACATGGGTTATGCTTTTTTAATGTTATTTAAGAAACATCAACATGAGATTAAGGTACAATCTGTAGTCACTGAACTAAACAAATTTCAAAGTGTATATTTCATGGTTCTCAAGAGTATAGTGATCTGATTATCTGAGCTAACAATACTATGACTCTAGGAAAAAATAACATTGGTATGATGTGTCAATGGAAGTGTAAATGTTACTACCATAATCACAGTGGGACAGTACTATTGGTTCCTCATCTAGGACATGGTACAGTTCTACATTTTGCTGGTGCTGACATCCATGAAGGGCTTTTTGGCCCTTTCCTCTTTTTTTCCAAAAGTTGGTAAATCATTACAGAGCTAATCCTCACAAAATATTATGTTGAACTAATCTCTTAGATGCCCTACAGTGGTGAAGTTGTTCTATTATATGCACACCTGTATAATTAAAGGCAGGATTTCAGGTGCAGATGGGTTTTCTGCTGCTATGGTTGTTTACATCTAGCATCTATTCCAGTTTGTTGATGTCATATTGTCAAATTTTGGACATTATCCTTGGATGTTTTAAAGTGTAGTGCTAGGCTCTATTGACTATAAACAAAGTAGCATTTCTGACCTGACCTGTAGGGGCTCAGACTAAGAGAAACCATCATGAGGAGGGAGGGGAATAACTGGGTAAATTCAGCCACTTTACTAGTTGCAATACAGACAACCAAACTGCCCAAGCGGTTGTAATGGTTATCCTGCTACTATTTAAGGTTAGTGAGGTCAAAGAGGGTCCTTCTGTACAGTGTGCTGGGATCAAGTTTCACAAAGCCACTTTGCCCTTAAAAGGAATTCTAACATTTTGCTAATAAGTACAATTTTCTTATGTCAGTTATAGAAATTTATCAGTGAAGATACTGTTAGCTGACAACTTCTGGGGTGATTTGATGATATGGCTCAACCATGTCGGTTCTGTCCCTCCACACAACAATCTATGGGTCTGCATTATACCAAGGCTGGATGCTCTTGGTGGTAGGATGGCTGACAATAGAAACTGGAGAAAGAGCAACTAGAGCAAAGTTAGGTAGAGTGTTGCTTCCCAAAACTCATGTAAGAGCAAGCATATTTCCCCCCAAGTCATAATAAATATCCTGTCATATCTTACGGGCTGACAGTGGTTTTGGCCAGCCCAGACTCAAATCAATCACTGTTACAAAGCAGGTTTTGCATTACCCTGATTGGCTTAGACAAATCTGCCTATCCCTTGGACTGGACACAGTTTTGGAGTCAGCCCTCCAAATGGCATCCATCCAGACATTCAGTGGAGACAGTTGGCATGGTGTTTGGGGACAATCTGGATTTATGAAAACTAATTTAGATTTATATAATATTTTCCAATTTAGAAGCCACTTTTCTAAAATTTTTTAATGTTTTATTTATTTTTGAGAGAGAGAGGGAGAGAGACAGTGTGAGCAGGGGAGATTCAGAGAGTGAGGGAGGCATAGAATCCGAAGACAGGCTCCAGGCTCTGAGCTAGCTGTTGGCACAGAGCCTGATGTGGGGCTCGAACCCATGAGCTGGATCATGACCTGAGCCGAAGTTGGATGCTTAACCGATTGAGCCACCCAGGCATCCCTACAAGCCACTTTTATACATTTCAGTTTACTAATATAAATACCACATTTACCCTAAATGTAAGCAAAGGATAAGGTCCAAGTATGTGAGGGAGCTATTAAAGCTTTGTGTTTTTTACATAGTAGGGTTTGGCAAAGCAGTAACTGTTAAGGAAGAAAAACAAGCACAGGAAAGTTTAAGGGTGCAAGAAGGTTTCTTGAGCTAAAGGAAAACTCCCTGGCATTTTAGGAATACAATGTTTAGATAAAAGAAGTTGGGGTCTACCTTTTAAAAATTAAAAAAAAGTTTTTATTAATTTTGAGAGGCAGAGCAGAGAGAGAGGGAAAGAGATAGAATCCCAAACAGGCTCTGCACTGTCAGTGTGTGGCCCAGGGTGGGACTCGAACCCATGAACTGTTAGATAATGATCTGAGCTGAAATCAAGAGTCAGATGCTTAACTGACTGAGCCACCTGGCACCTCGGGGTCTTATTTCTTGAGAAGAGTTGAGAAAGGCCTGGAAAACAGGAGTAAGAGCGATAGGAATAAAAGGAAAGGGATGAATAATTTACATACTATATGGGTGACACTTAATGGACCTAAGGAGAGGAAGATTATAGTTGTTAAAAGGTCAGTTATTAAAAAACAAAGGAAGGAAGGAAACCTTCACAAGTAACAATCTTGAGTTGGAAAGTGGGTAGGTCACAAACACACTAAATTCCTGGTAGAACAAATGTAGCAACTTATCTGAAGGTACTTATGTAAATGGGGCTATGGTTTGAGGGGTAAATCTGGGGTTAAAAATTTAGGGCTTCTGCAAGCTGGCACCAGCACTATCTAGGGGATTCTGTGGCCCACCTGCTGTCACCCTGTCTGAGGCTGTCTAGAGAAAGTGTATCATCCAGTTAGGGCCACATCTCTTGAGCTCAGCATCCAGGAACAGACTGTTAATAGTTGATGTGCCTTCAAGAAGAATATCCTCATTTATATCTTTTCTTCTTCTTCCTTCTCCACTTCTCCCAAACCCTCCCCCCACTTTTTTTTTTTTTTTTTTGGTTGTTGGGAGGTCTCATCTTTGAAAAAATTCTTATATATCACCATTAACGAAGGGGTCCAACTCCAATCAACTGACCAATTTCATCTTGAGAGGTTCACATATTGACTATATATAAAGTACCTTTTTCATTCATTTACATAAACATTCTTCTATTAGACTATTTAGATTAGGCTTCTAAAACACATATCTCTGCTAATAATCTTATTAAAAACTTCCCTGCCTGCCTTTCCCTACCTGCCAGGGAGATAGAGGAAACAAAATTTAAAAAATCTCTAACATCTTAAAGTTACTCAAAAGTAAACACATGAACAAATCAGCCCTGCCCCTGACAATTCATTCCAATCAGAGTGAGACAGAGTAGCTGGCCTTTAAGCCCCTTACCCCTTAAAAATAGTTCTTAGTTGGAAGCTGGGCTTGCAATAAATAGGCTGATGAATAAGTTTCCCAGAACCTCTGCTCTTAGGAGGAGTATTGATTACCAGACTGTGTGCTCTGATAACCCACAGAGTTCTTAACAACACTGAAACTCAAAACAGAACCCTTTGATCATAGTGCCCACATATCACTAAGTGCCCTCACAAGTCTCCTGACAGAATATTGGCTGCCGGGTCCCTGATGGGCAAAGAAATGTCTGATGCCCAGGTTCAACTGGGTATCTTATGAAGAAACCACCAGCATAGAGAACGTCAGAACTTGCTGGACAGCATCAGCAATCAAGGAAACAAATGCTATTTCACATTTGGAGAGAACATAAAACTTATGGAAACTCAATTCTGTTTTACAACTGGAAAGAAGAGAATTTGTTGAAAAAGAAACTCAGTTTTCTGGAGTCCATGAAGAAATATGAAGCTAATGTCCAGCTAACAGAGCAGAAAGCCTTTTATAAACAATGCCATTGGAAGCTCCAAAGGTCAGAGCTGGCACATGCCCAATTGCTAGGCAAAAAGGACCTGGTCAAGCAGCTTATCTCTAAGAACATGTTATAGAACTGCACTTCTACTTTGGTGAATGAGAGTGAAGTAGCAGTGAAGGCAATAGTCCAGAATAGGGGAGGGTGGGAGAAGAACAAGATGCTCTTCAGACTCAGCTTGGACAAAGACAGACTCTACACATCCCTGAGCAGTAGTCTGCTGAAGAAGATGGAGGCCCAGCCAGCTTCCAGCCAGCTTCTGACTTTAAAGGCAGACTCCAAGAAAGAAAGTGTCAGGGCAACTGTAAAAACCAGTAAGTCTCCCTCCAGAAAGGAGGGCAAGCCAACTCTGGTTTTATCTTTAGAGTCTCTGGGTAGCCCACAGCTGGAAGCAAAGCAGAGAAAACTTCCCTTAGACAGCAAGCTACCGCTGGAGGGGGAAAGAATGATGAGGGACTTCTCCACCAGGCCATCAAGCATTGTGGAGAGTCATCCACTAGATTCAGGCAATGGCAGGAAATCAAAAGGCAAGCTTTTAAACCACATAGTGTATGGAGACCGAAGTGTGGAACACCCCAAAAAGAAAATGCCAAGATCCAGGAACAACCCTCATGGTCCAGAAGATGGGCAAATGTTCCCAGCACTGCTGATCCAGATCCAAACCCTATTAAGGCAAGAGTTTCTCATGAATGAAAGAGCTAAGTCTCTGGAGAACAGAATCCAAGGTCTGTTGCAGCCTACACATTTTCTTTTTCAAGATTACTCTTCTAGCAGTCCCTTGGAAAAAGGAAGTGAGAAATTATTGCATAATACAGTAATCAGAATGCATGATGCAGGAAGAGGGCAGAAAATCATTCTTGAAGAGATCATAAAACAAATTGGAAGCAATTCCCTCATTAAGAACAAACTTTTTTCCCCCTAAGGTACCCTTCCCCTTTCTACCCAGCAACAACTTTTTCATACTTAACAACAAAAATCTTACCCCTGACTTCAAACTGCTTCTGAACCCAGAGAAAAAAGGCTTTTCCTCTTCTATAAAACCATGACATCAAGACAAGATTTAACAGAAAGAAAGTGGACCTGGGTCACAATTGGCCTTTGTAGTCTTTGAATTAAAGACACAGAGATAAGCATAGACCAATAGGCAGCAAATGAAGGGCAGGTTGCACTAGGACCAGGGCATCTTCAATTTTCCACACCAGCCTTCATCTCTACACCAAACAACACTTTTCAGTGTTCTAAGAGGAACATGATTCTTTTTGCCAATATTGCTTTTACTATAAAAAGAGAGTAAAAGACAGTAATTTGGGAAATGTCAGCAAATTTGTTCCTTCGGTGGCATGGGAAGGGAGTGGGAATGGAAACTTCACTCTAATTTCTGACCCTTTTACAATAAAAACAAATGAAAACTAGTTGACTTGAAAACTAGGAAAGATCTCTTATATAGAGAGATCTCTTATAGTGAACCTCCTTAGGTTAAACAAAGACAGTATTGTCTGAAGCAAGCTGAAGTTAACTGGCTTGATAATGTGGAAAGAGCACAGAGTGGGAGGCAGAATCTCTGCTTTCTACCTTTATTTACATGAGTGCAATGGCCAGAGTAATCTTGGGCAAAGTGCTTCACAGTTTGACACCTGTTTCCTCATTTATAAAATGAGGGTTAGGTAATATGATCTTTTAGGTCATTTTAAACCCCAAACCTCCACAATACAATTACTTTGATTTGTCACAAAAACAGATTCTGGATGACTGCCCTTGAGCAAAACAGGATGTCGTTTGTCTCTCCAGTGGGCTTTCCAGCAGTCAGTTAATATTTCATGTTTTCTTCTGAGGTAATATAAGGCAGTTATAAGTCTTTAATCATCAATTAGATAGTAATGGGATAAATACATAAAGTGGGAATTTTACATTTAATTTTTTTCTTTTGTAACACCCCGTGCTCATCCCAAGTGCCCTCCTTAAGGCCCATCATACATTTAATCCATACCCCACCCAGCACCCCTCCAGTACCCCTCAGTTTGTTCTCTGTATTTAAGGGTCTCTTATGGTTTGTCTGTCTCTGGTTTTTTTTTGATACAGAGACAGAGCATGAAAGGGGGAGGGGCAGAGAGAGGAGACACAGAACCGGAAGCAGGCTCCAAGCTCTGAGCTAGCTGTCAGCACAGAGCCTGACGTGGGGCTCAAACCCACAAACGTGAGATCTGACCTGAGCCGAAGTCAGAGGCTTAACCAACTGAGCCACCCAGGCACCCCTGTCTGTCTCTGTTTTTATCTTATTTTTCCTTCCCTTCTCCTATGCTCATCTGTTGTTTCTTAAATTCCATAATGGTAAGGCTCTTAATGTCCCATGTCCCATGATGACAACAAAAGTAATCTAAGAAAGTAGACTTCATGTTATAAAGCATATGACTAATTAATCATAGGTTTAGTGTCACTGGAGAAATCAGATGGCTGACATGAGACCCATTTGCAGACAGAGGCTTCTCTTGTCACACATTGCGATGGACTGCACTGTCCCAAATGACTGTTTCCACTTCATGTGGGTTCAATATGAATTTTAATAATTTCCTCTACGGGTTATTGAGTAAAAGCATTGAAAACACACAGATGGTTATCATGAGAAACAAAAAGCCATCCTTAAATAAATGATTACAAATGATTTTAGAGTGGGGAGGCGAGATGGAGAACTGGGATAGAGAGGAATAAAGCAGCTCTCTGAAAAGTCAAGTCACTTAGGAAAATATGATCTATTTATTCACTACCATCTTAGGAATATATGGAAAACAAACTGGTTTTACTCTTACTGCTTTTCCAAACCAGTTACCTTCATAAGGATTGTGCTGTCCCTGAACAGTGGAAAGAAAGTATGAGGAGCACCTGAATGCCAGAAGAGCTACGAGTGTCTTCTACACATCCAGGAACAATTCCTATACTACCTTTTACTGGTAGACTGGTAGTTTCTGTAGAGATCTGGAAGTCCAGTTGTCAAATCAGGCCCTTTGACTTTGCAAATATAATTTCATTCACAGACTCCTTCAACAGTTTTGTACTAGACATTGAGAGAAAGAAAAACAGACATGTTTCTACTGACCTGGAGCTTACAATTGACAGTTAGGCATTAATGAAGCAAACAAAATAATACATTGTGATAAGCACTATGGAACGATAATGAATATTTTGGAGAACATGGTTTAAATTTGAAAAATGTCTATCTTATTAATAATATGTAATGAAGGCAAACGGCATTTTCACCAGGTTGAGTGCCAAATGCAAGCACACTGGGGGCAATTTTGAAATGCATTTTTAGGTAAGAAAATAACTTCCATTTGACAGGCCCAGGTATACATTGTTGAGTTGTGGCAAACTGGGCTCTTACTCAATCTCAGCTTGAAGTACTTGAAGATTATCTTCTTGCCCTTGGTGTTATCTCTGGGGCAATGCTGCCTTCTAATTTGCCTCAAGCAATAGACTTCATCTCATTACTTTTAGGCCCTTTTAGGCCCACTGAGAAGTAGATCAAACCTAGTAGTGTCAGGCAACGACGGGTCCTGAACCGTGAACAATTGATACGTAAAGTCCAAAATCAATTACATCACATTTCAAAAGTTTTGAAATATTTTCACTTAGCTAATTTATCTGTAAGAAGAATTGTAATTGAGGGGTGGGTGTTGGCTAGTGGTGTGCAAAGGTAGAGCAGGGAGGATGAAAAGAAATTTCTGAAACACTTTGGTGTGTACCTCCATAAATCATATTTACATTCTACTACTAGCATAGGGGGAATAGCCATGAATAAGTCCCTGCCTTTATAGGGCTTGGTTTCTAGTGGAACACAGATAACCATAAGCAAACTAATAATAACAATTTTCCTTTACTGAAAGTTCCATGTGTAATTCAAATGCTACCTATGACCTATATGAATTATAATCTTAAGAGCCAACATTTGTATCTTCTGTGTAGGCTTTTTTCTAGACCCATATATTTTAAAATTTTTCTCTGAACAGCTCCACTTGAATATCTTTCAGACACTTCAACGAAAACAACTAAACCCAACTGTACTAGTTTTCCCTCCAAAACCTGCTCACCTAATCCAGAAATGTGCAGTTCTTTAGAATGTAAAATGGATTATCTTTGCTACTCAATGTCTGCAAAATGAAGTTGAAAGTCAAAAGTCCTCAGGTATGGTTTACAAGGCCCTCCATGATCTCCCCTATCATTGTCTTTTTTTTTTTTTTTTTTTTAATTTTTGAGAGACAAGAGAGAGTGCGATCAGGGGAGGGTCAGAGAGAGAGGGAGACACAGAATCTGAAGCAGGCTCCAGGCTCTGAGCTCTCGGTCAGCACAGAGCCCGATGCGGAGTTCGAACCCATGAACCATGAGATCATGACCTGGGCCAAAGCCGGATGCTTAACCAACTGAGCCACCCAGGGGCCCCTCATTGTCCTTTCTAATCCCATCTTGACCCTCTTATTCCTCACACTCAGGAATACTGAACACCTTCTACTTATCTTAGCCATCTGTTAAGATAGTGCTAAACCCTTATCTCTATCTGAAAAAAATTTGGCTCTGAAATCACTGCTCAGATTATATTTACATACTTCTATAACCCTTAGTGATTTACATGTATGTCTGGTCTATTAGACTATCTCCTTGTAATAGACTCTTTGAGCAAAGCAGTGTTTAAGAAATTTTAAAAATTAAAAAAAAATTTTTTTTTGAGAGACACAGAATGTGAGCAGGAGAGAGGCAGAGAGAGGAGACACAAAATTCGAAGCAGGCTCCAAGCCGAGCTGTAGCACAGAGGCTGGTGCGGGGTTCGAACTCATGAACTGTGAGATCATGACCTGAGCCAAAGTCAGATGGTTAACTGACTGAGCCACCCAGGTGCCCCTGAGCAAAGTTTTGAATCAATCTAACACTTCAGCAAACCTGCAACAAGGCAAGCATTCAGTTGGTATTTGGTAAATATCAATGAAAGGAAAAAAAACTTCACACTTCAGCTGGAATAGAAGGGGCAGGTTTTGAAATCTTCTGTAGCTCTCTCCTTATCATAAATATTATCATCTTCCATGTCTCAAGTTCTTTCCATAGGTCTAATTTACTAAGTAATGAGCACTGTAGTAGTGTATAGGGGAGGGGAGACTGGAGCAGCAGAAGACAACTTTTTCCCCCTTTTTGCAAACCTGCTCTCTGGCTCTGAAATGTTTGTTTTTCCATGGATGAAATCTTAGGTCTGGTAGCTTTCCTGGTCACTTTCAGATAAGAAACAAAGCATCTACATTTCTAGATATGAAGTCCACACCAGTGAAACTCTCTTTAACTGAAAACTAATTCTCACTTAGGCCTTCCTCTGAGGATAGGTGTATGAGCAACCAGTTTCTTTTCTCTTCCTCCCCTTAGTGTTCTTCTTACTTAGAGCTGTTTCTAGCCCTTCTAAAAGGGAAGGAATTAGAGAAAAGGATTCTGCCTAATCCATTTTGTGCAGCTATAAGAGGGTGTTGACCCTTCGAGACAGATGGGGGTTAACAGCTTTCCTTTGTGAAGTATATCCTACTGGGAACCCCAACTGGGAATCTCTAGTTTTGTTGGCAGCTTTCCATTTCTCCTCCCCTTACAACTTCTGCTGTGATGGTACTGAGATGTGGGGTAACTGGCCTCATGCAAGAAGCCCACAGGCGGAGTAATTTCCAAGATGGCTCATGTCTTATAACCACATGTGGCAAGTGGGAAACATACACCTAAGCCCCATTATTTGTGAATGTCCTTTTTTTTTTTTTGGTTTATTTTTTTGAGAGGGAGTGTGAGCACATGAGCAGAAGGGCAGAGAGAAGGAAACAGAGGATCCAAAGCGGGCTCTGTGCTGACAGCACACAGTGGGATACGAAGCTTGAACTCATGAATTGTTTGATCATGATGAACCAAAGTTGGATGCTTAATTGAGCCACCCAGGCATCCCGATGTGCCCTTTATTCAGTTTTATGTTTTATTTTTTAATTTTTTTAATAGTTTATTGTCAAATTGGTTTCCACATAATACGAAATAAGTCTGGCGGAGGACAGATACCATATGTTTGCACTCATAGGTCTAACAGGAGAAACCTAACAGAGGATCATGGGGAGAGGAAGGGGGAAAGAGAGTTGGAGAGAGAGAGGGACACAAATCATGAGAGACTATTGAATATTCGGTTGTTAAAGGTCCCTTCAAGACACATCTTAACTAAGGGCCCTTTCTAGGAAGAGTCGGTACCGTCCTTGTGTTCCCTAAAATCTAAAGTTCACAGGGTCAAGGCCTCCAAGCAGTTCACTTGAACTATATTTGAACAACTATTGCTCTGGTATCAAAACCAGGCAAAGATTTAACAAGAAAACTACAGATCAGTATTTCTTATTAACATACATAAAACATTCTGAAAAAAAAAATACTAGCAAAGACAAATCCAGGACCATATAAAAAGGGTTGTGTACCACAGTCAAATAGAATTATTTCATGAATCAAGGCTGGTTCAATACACTAAAATCCATGAATGTAATATACCGTACTAGATGCAGGAGAAGCATTTGACAAAATCCAATATCCTTTATCGATAAAAACACTCAACAAACTAGGAATATAAGAAAATTTCCTCAACCTGAAGCATCTATGAAAAATTCACAACTAACATCACACTCAATGGTGAAAAACTGAATGCTTTCCTCCTAAAATCAATAATAAGACAAAGATATCTGATCTTGCCACTTCCAGTCAAGGTTACTCTAAAAGTGCTAGCCAGGGCACTTAGGCATGAAAAACAAGTATTCAACGTGGAATTAAAGAAGTAAAACTATTTCAATTCACAGATGCATGATGTTGTAGGTACAAATTCCTAAGGAATAAACAGGTAAATATGAAAAGCTGAATACAAGATAAATACACAAAAATTATATTTTACATACTAACAATGAACAATCCAAAATAAAATTTAGAAAACAATTCTGTTTATAGTGTTTATAGTAATAGCAACAAAAGTAATGACCAAGGAAAATATCTAACCAAAGAAGTCCAGGCTTGTACACTAAAATCTGTAAAACATCAGTGAAAAAAATTAAAGACCTGAACGAGTGGAGACATCCCATGTTCATGGACTGGAAAACTTTATATTGTTAAAAATGGCAATATTCCTTATAAAACACAGTAGAATCTCTATCAAAATTCCAGCTGTGTACTTTGTTGATTATAAAATTTGTGTGGAACCACAAGGGACCTCAAATAAACAAAATGATCTTGTAAAAGAACAAAGTTGGGGGACTCACATCTCAAATTCAAAACCTAGCTAAAATAATCAAGCTGTAATTATCAAGACAGTGTGGCACTGGCATAAGCACAATGCAATTCCAAAATATAAAGTCTTGTATTTATGGTTAATTATTTCTCAGTAATGGTGCCAAGACCATCATAGGGAAACAAAGTCTTTCCAACAACTGTGCTTAGACAATTGGACATCCAAAAGCCAAAGAATGAAGGTGGATTCCTACAATGCACAATATGCAAAAATGGATCAAAGAGCTAAAACTATAAGCCACCTAATAGAAAACAAGTATAAATCTTCATTACTTAGATTAAGTAACTTTTTTTTAGAGATGACACCAAAAGCACAAGTCCCCAAAGGAAAACAATAGAGAATGTGGACAGCACCAAAATTGAAAACTTTCCTGCTTCAAAGAGCACCATCAAGAAAATGAAAATAGTATCCAAAGAATGGGTGAACATATTTGCAAGCAATTTATCTGGGTAGGGACTTGCATCCAAAATAAAGTACTCAGCAATAAAAGGAACCCAGTGGCAAAAGATTTGAATAAACATTTCTCCAGAGACAAACAAATGGCCAAAATGCACATGAAAAGATGCTCAACATTATTAGTCATTAGGAAATGTAAATCAAAACCATGAAATACTTCACTCCCACTAGTATAGCTAGAACCAAAATGTCAATAATAAGTGTTGACCAGGATGTAGAGAAATTGAAACCCTCACACACAGATGGTAGGTAACAGCCACTTAGGAAAGGTCTGATACATCTTGAAAGGAGTAGGCGTATGACCCAGCAATTCACTCCTATGTACATAACCAAGGGAAATAAAAACTTACATCCACATAAAAACCTGTACACAAATGTTCATAGTAGTAGTATTTATAATAGCCCCAAAGCAGAAATAACACAAATATCCATCAAATGAACAAAAATATGGTATATCAATACAATTAAATATTATTCAACCAAAAAAGAAATGAAGTACTGATATGTACTACAACATAGATGCACCTTGAAAACATTGTTCTCAGTGAAAAAAATTAGATACAAATGGATACATATTGCACGATTCCATTGACATGAAATGTCCCAAGTAAGCAAATCTAGACAAAGATTGGTGGTTACCAGGGGTTTTGGTCATGGGAACTGGGTAAGTAGTGAGGGAAAAACAGTCACTCCTCATGGGTACAGGATTTTTTTTTTTTAAGGGTGAATTTTGTTGAAGGAGGGTCAACTCTTGTCAAAGAAATCTTCACTATAAGTATCTGAGACCTCTCCATGGACTCCGCTCTTAATTGGCAAATGTTGAGAATCTATCTCAGTCTCTTAGGATGTCTTGCATAAGGCTGTCTAGCATCTGTTATCTCAACTTTACTGGATCCTGATAACTAGCAATGAGGTAAACTTGGATTTCATAATCCAAGCTGAGGGAAGGACAGGGCCAGGACTGAGAACCAGTCACCTGACTCTGAAGGTTGTACCCTCAACAGCTGTGTACCGTTTACCAGACACCTGCTTTATCCCGTTTTCTGTGGTTTCCTAAAGACCAGAAGATAGCTAAGATAATTATTCCAGGTCCTGCTCAAATGCACCTAAGAATCCTGATTTGATGGTTGATTTGTAGTCATGGCTATGAGGGTCTTGAAAAACAGGCATTCGTTGTGGTGCTTCATTTAGTACAAATGCATAGTATTTGGCAGATTGCTCCTTGATAGACATGAGGGGCTGGCAACAGTGGGATGGTGTGACACCTGCCTCCACCTCCACTGGGAGAGGAATGTGGCCACAGACAGCATGGCTGCACAGAGGCTCCTAGTTGTCAGAGCACATCCAGAGGGCATCCTTGCTCTCAAGGAATCTGTCCTTTTCATCCTCTCACTCTTACTAGTTTATCTTTCCATCAGTTGAAACACAGTCAATGATTCTGGGGAGACACTTCCCCAAAGACCAAGTCCTTTAGTCACACAACATTCAAATACTTAAAAATTTAAAAAACAACAACCACCTTTTTGGGGGGGGGGGGAAGTGTTGGTAGACAAGAGACAGAGGCCATCTTTAACAGGAAGCTTCATTGAACAGTCTATATGCTAAATCATTTTCAATCATTCAACTAGTGACAAGCTGATAGAGAGATGATAAAAACAATGCAATCTTAATTGCCTCACATTCTAGGTAGGGAATTCCAATCACTCCTCACTGTTGAAATAAGAAATGTGCCCCACCACACTGTGCTACCATGGGAGTGTGGGTTGCTTTGAGGTCAGATGGGCACTTTGGGGGTCAATTAAGTTTTTATGTGTGAAGTGCTTTTTAAATTTTGGTTTTGAAGGGTATTTGAGAAATATGATATAATTAGGCACAAGTGTAGATGCTGGGTGGGGATGCAGGGAGAGAAGTGCCCATAATAGAAGGCAAAAGAGGAAAAGTATGTGGGGCTCAGGCTATGGAGGGCTTTGGCTGCTAAGTAAAGGGAACAAATTTTGAGGCAGGGGACATTTAAATGAGCAAAACTGCATTTTAGTAGAATAAAAAAGACTGGAAGGGGAGGTTAACAGGGGGGTTAGGAAACTACTAAGAGCAACCACGTGATTTAATGGACCAGGACCTGAAAGGAAATATGATGACGGAGGAATGAACAACTGGAAAGACTGGTGGGAAAAGTATTGATTCAAGCTGTGACAACTGAGAGATGAAAGATTTCAGTGACTGGGATGAAAAGTGACCCTTTTAAGGGAGAAACAACAGTAGGTAGAGATGCAAGATGAAGTTTTGGTATTGACTTTTGAGGTCCCAAAAAGATACCCTGGCAATAGTCTGAACAGAAAATATGAATTTAGGCAAGAATCATAAAGAGTGGCTGAGGTTGACCAGAGAGATTTGTGCAAGTAAAGATAAGAACCTTAATTATAGTATCCAAGATCTGGACAGTATACATCCAAACAAAGGAACAAAAAAAACCAGGCAAATTAAGTTCAAGCTGTTGGCATGATTAGAGTTCTTACTGACAATTGAGGAGGTTATGAGTATTCTTTAGGAGAGAATTTTCAGTGGCACAGAAATGGATTAGCAGCATTTCTCACAGTAAGACATTTCCATCAAAATCTTACAGCAGTTTTTTTTTTTTTTTTTAACAAAAGCCAACCTACTGGATTTGAACAAGGAAGAGGAAAACACCTTCGGACTTTGCATTTCTAACACTGTCCTCCCCAGGAAATTCTTTATAGACTAGTAACACTGAGTAGAGGAAGACAAGAGAGGGAGTAAAATAGTAGCTTGTTTTTGAATTCTTCGATGGCTCAAGGAAGGGGTGAGAGGGGTAGAGATGGTCCTTAAGAAGCTAGTAGAAGAAAAAAAACAGATAGATAGCAAGGGGATCAAGACTATAAGTAGCCTTAGGAAAACAATCCTTCCTGTAACAGACTAGGACATTGTTGAGAAAAACCCCAAAAAGGACTTAACATCCCAGCTGAGTTGTGTTCTTATGGGAAAGGGGAGTGATATTGCTAGGTCACAACTTACGAATGAGTAACATCAGCAGTTCAGTTTGAAGACTCATTTTCAAGTTGTTTTTTTGTTTGTATATTGTTCTCCCTACACAAGTATGTATCCCCAAATGAGGCTAGGGAAATTGTAATTTCTCATACAACTAGCCACAACCCAGGAAAGTAGTATACAGTATAGGGTCAGGAAATCCAACTCATTTGCTGAAGCTCCCAGGCTGCAAGTTGTATTTTTATGTTGCATGTTTGGAATTTTCTAAAATGATAAAAAAAAAAGGTTTCTATTTTATTTGGAAAGATAATTATTTTATTTTATGGTTCATTTTGTCCCCAGACCTTCCTGGCTGATTGACAGATAATCAAAATATGTTAAAGAGTTGTCTAGGCAAAAATGTACTTTAATATATAACATTTGGGGTAGAGTAGTAGTCCTTATAGTCAAAATTTTCTGTTTTCCTTTTCCTTGAGATATTGGTCAGTGGCATTCTGGTAAACAGTAGTGAACAGGAGGCAATGATAAGTGGTAATATGCCCAGGATAGTTAATTAAGCAAGTGAGAGCAGCTAGTATGGACAACCAATGACTTTTTCTCTTAAAATATTTTTAAGGGTAGGTTTATTTTGAACTGTTTGTTAAAAGTCTATTTAATGTGAATTCTATATCTGATAACCTATACTCAATTACCATTCACAAACTTCATACAGATATGTTAATACAATTATAGAACTTCAATACTGTGATAATAGAACTTAAGAACTGAAGAGCACACATTTCTTCACGAATTTATTATAAAATGCCCCTAGAGTATTTGATTTCTCTCCTTCTCACTTTCATTATACACAAGCACATGGATGAGATACTCTAAGATAACTGTAGTAGCATGAGAGTCCCTTGCATCAAGGTAGTGTACATACCTTAACAGTGTTCTAAAGGCTGGCCCAGAAAAAACAAAAACAAAAAAAACGTTACCTACACAAGATGGAAAGCATTACTTTCTTTTTCCACTAAATTATGATGAAAAATGTCACTGTTTTATTTAGCAATATGGTACATAACAGATGTGTCTCAATTACTAAAATAATTAGAATAATCCTCAAAGACATCCTTTTTCCCCTCCAGTGATTTGAAAAGCTGTTTTTTCCCTACCAATTTCACACAAATCATCAGTTGATCGTAGTTTGTTAAAACAATCATCAAAGCACAAGCTCAGCACATTAGCTGTATGTAGCTTGTAGTAAAAGGATATATCAATATGTCTCTCCTTAGTTAAAAATACATAATCCTTTTATTTTATATTGCAATAAAACAAATTAACACCACAGACACAGAAGACTAGAAAGGGGAAACTACTTACTTCCGAATGTCCAGTAATTTAAACCTATTTGTACTTTTCCATAGTACATGAAAGTAATATTTAACACTTACTCTTTGAAGTAAAACTTAATCTTTGGGGATATACAATGTAAAGAGGATTTAAGAGTAATAGCTCCATTCATTTCCAGGTCTGCTTAATGTATGACTAGATAAAACAAGGCACAAAAGCCATCCTTTCCATTATGTTGCAACACTGATCATGTGCCTTGATAAAATGGCTGATTAGACAAGATGATGGCAACATGAAGGGAAGACTTTGGATTGTCTATTTAAAATGCAGGTAATAATTAATAAAAATTTTATTTTAAGTGCACTTTCACATGCTTTGAGTTTATAATAAACAACAAACTTCCTAACTTTCTTGCAACAGGCTTGACTACCATTTCTTTTGGCCAAATGCACTTTTCCCCAGTAAACTTAAAACAACAACAACAACAACAACAACAACAACAACAACAAAATAATCCCTGTCCTTTCATATACTAAGAAAGAGGATTGATTGGCTACTGAAACAGCTCATTGCAAGACACATGAAGACATACTGTGGCATGAGTTTTTTTAATTTGTTGTGCTGTTACTAAAGTAAAGTTCTGAGGGCTGCAGTTAAAACATTCCAAGTTCTCCCTTCCATCTTTATTGATTTCAAGATTTTGCACAGAAAACTCTTTGGGGACTAGAACAGCAGCAATTGCATCACACTGTTTTCAAGACTTCAAGTTTCAAAGCAAATTGTTTGTTTTTTTTTTTCTTTTTTTTTTTTTAAAGCACAATTCCTGATTTCGAGTTAAGATACAGGGACAAAATAGCACATACTTGAAGGTTACACAGTCTACAAATGGTGGTAATATTTTCCTTGGGAGAGTAGTTTTGTTGGTATATATTTTTTAAATACTCAAAAAGGCTCAACCTCAAGCAGTAATAAACACAAGCAAAAGTGATTTAACCCTTAAAATAAATATTCAGAAAAACCTCTCTGTACATACAAGTGAAAGAATAATAACACTTTCACGCCAAAAAAAAAAATAAAATAAAATAAAGGATTTGTTCATATAAGTAGCTGAAATCTGCTGTTCCAGCCCATATATCCCCAATAAAGAAGGGAGGCACAGACATAGGTGACTACTGTAGTTCACTATCTTACAGCCTTTTTGTACTGGGACTCTATCACCACCAATTTTATCCCTCCTGTTATATGTATTAAAATTTTAAATTTCTTTTTTTCCTTTTTTTCTTTCTTTTTTTTCTTTTTTACAGCATGCCAAATCCTTTGGCATAAGTGATGGCCTTCAACAATCTTTCTTTAAGTTTTTCTTTGCTTGAATATTCCGGCAGTAAAAGGACATTAAAGCAAGTATGAGATGTAGGTAACCTGAAGAGAGAGGAGGGGAAAAGGTAGGAAAATAAATCATGGGAAATATGCCCAGTATTAAATAATCCTACTTTTAGATGGTATATATAATTGAGATGGTTTGCAATGCAGACTATACATTAATGCAACTAACAAAGATAAACTTTTTGCTTTTCCTATGCAACTGTCAAGTATCAGTTTATTTTTATCTTTTACATATATTCAATACTAATGCTGATGATGATGACTGGTGATAACACTGCATCCATGGAGTTATTATGACATCCCAGATATTGTTTTAGGTACTTAACTGTTTGGTCTATTTTAACTAAATCTTCTCACAATAAACCTACAGAGGAAGTATCATTATCCCTACTATAGGGCTGACATCACTGAGAAGTTACTCTAAAATGGAGATAATATTCAAATCCAGTTTTCAAGATTTCGAAGTCTATGTTCTTTAATGCTGCTTAGAAATATTCTTGGCAATATGACTATATAAATGCCTTTGTAACAAATGTAAAAAAAACTAACATTAAAGCCATTATACAGCAAATAATGTGGAATACTAATAGAGATGTTTCAATATTTAAACCCATAAATAGGTTACTGTTCACATATGATCCTTATTAAAAAAATGTTAACTATATATAATGAAGAGAGAATAAAATTAAAAGTCAAGATTAGGAAGTTGGATTCAAATGTCAATATTATGAAATCTAGTGCTGAATAATTTTCTGAGCCTCAATTTAACCATTCTAAATAGATTATATAATATGGTGTTCAATGAAAAAACTGAAAGAATCATATCAATATGCAAAATTCCAAATCAAGTGAGCCCTGTAATAATTTTGAACTAGGCCAAAGTTTTAAAAATTTCCTCAAACAGTAACAGCAAAATATTCTCTGAACTAATGTTTCATGTGATTTGGAGAGTTCTATATAAAATTGTAAAAGTGCTCAGAAGCTACTGGACAGTTCACATATGTATGGTATGGAATGTAAGGTTTCTGGTATATAGCCATAATTTAATAATTACCTTTCTGTGTCTGGGCCATTTTTGGCTATAATCATCTTTAATTTTCCTAGTCCACCCACAGGTGCTCTGTCTGTGCCTGTTGTAAACTGCAAGAAGAGTCTTTTCTGCTCATCTGTAAATGAATGAACAATTTCCCAGAACTCCCTAAGGAGAAAAGATAGAATACGGATTTTAGTTTGGCATTCATTTACAACGAACACTAATATGAGTTCATGATTTATTAAAACACTATTAGGGAGACAAGTTGGAAGTTAGTATCAGAAACCCTAAACATTCACTCCTGGTTATTTAGGATATATGGATTACTTATACAAATTTAACTTAAGGAAAGTTTTAAAATCATAAAAGCGTAATTCACTACATTATTTAAAATTCTAAAACTGGCAAACCCCAGTGTCCAATAATAGGAAATAATTATGTAAACTATGGTATACTCACAGCATATAATCAGTATTCAGTAAAGTAATCAGTAAAGACAAAATCCAAAACCCAAATCCTGTGAATTGAAAATAAGTGAAAAGAAATATTCCAAAAAATTAACTCCAGATGTCTTTGGGTATATATATTTTTAGTTATGCCCCCCACCCCTGACTTCCTCATTCTCTTTATCTACCATTACCTTACTTAATTTTGGGGATGGGCGCCAAAGGTGGTAGAGATTAAGGATAAAATTAAAAGAAACACACACACCTAATAGTAGTAATACAAAAGCATACTTTTATATAAACTAGAACATTTTGAAATTATGTGCTATGTAAGTGAGGATGGAGGATAACTTTTAATTTTTAAAAAATCCTTATTTTTGAGTGAGTGTGAGAGAGAGAGAGAGAGAGAGAGAGAGAGAGAGAGAGAGAGAGGGGGAGGGAAGGGCAGAGAGAGGGAGACACAGAATCCAAAGCAAGCTCTAGGCTCTGAGCTGTCAGCACAGAGTCCTATGTAAACCTTGACCTAACAAACCATGAGATCATGACCTAAGCTGAAGTCAGACACTTAACTGACTGAGCCACCCGGGCGCTCTTGGAGAATACTTCTTAAATGCAATTATTTTAAGAGAATGATTTAGTCCCTGGAATTACTAAAACCTATGTGATAAAAGTCGTGTTGTTGTAACAATGCTTATTATAAGCACTCTAAAAAAATGTAGCTCATTAAGAGCAATCTTGGCATGCTTGTTTGAATAATGAGGCATCCATAAATTTAACATCTATACTAATTCTCAGCTAAAAAAAATTCAAGATGTTAGAAAAAAATTAAAAATGTTTTAAATTGGTCAAAGAATACATTTTAATATTTATTTGAAAGGCTCTTTCCAGAATCTTGTCAGAGAACATCACAGTTCCTACACATGTAATTGTAATTCCAGTTTTTGATATTCTAGTATTCCAGTATACAATTTCTATTATCAAAACGCTGGCATTTTTGTTGGTGCAAATGCCAATACTTCGGACACAGGTTAGCAGCTTTATCAGACTTCTTGGCTTTCCTCAAAGTCTTCTTACTTCTTTTCCCTGACACTCTAACATCCTCAGTTTCTGTAAACCTCCCACTCCCCTACAGAAAACAATGAAGAACTACATCATAAACAACAGGAAATTAGACTTGGAACTTGCATGTGCATCTTTCAATAATAGCTAAAATCATTCCACAGTTTAGATCAAGAAAAAACGAATTTCCTATAGCCCAGAGCTTTCTATTGGGGCAGAATAATTATGTTAAAATTCTGATTAGGAATGCTAACTATTTAGAAAACCAAACGTGAAAAAAAAGAAGCTTCTGCATTTCTACTTTTAGCGGTGGCTGCATGGATCACATCATATTTATATCTCCAAAACCTAATTGTATCAAAAGGAGAGGAAATCTGATAAAAACACTCATAACGTATGCTTAGATTAAAACTAGGAAAACAGAGCAGGAAACTCCCAACTAACATGTAAGTTGGAATACGAACACCTGAGACCAAACTAGCAGAGTCCAGTGGGACCAGGATGGAAGAGGGAGATGTGCAGAAGAGTAACACAGGTTACAGTAAACCCCAGAAGGGCAGAGCCCCACCCCAAGAATGAACTACTAAAGACAGGTAAGAGCGCTGGCAACAGGGTGGCTAAAAGGAAGGGTCTTGGAAAAGTTATCAGGGACTTGAAATGACAGGTAGGTATGCTACCTGGAAGGGATGGGGAGCATGCTGAGAGGTACAAGTCTCCCTTGAAAGTAGCTTCTGGCTGTAAAGGATGGAAGTAGCTAATGAAAAAGGTCCTAATTAAACAAGATGGAACTGAAGAATTAGAAGGAGCTAGGCCCCAAAACCATATATTAAAGAAACTGGTGTTACCATAACAACAAAAGAGGGAGCCACTTGATCAAAAGACTACTAAAGCCACCCAAACCATGAAAAGCCACCCTTCTCCCCAATGAGATCTACTAATAGGTCAGAAAAATCCAAACAATAGAAACATAAATGGGAAAAACATTATGTAACAAGTCCAATAAGTAAATAAGAAGCTAAATTTCCTAGCAGAAAAAAATGTTTTCTTGAAAAATTCAGTTGTGAAGAATGAAAACCGTGTAATTCCCACATTCCAATATGAAGATAGAAGAGAACATCGTTAATCAGAAATACAAAGCTCAAAAATGAACAAATCTTCAACTCGCTTTCCTCATTCCCCTCCCTATGGTCCTCTGTTAGGTTTCTCCTGTTAGACCTATGAGTGCAAACATAACGGTATCTGTCCTTCTCTGTCTTATTTTGCTTAGCATGACACCCTCAAGGGACACAAATCATCAGAGACTATTGAATACTGAGAAGAACTGAGGGCTGAAGGGGGAGGGGGCGGGGGAAAGGGGGTGATGGTCATGGGGGGGCACTTGTGGGGAGAAGCACTGGGTGTTATATGGAAAACAATTTGACAATAAACTATTATTAAAAAAACACTACAGAAAAAAAGAACAAATCTCAAACAAATGAGAATATTTAAACATACTCAAGAAATATGCAACATAAATTTGGAAATACAAGGTTAACAAATAAGGTGACCAAAGGAGAAGCAGTATGAACAAAATCTCTACTAGGGACACAAAGATCAGAAATAAAAGAGGAAGAAAATGACTTAAAAAAACCAACCAAACAAAAAAACCTAAAGAAATACGCACCAAAGCAGAATAAAGAAAACGATTAGTATTTAAAAATTTTTTTTAAATGTTTTATTTATTTTTGAGACAGAGAGAGACAGAACATGAGCAGGGAGGGGCAGAGGGAGAGGGAGACACAGAATCAGAAGCAGGCTCCAGGCTCTGAGCTGTCAGCACAGAGCCCGACACGGGGCTCGAACCCACATACATGAGATCATGACCTGAGCAGAAGTCGGAGGCTTAACCGACTGAGCCACCCAGGTGTCCCAAAGTTTAGTATTTTTAAGTATATAAACAGAAAAGCTTTCACTTGGCAAAAAATAAAAACCAAACAAAAAATCTGTAAGCAAAATCAAAAGATAAACTAGTAAAAATATATTTGCAAATTTATTAGGGTTAAACAGCTAAATCTAACATATAAAGTTTCTAAAAATGAAGAAAATAACCAATAACTGAGTAGGAAAATGAGTAAAACTATAAAGAATACAGATAGCTCTGAAGTACAAGAAAAAATGGCCCATTCTCATAATAATAAGGAAAACACAAATCACCATTTCTTAACTGGCAGATAGGTAAACTGAATTTGGGAAACTGTAGGAAAAGAAATACTCCTATACTGCCGGTGGGACTACAAAATGTTACAATCACTGGAAGGAGAATTTGGCATTACCTAGTAAAAAAACACATGTATCTACTACCATCTGATGCAACAATCCCATGTTTAGCAATTTAAAGATAGCCATACATATATATATGGAATAATCCATTTTTGAGATGATTCACTGTGACATTATTTCTAACAGCAAAAGGTTAGGAATAAACACCATGTCCTACATCTATACTGCTTCCATACAATAACAGTATTCAGTCATACAAAAGAATGTGGAAGATATCTCTACGTTGATATGGGGTGATTTCTGGAAAATACTGAAAAAAATTTCCTAGTTCTGTCCTCTGGTAAAGGTCTGTATGCACTAACATTTAATAGCAAAGGTTTTATTTTGTACCCCACGTTGACTTTTAAAATGCCATTTCCCAATAATTTCTTATAAAATGGCTTTATTACAGACCTAGAGTTAAGAATGCTCAAGGGTGACCTAAAAATTTCAAAATGTAATGAGGTATATGTTAAAAGCATATCAAGACTAAGCAGTTTGAATGTCACTAATAATGAATGTGAAACACACTCAACATATAAAATTTGAATTCATAACAATATTCAGAAAAAGGAGAAAAAAAAACACACAAAAAACCCACCCCACCACAACTAAAATCCAAACTCATTTGTCATTACTGAAATTATTATATCAACTCCTTACTATAAAATATTTAAATACATTTTGTTATGACTTTTTAGTAGAACTGTTTCTCAAGGAAATCAAATAGCAATCATTGATGAAGAAAAAGAATGGCAGGTATATATGCAGAATGAAGAGAAGCAAATTTTTTTCCAAAATCACCATTTTGCAACCCCCAGTGAAACAATAGATTCAGGCAAGGATATGAACACTAAAAACTAGAAGAGACATAGAAAAGAGGTTTTGGGACAATGATGGTGGTGGTGACAGTTATTTTGTTTTTGTCTTTCCAATCTTCCTAATCTTAATCTCTCCCATAAAATCAGAACTAATTAGATGAGAAAATAAAAAGACCTATTGATAACACCTAGAAAACTAGGTGACAAGATATCCCCCATACATCCTTGAGTGTAAATGAAAAGGAACACCACTGACACTACAAGACATGGCTGGCATCAGCATCAGTGGGTGAGGAAGCAGATCCAACTCAAATAGAAAATTTCAGAAAATGAAAAGATTTTGGAAGATATGACAGAACTAGGGAATAACTGGAAATAAAAGAAAAAAATATGTCAAATTGAGGAAACTAAAACTAAACTAGAAAAACCACAGGATAAATTAAATACAATGATAATACCACTGAAACAGAAGATAAAGATCTTAAATGGAATCAAGAAAAAAAAGAAGCCATGCCTGAGAGTCTCCTTCTCAACCCAAACAGTTGGTACTGGATACCTGCCACAATTGGTTATAGAGCCTCAGAGTTTCTGAGCCTAGCCCAGAGACACTGAATGACCAGCAACACCAGCAAGAAGGATTCTACCACAACAGGCACAGAGCTCAGGAAGAGCTCTCCAACCCCATGGGCCTAATACACTATGAAACTCATCCTGGAGAAGCAGCTCATTTCCGTCCCCTCAAACAACACTATTATGGACTAGAAGGAGATCCCACGAAATGATATAAATAAAGTAGACCAGAATAGTGCCACAATGTCTCTGTAAAACAAAATTTGTCACTGGATCCACAACCCACAAAACATTTCATTTGTGAAACAACAGAAAAATCTCAGGAAGGAAATGAGTTATAATAATAAAAAGAGCTAAATATAAATTATGGAATTAAAAAAATACAGTAAGAGAAAAATACTGGATGGGCTCTATAGTAAAGATGACAGAGAATAATAAACTGAACAAGAGAGAAACCAGAGAAAAAAACAACAGGGTCTCAGGTGCATGTGGAATAATATCAAATTATTAGAGGCCCAGAAAGAAAAGAGAGTGGTGCTGAAAAAGTATTTGAAGAAATAATGGCCAAAACCTTTCCATGTTGGGCAAAAGACATAAACCCACAAATCCAAGAAGCTGAACCAACTTCGAAAACCATAAACAAAACTATTTCTTCAGGAATAAAGGGGAAATAAAGACATCCGCAAAGGAACACTAAAAGAATTTGTCATCAGTAGAACTGTCTTTGAAGAACGACTGAAAGAAGTGATAAAAGATGGACTCCTGAAGCAAATGCAAAGAAAAATGCAAATGGGAAAAATACAGGTACATACAAGAGACTACCATTCTCATGAGTTTTGTAAACCAAATATGATTACTGATACAAAAATAATTAAAGCATTAATAGTCAAGACAATTATTAAAAGTGGGGAAAGAAACCTAAATGAAGCAAGGCTTCCACACTTCACTGGAAGTGATGTTACACACTTTCACATAAGTAGAATGTAATACCATAGCAACCAGGAAGAATACTATGCTAAACAACACACCTCCAAAAACACTAAATGTAAATCAAGAGGGAATCCTAACATATGCTCAAGTAACTAGATAATCCATGGAAGGCAAAAAGGTAGAAACAAGCAATCACAAAGAGAGAAAGAGAAAACAAAATGGTAGATATAAGCCCTAACCTATGAGTAATTACCTTAAAATGAGTTGTCTAAATATACCAATTATAAGGCAAACTAACAGAAGGGATTAAAAAAAAGACTCAACCTTATGCTATTTCTAAGAAATTCATTTCAAATTCAGCAACAGGTGAAAGTACAATGACAAAAAAGATATCATGCAAACATTAAAAAAATAGGAACTGTTATATTCATATTTGATTCAAAGCATAGAAAATTTTAAATCATAAAGAGGGACCTTATATAATGATAAAAAGACCAGTCCACCAGTAAGACACAATGGTTCTAAATAGGTATGTACAAAAAAAAAAATTAAAGAAAGGTATACTCCAAATTTCTGAGCCTCAAAATATAAAAAAAAAAAAGGAGAAAGAGATAAATACCAGAAAGAGACCTACATAAATACGCTCCACTGATTTTTGACATATGTGAAAAAGCAATTCACTGGAGGAAAAGACAAAGTAGTAAATCTAGAATGTGCACAAAACTCTCAAACTAAAAAAAAAAAAAAAAACCACAAAAAAACAAAAAACAAACTAAGTAGACTCTTGACATTTATTAGAGAAATAAAAATTTATGTTTACCTAAAAAATTATGCAAGATTATTCATAGCAACTTTATTCATAATGGCTCTAGAAGTCTAAAGTCTTTCAACAAACAAGCGGTTAAAAAAGGCTGGTAAATCCAGAGCAAAGGAATAAATACTATGCAGCAATAAAAAGAAAAAAATTATTAATACGTGAAAAAATCTGGATGACTCTCAAGGCTGAATAAAAAAAGCCAATCCCAAAAGGTGACATAATATATGTGATTCACTTAAAACAACATTCTTGAAATGACAAAATTAAAGAAACAGAAACAGATTAGCGGTTGTCAGGGGTTAGGGACCAGAGTAGGGATACGGTAAAGGTATGGGTGTGATTGACTATAAAAGAGCAATAGAAGGGATTCTTGTGGTGATGGAACTTTGCTGTATCTTAACTGTATCCTAGCTGTGATTTTGTACTAATGTTTTATAAAGACTTCCACTGAGGGAAACATGGTAAAGTATGCCCACAGGGTCTATCTGTGTGATTTCTGACAACTCTATGCCAAATTACAATGATTTTACAATAAAAAGTTTAATTAAAAGGAAAGTGTTGGGGCGCCTGGGTAACTTAGTCTGTTAAGTGTCCAACTTGATTTCATCTCAGGTCATAATCTCAGGGTTGAGACTAAGCTCCATGCTAGGCACAGAGCTTGCTTAAGATTCTGCCCCTCCCTGGCTTACTCACATGTGCATGCTTCCCCCCCCCCCCCACAACACACAATTTGTTAAAGAAGATTAAAAGATGAGTAAGTAGGTTTTGGAGTAAAGAAAATCAGTGGAAATTAAGAGGGACAGCACAAAATAATGGTAAAGGATCAATTCACAAAGAAGATACACTGAGGTTTAAAGTGTAGGCACCAATCAAAAAATATTCATGAGACATAAAAATTGACAGAGCTAAAAGGAGGAAATCTACCATGATGAAACATTCAATACTCCTCTTTCTGAGCAGTTTCTGATAGAACTATTAGTCACCTGCAAAATCATCAACAAATAGAATCTAAACCAACATTTATAGAACATTCTACTAACACAATTCACAAATTCAAAAGCATTGGGGAGTCATGAAGATTAAGTTCTCTCACTTTATATAAAGAATCAAACTACAAATCAATAACAGAGAGAGGAAAATATCAAAAAACACCAGAAATTAAACATAATTTTTATTTAAATAACAGTTAAAGCCTCAAAGTAAGTTTTAAAAAAGTCATAGAAAAAATGAAAATGTAACATTTTAAGAATTTGGGATACAGCTAAAGCAAAGGTGAGAATAAAATTTAAAGCACTAAATGATTACATCAGAAGAGTGAAGGTTTCACATCAATCACTGTTTCTATCCTCAGTAACCTAGAACGAGATGAGCAAACTAAACCAAAACAAAGAAGGAATAAAGAGCAATGAAAGAGGAAAACAACAAGGAAATAAAAGCTGTGTTTTCAATATAATCAATAAATTCTACAAACCTCTCAAGCAAGACTAACACGTTCAAAAAGGAAAAACATGCAAATTACCAGTATGAGGAATAAAACCAGGTATGAACAGTACAGGTCTGCAGACATCAGAATGATAAAAAGGAAATCTTGTGAATTCTGCACACATAAATTTGACAACTTAAATAAAATGGATCAATTCCATGAATAAAATATCACAACCCACCAATATAAAAGAGAACTTTAACAGTTCTACAAACACAAAACAAATGGAATTTGAAATTAAAACACCCCCTCAAAAGGATATTTCCAAGCAAAGATGATTTCACTGGAGAATTCTACCAAACATTTAAGAAACAGTACCACTTGAACACAATCTTCTAGAAAGCAGAACACTTCCCAACTCATTCATGAGGCCAGAATTAACCCTGAGGTTAAAACCAGACCAAGACAACATAAAACAAACACAAAAACTACAGATCAATATCTCTAATGAACTTAGACACAAAAATCACCAACGAACTAAATAGAAGTGACTCAGATATGCAATGCTGGTTCAATAATGGAAAATCCATTTATATTATGTGCCATATCAAAGAGGATAAAGAAAAATCATGATTATATCAACTCACACAGAAAAAGCATGACAAAAACTAAAAGCCTCTATGTAATTAAAACTCAACAAACAAGGTAGAGAGGGGAGCTTCCTTGAATTTGTAGAGCACTTACTATACTAATATAAAGCTTAATAAAGATAAATGCTTTCTCCTAAATTTGAGAAGGCAAGGTTTTCATCACTTTTATTACTCCTATTTGACACTGTGGCTCCAGGCAGCATAATAAGGCAGGAAAAAGAGAAGAAAAAGCATACAAATTTAAAAAGAAGCACAAACTATCCCTGTTTACAGATGGCATGACTAGCTACACAGAAGGCCCCAAGTGGTCTCAATAAAATCAAACAAACAAACAAAATACCTTCTAAAATAATTCAGCAACACCAAAAGATATATTATCAACATGTGAAAAATCAATCACATTTGTAACAGGAAAAACTTAGAGCAGAGAACCATGGGGGAGAAGGAAGGAAGGAAATATAGTTGGGGAGAGGGAGGTAAACCATGAGAGACTCCTGAATACTGAGAACAAACTGAGGGCTGATGTGGGAGGGGGAGAGGAAAAGGGGAGTGATGGGCAAGAAGGAGGGCACTTGTAGGGATGAGCACTTGGTGTTATATGGAAACCATCTTGACAATAAACTATAAAAGAAAAAAATCAATCACATTTGTATATACTAGCAACATATGGAAACAAAAATTTAAAATACAATACCACTACAAAAATAAAATAAAAACACAATACCATTTACAGTCACTACAAAGAAAATCACATTCTTAGGATAAATCAAGCAACATGTATGGAATGTGTATGTTGAAAATTATAAAATGCTGATGAAAGGAATAAAAAAAAACCCCTAAATAAATGGGGAGCTAAACTGTAGCTGAGGAGTCAACATCAGTATAAATGCCATTTACCCCCAATTTGATCTCAGTGTTAACTCCTATCAAAATCTCATCAAGGTTTTGTGTAGGCGCAAAGTGAATACAAAATTGATAGGGAAAAGCAAA
Organism: Suricata suricatta; assembly: GCF_006229205.1. Lineage (NCBI taxonomy): Eukaryota > Metazoa > Chordata > Mammalia > Carnivora > Herpestidae > Suricata > Suricata suricatta. Next base: position 117,364,298 of record NC_043708.1, on the reverse strand, counting down.
GAGTAGCTAACATATGGAACAGGCAAGAAATCTTTCACTTAAAATTGGAGTAAGCATTCTATAAACAGTAATGCTTACTACTTACCTAGTATACTAATAAAGACAGTGCAGTATTGACAGGGATAGATCAAGGAAGAATATAGAGAATTCCGGAACAGATTTAGATAAGCATTACAAACTGATTTTTGACAAAGATACAAAAACAATTCTTCAATAAAGAAAGGAATATAGCCTTTTCAATAAACTGTATGAGAACAAATGGGCAAAAAAGAGAATCTTGACTTGAATCTCACATATTATATAAAAATCAACTAAAAACAGACCACAGATTTCAGTATTGTATGTAAAACTTTAAAATTTTAGAATAAAAGAGAAAATCTTCAAGACCGGAGGCCAAGGGTTTTAGATCTGACTTTACAAAAAGTATGATCCAGAAAATGAAAAATCAAAGCTCATCAAAATTAAATACTTCTGCTACGCAAAACATTCTCTAAAAAAGATGAAAAGATTAGCTACAAGAGTAGGACAAAGTATTTGAAAACTACATACCTCAAAAAGGACTGGAATATATGAAGAACTCAAAATTCAACAATAAAAATAACCAGACATTTCACCAAAAACAATATAAAATGGCAAATAAGTACATGAAAAGATATTCCACATCGCTGCCATCTAGGACAATACAAATTACACCATACCACATTACAACATACCTACCAGAATGAACAAAATAACAACTTTGATACCACCAAATGCAGGCAATGATATAAAGAAATTGGATCACTCATATATTGCCCAGGGAGATGTAAAATGGTACAGCAACCTGGAAAATAGTTTGGCAGTTTGTCATAGAACCTAGGATTGCATTCCTAGGCATTTATACCAGAGAAATGAAAATTTATATTCATGTAAAAATCTGGGCCTAAATGTTTAGCAGCTTTATTCCTAACAGCCAAATGCTGACAACAAACCATGTGTCCTTTAATAACAGTTGAATGCTTAAACCAAATGTGGTGCATCTATGCCACAGAATACTATGCAGGAATAAAAAAGAATAAGCTGTTGATATATATAACTTTGATGGATCTGAAGGGAATCATGCTGCAGGGGTAGGAATATGCCTACAAAGAAAGAGCAAGAGGGATACTTCTGGCAAATGAAAAAGTTGTACACTATGACTAAGATAGTGCTTTTTGCACATCTCTACAATGTGATTAAAAAGTACACAGAACTACACATACATATAAATAAATGACTGAAAAACTGATGAAATCGGAGTATGGTCTGTAGATTGAACCAATACCAATTTCCTGATTTAGATATTGTGCTACAGTTAGGCAATCTGTTACCACTGTGGGAAAGTGGATGGAGGGTATGCAGGACCAACCTATAGTTTAAAAGAAAATTCCAATAAATCTATAGCTATTTCAAAACAAAATTAAAAATAAATTTCCAAAAAAACCCAAAAAAACCTTCCAACAAAGAAATATCCAGGCCCAAATGGTCTTACGGATGAATCTGAACAAATTTATTTAAGAGGAAAAAAATGCCAATCTTACAGAAGTATTTCTGAAAATACAGAATGATACTCTTTTTAACTATGTGAGGGTAGTAAAACCTGGTAAATGTGTACAAAAAAGGAAAATTATAGGTCAATATTCCTCATGAATACAGAGCAAAAAAAACTTAACAAAAGGTTAGTAAAATAGAGTACCATATTTATAAACTAACAGACCAAACCAAGTTAGAATTATCTAGAAATAAAGGCTGATATAATATTGAAAAATTCAAGGAAACGAATCACATGAACTGTGGGGAGAGGATAATCAAATCTGAATCCGATCAAGCCTTTGAGATGGAAACTATCAATTAAAAAGAAAACTGCAGGGGCACCTGGGTTGCTCAGTTGGTTAAGCGTCCAACTTCAGCTAAGGTCATGATTTCATGGTTTGTGAGTCTGAGTCCCATGTCTGGCTCTGTGCTGAAAGCTCAGAGCTTGAGGCCTGCTTCAGATTCGTGTCTCCCCCTCCTCTGTCCTGTGCTCATGCTCTGTCTCTCAACAATAAATAAGCATTAAAAAAAAAAAAACACCTGCAGCCCCAACCTCTCACCTCACCCCCAAACAGTAAAAAGGGGCATTTAAAAAGATATCTCTATGTCTCTTAGTAGTCAAATGAAATCAGGGAGAGTCTTATCAGCAACTGGGAAAATATACACAAAAACTTGTTTGTGACTCAACATTTTTATACTTTGTTCTTATTCATGCTATACTTTTTAAAAAACGTTTTAAGAGTTATTCTTGAGAGAATGAGAAAGAGTGTGTGTGTGCGCATCAGTGGGGTAGAGAGACAGGCAGGGAGAGAGAGGTAAGTCAAAGCAGGCTCCATAGTCAGCATGGAGCCTGACACAGCTTGATACCACAAAGCTGGGATCATGACCTGAGCTAAAATCAAGAATCAGACGCCTAACCAACTGAGCCACTCAGTTGCTCCTATCATACTATTCTAACTCTTCAACTTCCTACTAGTTGTAAAATTCTATTTAATGAATTAATATTTTCATATTTATGTTGACAAAATAAGAAAATCAATTTTGTTTTAAGATATTTAGAATACCATTAACTATGAGAATGATTTGGAACTTTTCACTTCCTTTCAAATCATACTTATGACCTTAAGATATGTATCAAGTAGGAATTATGTTATTATAGAAGCTAGAAATCAAATTAAAACCTCAATTTAAAAAATAATTTCTCAATAAAGAACACACAAGATATTTTCAACTATTCTCAGAGAAACACTAAGGCTACAAAATCCTATCTGTGATCACTATCACTAACAGAGACACTATGAATTCCTTGTGAATCATGTCATTTTCTTTCACCTTATCTCAAACCTTTCGTGTGTCAATTCTGAAACCTGAAATAAGTAGAACAATGGTTACTTAGAATATATAAGTTCAAGATTGCTAGAAATGACTTAAGGTATGTATAGCAAAAAGAGGAAATACCAGTAGACTCCTTCACACCAGGATGAAGAATAAGGGAAGATAATTTAACATAATACATTATTTATTTCTAATTATACTTGATACTTATTCTGGTGTTCACACACTGTGGAGTCGTAGATCAATAACTTTTAGAGACAACCTCTAGGAAGTTATGTTTGCATTCCTTCTCACCTTACCCCATCCCAAAGATATGCCAGAAAGGCATTTTTGTGCTCTTCTAATAATCCCTGTGAGGAAGAAAGAAGCCTATGCCTTTTAAGACTGAATAGTGTATCTTAGAAAAGGAGATACTACAGTAGCAGTAAGGAGATATTACAGTAGCAGTTGCCTGACTGGCAGCAGATAATATTGGGAATTTCTGCCTTTCTGTGAAAATTTGGGGTTCAGTTTCTTCAGGTGTAGAACAAATATTACTATGTATCTTGGCATATTATCATAAAGATTAAATCAAAGAATGTAACAAATCACATAAAAGGTGCTTCATATAGGGTAGGGAAGTAACAGTTCACAAATAGGGAGTTCAAAAGAAAGGAGAAACATTCAGAGACAGTAGCTCTATTTTCATTATTTTCTAACTAGCAATAAGCACATACAAATCAGAACCATTAAGAATATTAGATAATTTATATACCAAATGCTGAAGAAAAGATGTGATGTACATAAAACGCTTAAGAAGTAAATCATAAGATTAACAAAGAAAACTAGTGACTATATTACAGATAAGCTTTTAATATTATGGAATGAGAATTTGTGAGTTTGCTCATTTGGGAAGTAATAGCTGGAGATGAAGATCTAAAGCATAAAGCACACACCCCTCTGATGAATTAAGTCTTCCTTTTAAGAATTAAGCACCTCACCTAATCAGAACAGAGTCTCTGGTATAGCCACCATCATATTCCGTAGTTTCTTCTAGTGCTTGGAAGTCTAGATTCTGCAAATTCAAGAAAGTATGGCTTAATATATTTACCACTTCATTACAAACAATAAATCAATGATATTTTTGCAGACATTTTTTGCTTTCTTACCCGGCTTCCACATATAAGCAATTCAATTTCCTCTGGTCTGAATAAATATTTTAGGGGAGATTCATTGGTCACCATATGAAAACCTCTCCGAAAAGCCTTAAACTGTTTTTCTACTGATTTATTGAGAATGTAGTCAGAATAGAGATTGACAAATTCCTGCAGAAAACATTAACCACAAGAACTTCTTATAATATGCTACATAAACAAAACATAACAAGCTACTGGGCTGCATAGTTTTTGTTTTGTTTTCATTTTCCTAAAGAAAGAACAAACACTCAAGAATATTTTTAAAGATTAAAACTTTATACATATAAAGGCAAATACAGGCATACCTCAGAGATATTGTGGGTTTGGTTTCAGTCCATTACAATAAAGTAAACATTGCAATAAAGCAATACAAGTGAATTTTCTGGTTTCCCAGTTCATATAAGTTATTTTTACACTATATTGTAGTCTATTAAGATTGTAATAACAGTATGTCTAAAAGAAAACCATGTATATACCTTAATTTTGAAAATATTTTATTGCTAAAAAATGCTAACCATCATTTGAGCTTTCAGTGAGTCACTGATTACAGATCACCATAACAAATATGATGATGAAAAAGTTTGAAATAAGTGAGAATTAACCAAATGTGACAGAGTGAGCAAATGTTCGAAAACTGGTGCTGACAGACTTGCTTAACACAAAGTTACCACAAACCGTCCATCTGTAAAAAATGCAACATCTGCAAAATGCAATAGAGTGAAGCTCAATAAAATGAGATATGCCTGTACCTTTAACAATTTTACAACTTTCTGCAATAGTCAATACTGAACTATAAATAGGCCATGTAAACAAATTACACATGTAAGTATCAATTTTGATATTGTATTAAACAAGACTGAAAATAAAAGCTGGGCCTCTTTAAAATTTTGAGATTCCTTCAAACAGGTGTACAAACACAGAGATACTTAAACCATGTATACATCCATTTATAAAAAGTAACAATTGCAATGTACCAGATTTGAGCAAACCAGGAAACCACATGTTGCCTGTGCTAGAACATTTAGGAAACTGCCTATTGTATCTAGTTCAGCAAAAATGTTGGTGTTTTACCAAATACATAAAGGTACTGTGACAACTTATAAAAGGTGAATGAATCCTAACTTAGAGATTATACTATTTTACCAAAAGTTGCATTATAAGATGTTTTTTAAAGGTTTATATTATCTTAATTTTCCTGTTATGTTCTGGGTTATTCCTCGGTTTCCAGATGCATACTGAAAACATGTATCTACCTTAAAGAACACTTTTCACTAGTATATTTAAGTCACCATATATATTTATACATTAAAGGCAATTATTATTAGGTGAAGGGTCTTACTGAGGTCCCAGTTTCTCTCCCCTGTATAGCATATTAGAAATATGCTATTAGAAATACCCTGTTTCTTGCTTTTTATTATGGCCATAATGTGTCACTAACTCCTATTCCTGTCCCCTTTCTTGAAAAGGAGTTTAGTGCCCAACTATGTGCTCTCATACCAGCTCATAGCCAATATTTAAAAACTGGGGCTAGTTCATTTAAAAGAATTTGATTACTTGATGTCTTGAGTTTTTGTATGGACTATTTTAGACACTTCTTTAACAATCATAAGCATATATGTGCTAAAACTGTTAATAAAGAGACAAAGACAATGATGATATAAAAACACATATTACCTTCCTGTTTTCATTTGTAATTGGAATCTTATCACCATTTTCCTTCAAATCATACATCATTGGATTACCAAAGAGGTCTGTCTGAGATATCTGGAAAGTGATCATCATGTCGTCTTCTACATTCCCTTCATATTCCAATAAATCTTTTAAACTCTGATATAGGACCTAAAAACAGAAATGAAAAATTAGGCTACCACAGAGCAATAAAATACAAGTTAGTATTATTCTTTCTGGGGGAAAAAAATGACAATAAGGACAAAAGAACAGGAAGTATCCTTCCTGTCCCCAAAGAGTTTACTGTAAAGAAAGACTGTCAGTCACAGATATGTCCCATCTAGTGCTGAGAAAACCACAGCATCAATTTAGCAATGGATTTTACACTAGGCTCTATGAACGAACCTCAGAGGTGTTTTATAGTGAGGGAGGGATTGGGGACAGAAACAACATACTAAATGTGGCCACCAAGCCCCTTATCCAGAACAGCTTTGATTTCACCAGGCAATCCCATGTGGTTTAGAGAAAAAACAAAATGATTCAAAAACCTTTCCTATAGAACGAATCTTACAAAACCTGCTTGCTGAAAGTAATACATAATATTACTGAGTTTTTAAGTGTTCATGGTACTGCAACAGGTTAAAACAACTTTTAGGTATGCATATTAACAAATAAAACTGATTCCAAATGAAAACTAATTTTTTAATATAAATTAAGCTATAGTTTTGCTTTTAAACAAAGCTAAATGATCAAATAAAAAATGACAGACTTACAGGGTGAGAGTCTCCCAGATCACGAAAAGTTCCTTTTTTCCCCATTAGCTTCCTGTAGACAACCATGGGAAAATGTACATCCAGTATACAATTATTGTAAATAGCCAGACCCAGCACTATACCAATCAGAGTGAATTGACCCTCAGTTTCAAAAGAGGATGGATTAAACCAAAACAATTTTGTAGATTCATCATATGTGAACATACCTATAAGAAATTTTAAAAAATACATTACTTGTCTATTTTTATTAAAAAGATTAACAATACAAACAAAATAATTACACATGCAAACTTATACAGAGTAGGCATATAAAAACTGTTTTCTCTATTTGATTAGCACTTGAGAGACTTGAGTTCAAATAAATGTGATTGTTATAAATTGTGGTAAATGGTATGTCAGTTTAAGCCAAGGAAACAAGTAATATGAATATGTTCATTAAATTCAAGATCTCTAACCTTTTACTAGTACAAATAAATTAATTTACCACTGGTTGACTGAAAAATAAATGCAAAACCAAAGAGGAAAAAGCTACCATATTTTTAAAATGTTTCACTTATAAAAACATTTAATCTACATGTTTTCAAACAGCAATTTTAAATTTCATTAAAGGAAAGTTTTTGCTTTTTCAAAACTGCACAATAATCCCATGAAGTTTTTCTAGCTCCGGACCAAGTCAGATGACGTCAAGTACATAAACTTGAATAAATTTGATAAAGGTAGATTATGTCTAAAACCCAAGGCTATTTAATATACATACACATTAATTGTGAACCAGTAAGTAAAACAAAAGTGTAGTTTGTATTTGTAGCATTCTTTCAATTTCCTATGGTCTTCACTATTCAAAACCCAAGCTAGGAGATTTTTTTTTATATCATTCATTTTAAAAAGTAGGAATGTTTTATTTTACCTATCTGAATACCATTACTAAGGCAGATTATCTTCTTCCCTTTAGACAAACAATACCTAAGGAAAGATTATATGATATTTTAGTGAATTTATGACTTATTACTTTGCTAAAATGTTTTTCAGTTGTTACTATGCAACTGAATGAAAATATTTTAAGAATTAGGTCTGAAAAAGGGCAACTGCCAATAGAACAAACTTTAGAAATCAATTTGGCACATAAATATATCAATTTGTATGATTTTTGAAAGCTTTAAAAATGTTTATTTTCACACTTAGTTTAAGTTAAATACAAAGGGAACTGTAAAATGTACCCTGACTGTAACAGTATAAAGTAAGCTAGAACGTTTTTCTATTGAAAAGTTATAATTCATGAAATAATACTCTGAAAATTATCTAATTCTTATCTGAATTTCACAGTTTAGACCTGAAGTTTTTTTACAAATCTAAGTCACAAGACTTACTGAAAGAAAAATGTCACTTAGCTATAACTATGGTATTAACAGAGACAAGAACAGTTAAAAACAATTACAATTAATAAATCTGATGAAATCTCACAAATGTATGTCCTTGGTCTCAATCATCACTCATCATCACTCTCATCTCTGTGTATGAAATGAAAGATAATAATTTTAAGGTTCAAAGTGATTCTATTTTGGGCAAATTTTTGCCACATCCCTGGAAGAAATGCACCATAAAAGATAGTTCTTATAAAATATTCCATTTTGGTATTTTTAACTGTCATTTCAACTACTTTACTATAAAGTGGAATTGTTTACTTTTTTTTCTAAAAGGATTTCTGCATATAATGTTAAGTATATTTTATTTACAGCTAATGTTTAACATGTCGAGACACAAAGGAACCCAGAGCAAAAATTTACCAAACCTATGAAGCTCACAAATTATTTTTCTATCACAAAAATAAGGCATGGTTTTATGTGTCTTGGTTTACTTTGAACAAACTATATGCAAATTATATCATTTTCTGATTATTAATAAACATTAGCTAAAACATAGTCTTACTTTAACTTTATATATGTCATGAACTCAAAATGTATACTTCCATTTGCGCACACACACACACACACACACACACACACACACACACACACATATATAGATGACCAACTAAGGCCAAAAACAGAAAATTGAATTCAATGTACACACTGACAACCAACAGGCTGTTAAGAGCTAAATTCTTAAAGCTTATAGGAAATGATCTGCATGATTCTATATGATATTCTTCACAATTCCAACAGTACCTTTAACGGAATCCTTTTCCTACAACTGTCATGCACTGTTTTTAAAAGTAAGCAAATCTGGTAACCAAGTTAAGTGGTTATATTATATAAATTGAATCAGTTCAGAATACTATCCAGGAAGCTATTGTCTTTTACCACTTCCAATGTGCCTACTTGTCTATCAGTAAAATTCAAATCCTTCAACTTTCAGATTGAGATATGTAGACAAGCTGTTCAATGAAAAAACACTTCTGGGAGGCAAATGTTATCAAATGTGAGGTGGAAAAAGGCTTCTGAAGTTCAGAAAGTTTGAGAAAGCATAATATTATGCCCCATGAAATCCTGTAGCAAATAAACCTAATTAATATGATACCAGTTAGGGTTTCTAAACTTTGAACATGATACACTTGTGAGACATTCTCAACATTCTTCAGACAACTGTTGTATGAAACTCTCATTACAGAAATGCTATTGAGTCTGAAGAATGTTTTAAACTAAAAAGAGGAAAGAAATCCTTCAATTGTTCTAATGTACTATTCTAAAGGGTTTTCAATTTTCTTTACCTAAGAGATAACTTCCTACAGTAAAATATTTGGCTAAGTAATCTAAATAAGAACTTGAATAAATGAGTGATCCACATCAGTCCCCCAAACCCACAAATTCAGTCATTTTCTGTGATTCTAGAAAATCCAGACTGAAACCTACTGTTACTCTTTGCAACTGAGAATATTTACAAATCTAGGTAAACAAATCCTTAATTCAAAAAGATATGACATCATGATCACATCACCAAAATATTTACCAATATCTGGATTGAAGATTTCCTCCACAACCAGCTGAAAAAATTCTTTGGAAACACCTCCCTCATCAACTCCTTGTTCTCCTTCAAATTCCACATACAATTGTTTCTTCAAGTCTGCAGGATTTTCCATAGCGATCATCTCTAGCTAGTGAGTAAAAAAGAGCAAAAAGAAGATGACTACCATTTTAAGGATGAAAGCAAAATAAAAATAAGGAGAAAAAATAAAAAGGATTTGGGCTATGGAGCAAATAAGATACTGACTTTTGGTTTGTTTAAAATGGAAATGGGAAGCAAACCGGTAAAAAGCCAGTAAAGACAAAGACTGAGTCTTACAGATAATAGAAATATAGGACAGAAAATAAATGGGCATAGAATTATAAAAGAGTTACTTTCTAACTATTGATTTATTATGAAATTAACATATAGTAGAAAATTAAAATTAGATTTTCTGTTACTTCTGTACAACAAACCTGAGCTGTTAGGTTAAGACATAGAAAGAAGCCGACATAGCCAAATAACATGACTACTCAAACTAAATTGTTTCTGCAAAAACAGTGGAATATATTAAGTCTGATTTTAATTTGTTTGCTAGTAATTCTTTACATTTAATAGAATAGAAACTAAGGAATTAAGTTTTGTTATGTATTAAGCCATAAATAAAATAATTTCAATTAAGAGAAGAAACATACTGGACAAATAGGGAAGCAGCTTATGGTCTCTTTAGCACTTAGTACAAATTGCCACTTCTTGATGGATCAGAAGACATTTCCTATACACTTTTTTTTTTAAAGCAGATGAGACATATGCTTGCTTATATCCTTACTCTTAATTTCTTACAGTTATCAAAGCCTAGTACCTAAAATTTTTTCAACTATAAATCTTTACCAGATACTTTTTTGAATCTATAGAAGAACATACATAGTAAGTGATCTCAGTCTTTAAGAGATTAATCAGAAAATACAGACTAAATTCTACTGCGAACTATTTATACTTCAATTTTTAATGTATTTGAAATTTACTAATAGCATGTCTGATTGATCACCCACTTTATTTGTTAAATAGACTTAAAATGCCCTCTGCTGTTAAAAAATTTGAAATTTGCCAAAACAAGAGTATTTAGGACTGTTCAAGTTATTCCAACCATTCCAATTAGTTATTTTGATGATGTATACATTGTTCAAAACCATTTTTAAAATTCTATTACAGTCCTTAAGTAATTAGGTAACAGCACTGGTTTAGACATTCTAGTATGTCTAATAAAAATAAAACCTCAAATTCATGAATCAGCCCAGATGTCCTAGGTCAATGGTTTTCAAACTGTCAACTGCCACTCATTAGTGTGCAGCCCATTCATTTAGCGGGTTAAGACCAACAATGGGAAGAAAAAGAATGTGTACCACATAGTAATGGCATCTACTATTTTGTAAAACTTTTGTTCCAACTATATGTACAGACAGATATACATACATGTATGTACCTTTGCTATGTAAAATAATCTCTTTCCTACTTTGGATTGCGGTCAAAAAAAGTTTTAAGAACAAAGGCTGAAATTATCTTGATACTTCAACATTTAGAGTCTACGAATTTAGAATCTTTAGCTTTAAGAAATGTCCTGTATTACAATGGTCTCTAATATTTACCAAAAAAATTTTATGCCAAGTTTTTAAAGATAATTTATTTTTGTAAGTGTTGTGAATTGAGACAAAATAAATACTCTAGTAGTTCCAACTATCACTTAACTTTTAAACTTTAAATTTTAAGCAAGCGACTCAGGTAAGCCTGTTTCCTCATCTGCAAAGAAAAAAAAGGGATAGTACTCTTCATACGGCAAAGATGTGAAGGCTTAATAAAAATATATGGAAAAAAGAGGTAGAGCAGGCAATATTATTAAAATAACACATCATGTTGCAACCCTTTAAAACAACTTTGATCCCTGAAAAAAAGATTCACAATTTGATTTTATAGCCTAGTCCCAAGTTTGAAAAGAACCTTAGGGAAAAATAGTTCCAGTTGGAAACCTGTTCAAGCCACAGAAAATAAAGAATGCTGAGAACTAAATCAGAATTATCAGCTCCAATGTGGTTTACCCATCACGCCAACATCCCATATTGCCATGGAACGCATTCCTAGTTTCCTTCTTCCAGTTCCCACCTGCCTAGGTGTCAAAGGAATATAAGTCAATGTTTATATATATGCCCTTATAACACAAAGACAAATCTGCTTATATCAAAAGCATAATGCATTCCAAGGTGAAAAAAAATGATTATCTGATATTTAAATTATGCTTCCTATAGTTCCTCATTAACATTTACAAATGAGGGCTGACTCTATCAATGTGATTGATATCTTTTAAAGGATTTGATTCTATAGGATTCAGAGGCCATGTGTTGTAGTCTTAGCTCCACCTGACACTTCATAGGACACTGAAACACATTTATCTTCATTTTTTTTTAAAGATGTTCCTAGCACTTTTTTTCTTCTAGAGAGAGAAAGAGAGAACATGTGAGTAAGAGAGAGGGGCACATGGAGGGAGAATCTTAAGAAGGCTCCACACTCAGCACAGAGCCTGACTTGGGGCTCGATCCCACAATCCTGGGATCATGACCTGAGCTGAAATCAAGAGTCAGATGCTCAGCCAACTGAGCCACCTAGGAGCCTCTAACTTTATTCTTATAAATTATTAAACGTCTGTCTGTCTCTATCAATCTCCATACTGCTCACCACCCTGAGTGCGAAAATAATTCAATGCAAAATTCTATAATTATAATTGTAAATATATAGCTGTATCTTTCTTTGCTTTAGTTTCATCTATAAAATGAAAATGACACACTACTAGAAAATTAATATATATGAAGCACTTGATGAATTCCCTGTACAATAATGCCTTTGTTATTGTTACTTTTATTTGTACTAAAAATTCTTTCAGGCATGCCTGGAAACCTAACAACCCAGATTATATAGAACAAAAATATTTCAGTAACAATGCAAAAACAGTATACAGCACTTATGTGCTGTTGCACTATTCTCAGCACTTTACATATTAATTCACTGCATTTTCACAACAAACGTATGAGGCCAGGAATATTTTCAATCCCATTTTACAGATGAAGACTCCAAAGTAATGAGAGGTTCAGTAACTTGCTTTGAGTGTTAGTAAATGATAGAACAGAGATTCTAATCCAGGAGGAAGCTCTTAACTATTATGCCTTCTGACCTCTCTTCAATGACTAGCAATCATCTTTTTTGAAATTATAAATGACTTTTATTTTCTTCATGTTTTCTATATTTTCAATTAGTTTTTACAACAAACATAGATTTCAGAATCAGGATGTAATCAAATATAAATATGTAAAAAGAATGATTTGAAAAATAGGTGGTAATTGAACTCTGCAGGCAAAAATTTCCCATTATTATCTGTTAAATTATCATTCTCAGGTATGTATTAAGTGGTCCTGTAAAATACTTTATCATTTATATATACATGGGACCCTACCTTTAAAAAACAATTTTTACTTTTAACTGTAACATAAAATTTACCAGTTATCATTTGACAGAGGCTATTAAGGGGCTACATTTATTTTTATTTTTCTTAAACACAACCACTTCCAACCCACTCTTCAAGTAGAGAATGATTTCAGAACTGAATTATAAATACATACCATTGTAAATTATATATACTGAATAAATACCATTTAAAACAGAATTATGAAAATCAAAAACGGAATTATGAAATCAAAAGCTGTCTTGAATACAGTAAAATATTTAGAATTTGAAACATTCTGAAAAGAATTTGCATGCATCCTTGAATTGAAATCATTTAGTATACAGACCAGTACTTTTATATATATAGGTTAAAGTAGAGTATATTATGTATTAATTTAATATGAAGACTGGCAAAAGGCAGTTTACTGGGTTAAAATAAACAATAACAGACTGGATGTAATAGCATCTACCTCTTCCTTATATGACTTCCTCTTCTTACTAAGACTTGATTTCATCAACTGTTGAACAAAACGATTTTCAATTTCTGAACTTTTAATTGGCCATGAAGATGAAATCCTAGAGAGATCATTTTTTAAAAAATTGATCTGGTATCAAAGCATTCCCAGAATACCCAGGTAGGAGGACATCTTAATATAAAAATATCATACTTGCCAGATGTAAAGTGTTAAAAGGAAAACCCTATCCTTTAAAATTTTAGAGTATTCTGGGCTATTATTATTCTTGACAAAGTCATCTTTATCCATATTTGAAAAAAAATTCCTTAATGGTATGGATATTTAAGTAGTATTCACATAAAATAGACCTACTACTTAAGAAAACCTAGGATCTCTAACAATGGCTGGCTTAAAGAACTTCAGTCAACTTACTAGACTATGGTTAAACACTCTGTTTACACTTTTAAGCTACTGAGTATAACAAGATCTTCAGATTATCCAAGTATACTTAATTTCCCTATAAACATAAAGTTGTTAATATTTTACATATAAAGTTTAAATGTGTAATAGCCAAATCCATAATCATATCTGCTTATGAGACCAGGAACCCTGAGTTCTAACAGTTCCAAGTCTGCCGTTTACTTTCACAGGCTAGACTCTGAGATTCATTTTTCTCACATGTAAAAGTAAGGAGTTTGACAAATTTCATTGTTTTAGATTATTATATGATGCTGAGCATCTATGTAGATCTGCTTCATTCTCCTAATCTTTTGAGGACACAAATCAGGGATCAAATTCTTCATTTCCTTTACAATAAATCATAAGAAACAATAATCATTGCATTAAGCACAATATAGTGAATGTACAAGATAAAAGTAAGCATACCCAGAACAGCACAAGATAATCTAATTTTTAAAGCACTATAGGTCAACTGTTAAACAAAAGAATCAGATTTTATTTCAATAACTATGGGTGTTTGTCAAGGAAAATACTGGGGTCTGCATCAGCCAGTGCTGTTAGAGCCCAGAAAAAAAGAATGATTTTTTAGAAGGGACTAGCAGAACTAATTGGTAGTAGGGGGCTTTACATTTGTGCTTATCATCTTTATCTGTTCCAGTTCAGTTTTGCACTTTTCTATCCAGTTCTACTCAGCCATTTCTTTTAGTCTTTAGATCCCCACTCAAAATTCTAGGATTCCCAGAACAAAAAACCTAATCTGAACCAGGACTCACACCACTGTCAATCCCTATTCTAAACCTGCTATTTTCATCACCCTCTCAAAGACTCCCAGTTTCCCAAGTATGTACTTGTATATAAAAATGGTCTCAATAAATATGTATATATAAACTGCACCAGTTGCCATCTTCCCAAATACTGGTTTGCAGACTGGCTTTAATGAAGTATCTACAGACACAACCAGAAATACAGATTCCTAGGCTCCACACCAGAGTTCCTAATCTGAATCTCTAGAGGGTAGAACCTTGAGAAAAAAATTTTTTTAAATAAATTTCCCACTCAGATGTAAAGGTACTTCGGGGTATGTCTTAGATGGCAATACTGTCTTCAATGATACTCATACTCTCCTAATATAATCTCATAAAGTTAAAAGTATGAATAAAATTTTACACCCTTTTCCTTTGGGATTGCTTGGTCTAAGGAAATAACAAAGTATCTATTTTTAAAAGAATACACAAATAGACAAGTATTATGAGTAAAATACTGTAAAAAAATTATGTTAGGACCGTTTTAATTCAGATGAGCTCATGACTATCACTGAACTATTTTCTAAGAAACAACAAAAAATAGGAAAGTAAGTCCTGGGGGAAACATTCCAGTAACTTATAGGTATGTGAGTAGTTCTTAAAAGATTCTGAGATTTCTACTTGTGAAAAGGCAATTAATATTCTATCATATTTCACTGATACTAAAATTCAAATTTGTTTTTGCATTTTAAGATCTCTGAAATCAGGATATATCATATAATTGGTAGCATCTCACAACAAACTGGAAATCTTTTTCTCTTTTAGTACTAATAGTGTGTCCTACAATCAATAGCATTTAAGGTTCAATAAAATACTGTAAACACTAATTCAGCTGTCATCAAAGACAGTTTCTCTAGAAAAAACTCCAGTTAGGAAGTAAACTGCTAGTATGATTTGAATTACATGGTAAAAGAAAATGGCGAACATATGTTTCATAAAAAAAAAAATCTGTAATTATTAGCTGAATGTACTACCCCTCCCTTTTCCTCCATGCCAGTCAATTAACTGAAAAATAAGACCTTATAGAAAACATACTCAAGACTGTCATGTATGTAGTCACTATTTTCTGGGCCTCATTTGTAAACTAAGGAGCAGGTAGATGAACTTCAAGGCTCCTTTTAGCTCCTAATGTCTATGATCCTGTAACCTTAATTATTTAATTATTAATATTGAGCTCACCACAAAGTTTCTCATTTCCTCTTCTCTTCCTGACCCTAAATTAGCAGGCCATAAGAAAGTTGTCAATAGGTTTATTTTGTTTGTCAAACTGATATAGAAGAAAGAATGAGGCTTTAAAAAAAAAAGTAGATCCTTGAGGAATAAGATGTTAAAACCCATCAGTACTTTTGAGATTTCAGCTGAGAGGGCAACCTTAAACTACTTTTTGTTACTAAAACCATATGACTTTATCATAATCACACCTTCTTTGAATATTTTTTAAAAATAGAGTATCAACCTGACTGACTCACAAGGGCTATTTTGATGATTTAATTTTTCTGACCTTCATATTGGTATTAAAAAAGAAAGAAAGAAAGTAAACAGGAAAGAAGAGTAAAATTTGCTTAGTATGGGCATTTAGAACCCCTACGAAGCTTCTCAGTGGTCATGATTCTTCTTTATGTCTTTACTTCTTGGCAAAGGGCCTCACAAAGAAGATTTCTAAATTGAACTACTCTTGTGGACTTGGTAATATTTAAGCACAGATATTATCTAGTGAATTCTGATTTATAACTGGTCAAATTATAATACTAAGGTTTGATATAATGACCAGAACTCACTAAAAAACCCCCAAATTCTTAGCATAATTTAAAAGTTCAGTTAATTTTACTCTAAATTCTGCTTTAAAAAAGGCCTTATAAACCATAATGACCATTTTCTCAATCTTCTAGATGACAGAATAAAGTATACAACAAGTACTTGAACTTCTGTTGATTCTTAGCCTTGCTTTACTAAGGGAGTGGTGGCAGGAAACAAGGAAGGGGAAGAAAAATTAGGCTGGGTAGATTTCTTAGCAGAAGGCAGATAAAGAAGGTGGACAACTTTTTAAAAAAAAAATTCTGGATTGAATCTTACACAGAGTGATTTCACTGCTTTTCAAAAGCCAGACACAGCTTTTGATGGAAATAGATGTAAGAATCCTAACCCAAGAAGTCAAACATAAAATATATTGTTTTGGGATTTGCAGTTCTGCTCTAACAATCAAAATTCATAGACCTCATAGTACTTTTCACAAACCATCAATCACGTTCATATGATACGCTACCATTCTGCTTCTGCTTAACTATTTAAGTTGCTGACTGCATGACACATTATTAAGTGCATTAATTATTTATGTAGCTCAAAACTGTAGGAGTTAAAATAAAAAGAGCATCAGAAAGCAAGCAATGATAATAATTACTCCAAATAATTAATGCCTTTCTGCCTCTGCTGAAAAACTGCTTGAGTTGCTTAAATAATGTAGAACCTTTCTTCAACACTAGAAAAATATTTGATGTTTTTAAAAACCAGATAACGAAACAGGCACAAAAATCTCTGAAACTTTTAAGTTTCTGAGTTGCCAAACAACTTTTTCCACTGGTTTAGTTTTATGAATATTCAGATTTAGACAAATCCATTCTAAAACCAAAATATATTTTAAATAAATACCACTATTTCCTAGCTATTTACCTTTTACTAATATATAAAGTTAACTCCATCTTAATTTTAGCTGACATCAAATCTTACTTGAAGTGGTCAAGAAGAACTAGTAATGATAGGTGTATCTAATATTTTGAATACAAAAAAACCCTGCAATAAAGCACCCTAGCAAATGTAAATTTTAGTACACAACTGGCTATTCATTTTTGTCTTCTAAACAGGCCTGCATTCTTAAATGGGGGGACTAAAATTCTTATTTTCTGCTGAGAAAAGGAATGAACAAAAGGCAATCAATCTGGAAATACAAGAAGTTAGAAGGTGGGTACTTGTGTTCCTAATATTCTCCTAGCTCAATCTCCCTGGATTGGGTTGATGATAAAGGACACCATTAACTTCAAGATTCCTGGAATAACTGCTGTTTTCCCAGAAATTTCAACAAACTCCAAGACCCAGAGTAGTTCATATGGATATTTAAGTGGTTAAAAATACCACAATCAGGCAGTGCCATACAGGGGCATTATGAGTGACCCACAGGAACTCTTACTAGCAACACACACTAAAGTGTCTAGATCACTTCAATTTTACAAAAACCGAACTCTAAATTTTAGGGCATGGAACTTTTGGATACTACTTATTATTCTATGGTATGATTTTACTGTGCCACTCTTCCCACTTTGAGTATCTCTACATTTCCTTTGTTCCTGTGTTCTAGTCTTTTCCCAACATCCACTCGTTTTCTGAATAGAGAAAAAAACCTTTGAGGTTAGTTGACCATATTTAGAAAATCTATTCTTTTTTAAAGAGTGACCATTATTTAAGACAACCAATAGTTTGTGGAACACATTTATAAATTTGGATAGGAACAACAAAAGTATATATTTACATTTATAATACAAAATGTCCATGTGTTCCTAAACCATATAACACATTTTTTCGAATAGTCACTTATAAAATGAAATCATTGAAATGTATTACAATCTCCCCAGCATTCGTTATGTATTCTAGTACTAATTTTTAAGCATTACCACAACTTACCCGGACAAGTGCATCATCTATGATATGGTCACGTCTGACTTTGAGTCTCAAATATGGATTCAACTGCTGTCCTTGAACTAAGCTGTAGAGAACAGTGATTCTTCTTTCACTGTACATGCGAATTCTATTGTCATAATATAATCCCAAATTCTTTGTGACAGCATTCAATATAAAGGGACATGTCATGAAAGAGAATTTGTTCTCTGTTTCTACTTTGAAAAAAGTATAATCTTTATCCATTTCTAGAACATCATTCAGTGGTTCATTAATAAACTCTTCAAAAGGGATAAGTGGTTTTCGACAGTCCAGAGTTTTAACACCAAGTTCAGTTTCCAGTGGGTCCACTCGAGGACCTTTCTTGTTTCTTCTTTCCTCTCCCAAAAGCTCCTGAAGTGTCAATTCACTGGACTCAGGGATGGGTTCTTCATCATCTTCTTCATTATGATTTGTGTCTACTTCCCCACCTACTACATTTGCATAGTAAACCATTTTCAAGCACTTTGAAGCAGCAACAATAGCATCATCATCATTCACTAGATTGCGACTATTAAATTCATTGCTTATGACTTTGTAAGTAATAAGTTGTTGAAATGTTTCCATCATTCTGCGAATCTGGTCTGCACTGTATTTAGACCACAATCTAACCAATTTTCCTTGGGCTGCAAGGGGTAGCTTACTCATTGCTTTGCAAAATAATGGCAAAGCCATTTCCAGATATTCAGGACTGTGGAGATTTCTATTCTCCATTACAATAATGAATAAATTCAGATAATTAGGATCTCGAGAGTATACATTGTGGTATGTCAAGTCACATTCCACGTTAGGTGACAAATATACAAGTGCATTGAGAAAAGCAGTTTCTATTTTTTCATTAGAGAGTAATCTGGTGTAGACCCTTCTAATGGCCTCAATATCCACAGACACATCATCAGGACCTAATTTTTGGAAGTTGTTATCTCCTTGTGAACTATCACTTATCCTTGAAGAAGATGCTTCTGAATCTTCTTCCATAGCAGCAGCAGAGCATGCAGCTTTTTCCTTTTCATCCTCATCTTTGTCTTCATCCTTTCCTTGAAGAGATTTCAGTTCTTCCTTGGTATGTTGTTTGACTTTCCGAAAGCTCTGTACCAATGCCTCAGCACTAGAAAAAACTCTTCCAATAACACGGATTAAAGGGGAATAATCCTCTCTCTCTCTACATAATTCAAGAATTTCATACACCGTCTCTTCTGTTAGGTAAGTCACATCTAGAAAATTAAGAGAAAAAAGGAGAATATTTATTTTTTAAGTATGTTTATTTTGTCTTAAGTTTTAGTGAAAAGACAGCCAAACATTTTGTACTCAATACCATTTATGATGTACAGCTCTTATAAAATGGATCTAATCTTTAGATTCAACAAAATATATTTACTTATTTCTTTCAATGAACCAATAGCAACAACCTCACCCATTCTTTTACATTTTCATGAATACATAGCATTTAATGAGTTCAAACTCTTTCGACTGTTTGCAGTCACAGTAGACTGCAGCTTTAATTTGTAAATATGTGAACCAAGCTATCATGTGCTGATTTGATTCATCACACTTCTTACAACCTCACTTTAGAGAAGAAACACCGTTCTTCTGAGAGGTTTCTTATTTCACTACTTTGTTCTCAACAGACTGAGAAGCCAAGAAAGGTTCCTTCAGCATCCTCTTAAATAAACAGCCCTTGTTTTACTTCTGTATATCTCAAAATCAAACTGGTTCTTTTGGAGTCTTCATTTTTTCCAGGGTGGTTATGCTGTGGGTGAATGAAAAAAATTAATACACCATTAATCATAAGACCTGAAGCTGGCAAACATTTCCGTCTGCATCCAAGAATCAGGTTGGATCAAACCGTACAGAGTAACAGGAAAAAGTCATGGTAATTTGGTGAGAAGGTAATTTATGAGCCGACAAGAGAAAAGACTAGTATGTAGTCACCAAAATATTCTCTTTCTTTCTGGAGAGATTTGGAGCACATATCTTAGCTTTCCCAGGTTTTTGAGATTGTTACTTTCAGGCCAAGGCTTTTCTTTCTGGCTAATCGGGTGATGCTCATAGAACGCTCTGGAAGCCATGTGTTAAAGATTACAATGTCGGAGCGCCTGGGTGGCTCAGTCGGTTAAGCCTCCGACTTCGGCTCAGGTCAGATCCCACGTTCGTGGGTTCGAGCCCCGCGTCAAGCTCTGTGCTGACAGCTAGCTCAGAGCCTGGAGCCTGCTTCCGGTTCTGTGTCTCCTCTCTCTGCCCCTCCCCCTCTCAGGCTCTGTCTCTCTCTGTATCAAAAATAAATAAAAAACATTAAAAAATTAAAAAAAAAAAGATAACAATGTCACTACAGCTGCATTTCTCAATGACTGCGTCAAGAACTTTGCCAACCTAGAATATCACGGCTGTCACAGATGAGTCAGAAATAAATTTCCACTTTGTTAATAAGCTAGTGCTCTTTTTGGTATCTACTTAATATTGCAGTCTAGTTGATCCTTACCTATACAGAAAAAAGCTTTTGACCCTTTTCCATCTTGCCTTCAGAGTCTTTAAAACACCAGTAGTGACTGTCCCTCTAAATTAAAAGCTTAATATTTCCTGGTACTTTTCTTATACATATACAAATTTTATAAGATAAGATGTTTTTGCACTTAATTACCATTGTTTTTGCAGTCTGTAGTATTTAAATACAAGGGAGTTTTAGTATGTTTTTCTATTATATCCATTCTCCCCCATTAAGAAATAACCCTATAAGAGTCAAAAATGACAGGAGGCAATGAAAAGCCAAACTAAATATCAATTTATTACACATTTTCAGAGTTACAATAATGTTAACATGTTGAACGTCTAATGAAATCAGAGAAGAAACAAAGAGAAGAAAACATTCAAGGAATCTGGAGATAAAAATCCCTGGAGACAGGGACTACTGCAGTGGTGAGAGTCTGTAGCATTTGCTGGCATGCATCTTACTTCCTCTCACATCTATCACTATATAGTAACTTAGACCTCCATTATCACCTTTTCGAATATTTTTATATTTGCCATTACTCTCTTTCACATCGCAGAGTACTAACCACTACACGATCACGGCCGCCATCACTCTCTTTCAGACAAGAACCAGATAAACATATGGCTCTCACTTTCTTCACCAAGAAAATTTAAATCTATATATATATATCCCCTTGAAAGGAATGAAGAATTAAGTTTGGAGGTTATGGAATGCATAAACTTAATTAAACGGGAACCCCAATGGATGAAACACATTAGAACAAAGAAAAACTCCTTGTGTGTTGCCTCTCTTATGCTTTGCTTACTCAAACACACAAAAAAGAATATTAATATGCTGTTCTTTTTTTAACGTTTTTTAAATGTTTTTTATTTATTTTTCAGAGACAGAGAGAGACAGCACGAGCAGGGGAGGGTCAGAGAGACAGGGAGACACAGAATCCGAAGCAGGCTCCAGGCTCTGAGCTAGCTGTCAGCACAGAGCCTGACGTGGGGCTCGAACCCACGAACCATGAGATCATGACCTGAGCCGAAGCCAGACACTTAACCAACTGAGCCACCCAGGCACCCCAATATGCTGTTTTCTAAAACATCTTCGACCCAAATGTTAATTTATTTTATGCAGTTTAAGCTGAGCTTTCATAATGCTTGACTTTTTCAGAGAAAGCATTGAGTACAATGATTGAAGAGGAAACCATGTAAAACATTCCATCCAACTCAAAGAGTAGTAAATCTCAATGGTTGGGAATATCATGCAATTGACAACTCGCAGATTCAACACATCAAATAACAGAATATGATACTTACCATGAATTTCAATTTAAAATAGGAAAAGAAAACATTTTAAAATAAAAATTCGCTTGGCTACAAATGTACTCAACTCTCATGATCTACTATCAAAAACAAAAGCAAAAAGCCCACCCTTCATTTTCTCATTTATAAGCTAAAAAAAATCACAAAATTTAACCTTACCAAAGCTGAGAAATCTACCTTGACAACATTATTTGTTCTCTTACGACTTGCATGAATATCAGGTTAAATGGGGACAACAATAAATTGTTTTTTAAAAGTCAAATAAGAACACAAGTGACTGTATTTCAAATGAAAATAAGGAAATAAGGGTGCCAGGGTGGCTCAGTCGTTTAGCATCCGGCTTCAGCTCAGGTCATGATCTCACGGTTTGTGGGTTCAAGCCCTGTGTTGGGCTCTGTGCTGACAGCCAGCTCAGAGTCTGGAGCCTGCTTCAGATTCTGTATCTCCCTTCCTCCTTCTGACCCTCCCCTGCTCACACTGTCTCTTTCTGTCTCTCAAAAATAAATAAAAAACATTTAAAAAGTTATAAAAAAAAGAAATAAAGAAATAAAAATATTCTGATGCTACAAACAACTTCCTTAATAAAAGAAGTGGAAATATCCTTGAAACATTAGATAACCAAATTTCACTTTAAAAAATCAACTATATGACCTGTTGTAAAGGCTACAGGAGGAATGAACTCTCTGGGTAAAGATAATTCAAAAGCCTGAAAGCTTCATGCTATCTATGTGTTTAAATGTGTGTTTTTGTGATCCATAATGACTATCACGTCTGGTATTATTTAAAGTACTCAAATGTTGTAGACAGGTAAGACTAACCAATTACTAAAACGATATGGAACCATTAATGACCAGCTAGTGTACGTCATTCTCAACTGATATAAAGATGTCTGTCAATGTTGGACTGTACCCCAAGAGTTTTGTGTCCCGAGTTACATACTAGTTTGGTTTACATGAGTATGTCAACTTAAATTATCTACTGAGATTTTTTTTCTAACTCCAAATTAATCATTCTGTATCTAAAAGATGATCTGCTGAAACTGTGGTCTTCTCAGACATGCTGTCATAACAAACTATAAAAACTAAACACTTAGTATTCCAATCCTCATTTGTACCTGGAGAATAGCATTTGACACAAGTTTGCCAATTACCTAAGTGGAAGTCCACTGGTGAACTTCTGACGGTTAAATTTCCTGATAAATAGGGGAAGCCATGATTAACTCACATTGTGCGTACAAAAATCTCCTAATATTTATTAGTAGATACCCTAAAACACCTATAGTTTCCTTTATAAGTTTTAACTCTTTATGAGTTAATCCTCAGGTTTGTTCCAGGATATAGAGGACTGCTTTTCCAAAGTCTCCATTAGGCTATTTCATTTATACTAAGAAAATTAAAAAGCAAAGAGAGTTTAGTGTTTGTTTAACAGCTTGCCATTATAGATGCAGCATATAAAGTAGGTTTTTTGTTTTTAATTTATTTTTGAGAGAGAGAGAGAAAGAGAGAGAGACAGCGAGAGCAGGGGAGGGTCGGAGAGAGAGAGGGAGACACA
This sequence comes from Suricata suricatta, assembly GCF_006229205.1. Taxonomy (NCBI): domain Eukaryota; kingdom Metazoa; phylum Chordata; class Mammalia; order Carnivora; family Herpestidae; genus Suricata; species Suricata suricatta. The sequence goes on along the minus strand of NC_043708.1, from coordinate 117,340,596 downwards.
GAATCTGAAACAAGGTCCAGGCTCTGAGCTAGCCGCCAGCACAAAGCCCAATGCAGGGCCCGAACCCACGAACCATGAGATCATGAACTGAGCTGAAGCCAGACGCTTAGCTGACTGAGCCACCCAGATGCCCCTATAGATGCAGCATATAATCTGAGCAGTAAGAGTAGCATTGCCAAGCTCCTTCTCCTGGAACTACATTCAGCATCTCAGCCTTAAGCTGCCCTAGTTTTGAATTGTGTCTGTGAGCATCTGTGTTTATCTCATTTTGTGCATCCATTAGCAAGACATGTCCTAAGGTATCAGAAAAGTCTACGGTCATTTTTTGGGTAAGAGAACCTCAAAATTTTTTATATAGAAATTAATGATAAGCACTTCTTCGTTTATTATATGCCATTTTGGTTCACAAAAGGTTTCATGAGAATGCTCTATTTTCAGATAGTGGGGGATTCTGCTTAACATCAGTAATCTCTTCCGGAAAAGCTTATTTCCCATTATTTTCACTGGAAAACATATTATAACACCTTCTTATAAGACAACACAAAACCCCTATCTAATTTCCTAAAATGTAACCAAAACAGAATAAATACCTGTTTTAAGTAACTGTCTTGTTAGGATATAAAAACTTGCTTCCCATTCATCAAATCATATCGTTTCTCGGCCTTTTGGCTAAGATCAAGTGTAGTATCTATTCATCAAATCATAAACTTATTAACAAAGAGTTGCTTTGCGTGCAGTAACATGAACTATCTTAATGGACAGCAACATTCTAGACCCACACACCTTTTTGTTGACATGCTGTTCAGAACACCTTCAAGTGATTCTGAAATTCTTCTAATTCTATATAAAACATAAAAATACTTTTCCCTAGAGTTTTGTTTAAAATACTGAACTGAGGGGGCAGCTAGGTGGCTCATTCGGTTAAGCATCTGACTTTTCAGCTCAGGTCATAATCTTGTGGTCCCTGGGTTCGGGTTCCTCGTCGGGCTCTGTACTGACAGCTCAGAGCCTGGAGCCTATTCCGGATACTCTGTTTCCCTCTCTCTCCACCCCTCCTCTGCTTGCACTCTCTCTCTCTCTCTCTCTCAAAAGTAAACAATTAAAAAAATTAAAAAAAAATTTAAATAAATTGTTTTTCAGACAAATTAGTTAAAAAAAAACACTGTAATTAGAGATATAAGCATTCACAATGTTTGTCAATAAAAAGATTTTCTACTAAGAAAATGTTAAATGAAGGAACATTCTCACAAGGGTATTCCTGTATATTTTATAATATATGTGTGTTCTGAAAACACAGTTATTCTGTAAAATTTTATACTTAACATTTTTATGCAAAAACAGTTTGGGGCAAACTATTAAATATGTATAGAACTTTGTAAAAGTGCTAGTGTAGTTAATGCATTAGTAATTCCTAGTAGAAAAAATATTATAGGAAATATAGAAAGTTGCAGAAAAATGGGGGGAGGAGTACAGTGAGTAACATACTGGAAGAAAGTACAAGGAACTGATAAATTACATAGACTTGAGCAAAAACGGGAAACAAAGATTGGGGATAAATATTCAATAAGCACCTACAATGAGGCACATAGCCAAAAAGATGTGTCCATCTACTGGGTACTATAATCTCCATAGCCAGCTGTATTCAACTGTACCAGTACATTGTGCATTTAGTAACTGTTACTCTGGGGCACCTGGGTGGCTCAGTTGGTTAAGTGTCCAACTTCGGCTCAGGTCATGATCTCATAGTTCGTGGGTTTGAGGCCCGCATCAGGCTCTGTGCTGACAGCTCAGAGCTTGGAGCCCACTTCGGATTCTGTGTCTCCCCCTCTCTCTCTGACCTTCCTCTGATCACACTGTCTCTGTTTCTCAAAAATTAGTAAAATGTTAAAAAAAAAAAAAAAAAAAAAGTAACTATTACTCTGTGGTGCACACTTAATGGGGAAATGAGTATAACGGAGTCAATGTAACTTCCCCATTGTACATACTGACAACATTCACCTAATTATTCACACTGTGTGAGCTAATTCATGTAACGGAACCATGCATTTAGGAGCAATAAGTTGTATACAGTTATGAAATTAGCTAACGATGAAATTAGAATAAAAGATATAATACAATTCCATATCACCAATTAAACTTGCATTCAAATCATGTTACTGAAAATTGTCGAGGTATTCTCCAACTTACATGTCTTAAACAAAAAGCTTCCTTTTTTAAAATACCTCTGGCCGGTATTTGTGTGCCCTCTGTTATTCAGAAATTCAACTACTTTGTTACTAACATTGATTTCCTTCACTGAGGAAAAGAAAGCTTGGATTTGAAGATTAAAAAAATTTTTCTTTAAACAATTTTGGAATATAGGATCATTTAGAAAACAAAGGCTTGGAGGAGGACTGCCATTAATAGAGGAAGACTGCCATTAATAGATAGATGATGATTCTTGGCAGCATGAGTTTACCAAATGCCTAGAGGAAGCTGAGAAGGATATGGGAAGAATATTAGGAAGAAAAATTCAATTATTTCTCAAGTAACAGCTACAAAATTTTACTTTGCCCTCAGAATTTGAAAAGACTGCCACCAATTCTTTCTGCTTCTTTCACCTCTTAGTGCTTAGTTTCTACAATTCATTCTACATATTCAGTCCAGCTATTTGATAATTTCATTAGATTCTGTAGCCTAGTTTAGGAGATTACCATTTAATACATTTTTCCTAGCACAAAATGTTCAAAAGTTCCAATCAATCTATTAAAAAAAAGAAACTTTTGGAATTTAATCTGCTTCTAATTAGAGACCATTAGAACTGTAAAATGGGAGCGCCTGGGTGGCTCAGTCAGTTAAGCCTCTGACCTCGGCTCAGGTCATGATCTCATGGTCGTGGGTTCGAGCCCCGCATTGGGCTCTGTGCTGACAGCTCAGAGCCTGGAACCTGCTTCCGATTCTGTGTCACCCTCTCTCTCTGCCCCTCCCTGCTCATGCTCTATCTCTGTCTCAAAAATAAATAAAACATTAAAAAAAAAGAACTGTAAAATATAGTTAAATAATTGGTTCAGTTATTAGTCCTTTGCCACAATAAATAAGTACATTCCGTGGTAAATAAATACCACTATACTAATATGTCTTAATGTCACACAATTAGACAAAACAGGAACCTCACAAATTATTTAAATCTCCAATCTGCTTTTTCAGTCAAAGGTTCTCAATTAAAAATAGAACATCTTACCTCTAAAATCATCTCTTGCTCCTTGTCCTTCCTTCTTGTTCATTTTTATGTCAGAGCAGGAGTTGTTAGGGGCACCTTTCGAGTTTTCAAGGTACGCTGAGCTTGCTCCTTTCTTGGAGGGATGAGGATCACAGAGTTTTGCATTAATCTTATAAAGCTCGAGGGCTTTAATAGCTGCTGCATTGTTATCCATACGAAGAAAAGTTGGACAGGAAGCACAAAACTCATTCGTGCAGGCCTCATTTCCACAACCCTCAGTTAACTGGTGGTAGTAGCGTTCTATTAGATGCTTTGCAGCTGCTCGCTTCCTGTAGCAAACATTCAAACAATAAGCACAGTGATTAAGATTAGTACAGCTCTCATGTAAAAAGCTCAACAGATCAAAAGGCGAGGCAAGTTAGTCAAGCACTAATGTAAAATACTGGCATACTAAGATGAGGTGTATAAAAGAGATCCACTATTTATATAAATGAAACTTTTAACTAGATAAATGCTAAGATACTATGATAAAGAATGGCAATATTTATCAAAATCATTGTTTTAACAGAATATGTTTTTCTTTTGCTTAAAAAAAGGGGGTGAAAGTTTAGTTGATGGTATATGTGCTTAAACTAGCACAACAGATGAAAATCAGAAGGTTTATGGTGAAGAGTTTTAGTATTTTATCACTTTAAGAAACTGACATGAAAATAAGAGTCTAGTTAAAAGTATCAATCCAAATTTCCTTTATATAACTACTATTTTAATAGTTTGTAAATACTTGATTTATAGTTAACAACTTCTATTTGGAACAAAAAAGGTTTTCTTCTCCAATTATCTACCATATCAGGGATTTAAAAATAACCTATAAATGTTATACTGTAAGAAAATGATACTGAGCATACAATCTTGAACTGAAAATATGTTCTTAAACTTGCCCATTAATCCCATGTCATAAGAACCTGGAATATTTTAAGTTCCCTTAGGGCAAAATCTTATGTATCATTTACTTGTGAATTTAAAGTATGTAGATTAACCTTCCTCATTGGCTGTTTCAGTAGAGCTTCCAAAGATACTGAGGATGAGATTATTTCATCAAGCAAGAAGCTGGACTACAATTATCTGTCTCTATGGTTTATTCAATTCTAAGATCTCTGCTTCTACTTTGGTGATGTGAGATTATGGTAATTTAAGGAAAGTGGTCTAGATCCAAGGAAACAGAATTCATAGCTATTCTTTTTGGTCTCAAATTCACTTACACAGGAATAAAAACTACAAGTAATCAAAACCATAAAAAATAAATTTACCTAACTCTAAAAATGTTCCTACAATTAATTACCTTACTAACATGTAAGGGTAAATGGCAAAAGGCAGTAGAGTTCACATCTTGTTAATTGTGAGATACATCTTGTTAATCATGAGAAACTGAACAGGAAGGTAAATGAGCAGTAGATAAGGGACATACAAATTAAGTCCAATTCTGTCTCAAAAGTAGGACTTTGTTTCTAAATCAAGTGGCAAAGATTAGCACAATTAACCCCTGAACAATGTAGGCATGAGGGGTACAAACACTTCTCATCTCACAGTTGAAAACCTGCAAATAATTTTAGATGCTCTCATAACTTAACTACAAATAGCCTACTATTGACCAGAAACCTTACCAATAATATAAAGACCACATATTTCATATATGCATTATATACTCATATTAATGTAAGCTAGAGAAAAAATATTAAGAAATCATAAGACAATGTATTTACAGTACTGTACCAGATTTATCAATATGTAAGTTTTATATTTTAAAAAAAGCCCTCATGTAAATGGACACAGCTCAAACATGTTGTTCAAGGGTTAACTGTAACTCAAAAACATTCATTCTGATGCATCTATCTTTTAAATGTGCCATGCAAATTCATGCATACAGAGGGAAAAAAAACCTAAAAAACACACTTAAAAATTTCATGAGCATTACTTATTTTATATGTAGCTACAAACAATCCAACTTTTGAAATTTAAAGATTATTCGAGATACGACGTTATTCAAAATACTAAAGTGACATGTAAAGAAAGACAAATATAGGTTCTAGAAGATTTATACCATCATCTCCCAAATACAGTAGCTTTCCCTAGTGAAAATGTAGATAAGTATGTATTTTTATTATGGAGGAAAAGTATGAACACATATCAAAAGTCTTAAAAATAAAAAAAAAATCAGTGAAATTAAATGGACAATTATGCAAAATACAGTATCTATGAAATTTGGAAAAAATGACATGCCCATTTATATAACATGGGATTACTTAAATGAACTGATAACAATTCACATGGAATAAATGAAGTTACCAAGATCTGAATTTGGGAAGGGATAGTCTTCCTCATTTATCACTAGTTGACAAAGTCAGTTACAAAGTTGTAAGTTTAAGATGAAGCCACTTTTATTTCAATGTGTTAATAGTAATTTTCTCTAACCGATGTTGAATGAATGGATTTTTTTAATTCTTCCATATTTTGATTCCAATTTTTCTATAATAAACACGCTACTTGTATATTAAAAATAAATACAAATGAGGAAATGTATAACTTCATATACATGACTTAAAGAGCCTTAAGATTTACTAAACTGTCCCTATGATTTTTAATGATTAATTATCAAAATTCAAAGTACCAAACAATCTAGTTATTTTTCTTAATAGGAGTGTCAGTTTTTTCCTAAGAAAAATCTACATGTAACGCACAAAGGAGTATGAACAGTAAAATTACGGGAAGAGTGAGAAATTAGAAGACGTACATTAAGTGACAACTCCTTTTGCCTCTAATTACCTATACAGTCCTGAATGAGTAGTTCTCTGGGTCTCAGTTCTCCCATCTTACAATTCCTTTCAGTTCTAAGGTTTAGGTTATTCTACATAATAGGTAGGTGCAAGGTATTAGTATTTGATGAGAGTCTGATAACATACTAAGACACACTGTTAGGCACTTTGACATAGGTTATCTCATTTGAATCCCATTACTTTGAGGACTATCTTCAGTTGACAGCTAAAAGAGATAGAACTGAAAGAGTAAAATTATGTACCCAAGATCACACAAAGGAAAATACAGAATCAGGACAAAAACAGGAGTCAGGGGTCTTCTGGCTCTTTTCCACTAGACTGCTTCACAGAAAGTGATTCATTTCAAAACAATTCTTAATACTAATACTAACGACTCTTTTACAGGAAAAAAAAAATCCCCAAAATAATATGTAATTGAAAAAAGCAAAAAAACCTGAAAAGTCAAAATTTGCATCTCATATTTATGCTATCTCACAAGTACACTAAGTTTTTTGAAGAGTTACCAAAACATTCTGTAGAAAGTTAATACAGCTATAATTTCTTGAGAACCTATGTGCTACAGATGTTCTTACTTTAGAAGGCAGTAAACCCTAGCAGTTAAGAGCTTGCACTAAGCCAGACTGCCCAAGTTCATATATTGGCTCTACCACTTATTAACTATGTGGCCTTGAATGAGTTACTTAACATTTCTGTGTCTCAGATTCCTCATCATTAAAATGATGGTATACAATTACCATGGTTGTGAGGGAATTAAATGAATATATATATATATATATATATATATATATATATACACACATATAGTTAGAACACTGCCTGGGATATAGTAAGCACCACGTGTTAGCTATTACTGTTATGACTCTTACTAAGATCTTCATAAGCCTAGGAATTGGCTAGATAAACCATCATTCTGCTGATGCTCAGAGCAGTTACATCACAAGTCATACATCTGATAAGAGATCTGAACCCAGGCTTGACTCAAAAACCTGGGGTTTTAATACCAGTAAGGGGAGATTTAATACCAGAGAGGGGAACGTAGGCTTCTCTATTCACTCTGCTTCTCTGCTCAAGACACAGAAAATAGCAGCTACACAGCTGAAAAAGGACTGAAAAGAGGCTATCCCAGAACCTTCATGTTATCAGTGGAATCAACCATATTAAGCATTTTTCTTCTTTTCTCACACCAATGACATCCTAAATTATCTCTAATTCTGTATCCCCATCTAATCTAGAGCATTAAAAAAGGCTTCTATGTTGGCAATGTGTACATTAATGATGTTACTTTTATAAATAACTTGTTCAAGGTTAATCCCTATACAGTAGGAATCATCAAATCACAGCTTGTGGGCCAAATCTAGCCTGCCACAAAAACAAATGAACAAAAAACCCCATAAAGTCTTATTAAAACATAACCAAGCTCAATAATTTATATATTGTCTATGACTGTTTTTGCCTGCAATAGCAGAGTAATTTTAAAAGAGATTGTACAGCTTGTTAAATCCTAAAATAAATACCACCTGGCCCTTTACAGAAAAAATTTCCCAACTCTTAATTTAGAGTCTGTGTTCCTTGCTCTCCAGTGACATTTCCATCTAATCACATGGTCACCTCACTCTTCCCCTCAACAAATCAATGCAGCAAAATGTGCACTTTTCTCCAACTATGATTAAAGAAAAGGAGAAAGAAAAAGGAAGGAGAAGAGGAAAAAAGAAAAGAAAAGAAAAGAAAAAGAGACAGCAAAAAGGAAAGAAATGAAGAGACCCTTCCCTAACTGGATCACTATTAGTGACACCTCATCTGCCACTCATAATCAAAACTACAAGTAAAGGAGCTATGGCTTATTTCTTTTTTAAGTTTTTATTTAAATCCATTAGTTTCAAGTGTACAATGTAACACTACTATACAACGCCTAATGCTTATCACATGTGCACTTGTAAGTCCCCACCACTCCTCTGGTAACCATCAGTTTGTTCTCTATAATTGTCTGTTTCTTGGTTTTTCTCTCTTCCAATGTGTCCTCCTCCCTACCACGTTTGTTTATTTTGTTTCTTAAATTCTACGGTATTTTGAAATAATACGGTATTTTGTCTTTCTCTGGCTGATTTGTTTCACTTTGCATAATACTCTCTAGCTCCATCAGTGTTGCTGCAAATGGCAAGATTTCATTCTTTTTTATGGCTGAGTAATATTTCATTGTGTATATATACCATATCTTCTTTATCCATTCATCAGTTGTTGGGTTACCTGGGCTAAAGTTTCCATAATTTTGCCTTTGTAGATAATGCTGCTACAAACACCAAAGTGCCATGGATCCCTTGGAGTTAGCATTTTTGCATTTTCTCTGGTTAAATACTTAGTAGTGCAACTGAAACTATAAAAATTCTATAGAAGAACACACAGTAACCTCTTTCACAATGGCCACAGCAACTTCTTTCTAGATCTATCTCCTGAGGTAAGGGAAACAAAAACAAACTATTTGGACTACATCAGAATAACAGCTTCTGTTATGGCGAAGAAAACAATCAACAAAACTAAAAGGCAACCTACCGAATGGGAGAAGGTATTTCCAAATGGCATATCTGATAATGGGTTAGCATCCAAAATATATAAAAAAACATAAAATACTCAAAAACCCAACAATCCAATTTAAAAAACAGAAGACATGAATAGATATTTTCCTAAGGAAGATATCCAGGTGGCCCAGACACAGGAGAAGATGCTCAACATTACTCATCATCAGGGAAACATAAATCAAAACTACAATGTGGCATTACCTCACATGTGTCAAAATGGCTAAAATCAACAACACAAGAAACAAAAGGTGTTGGTGAGGATGTAAAGAAGAGGGAACCCTCTTGCACTGCTGGTGGGAATACAAATTTGTACAGGCACTCTGGAAAACAGTACAGGAGTTTCTCAAAAAGTTAAGAAATATGGCTCACTTTCTATAGTTTATATTTTCTTCACATCTCATGGACTTTTCTTATTGAGTCAATAATGGAGGAGTGCCAAGTGAGATGTGATGAGAAAGCTCTCAAAGCAGACAACTCAAAATATGCATTTAAAACACACAACACTGGGGCACCTAGGTGGCTCAGTCAGTTAAGAGTCCAATTCTGGCTCAGGTTATGATCTCATGGACTGTGGGTTCAAACCCTGCCTCAGGCTCTCTGCTGACAGCTCAGAGTCTGAAGCCTGTTTCAGATTCTGGGTCTTCCCCCCCACCCTTTCTGCCCCTCCTGTGCTTGCATTCAGTGTCTCTCTCTCAAAAATAATAAGTAAATAAATAAATAAAATAAATACATAAAACAGATAACACTTTCTATTTACTTATTTTAGTTCCTTGGCTCAGTGAGACAGTTCTGCAAATAAATGTCCTATGGAATAAACTACATGTACAGGGCCAGAGTTACTCTAGAAAACTTGACAGAAATCTTTTAAAAATTAGTTTCATCCTTAGGGAAGAGCACTGAGGTCAGCAATTAACTTTGAAATGAAAAAATAAAGATGGAATGATGGACAAAAGGATGGATATGTGATAATACAAGGTAAGTATTAATAGTAAAATCTAGATGGTAGGCATATTGTGTTAACTGCAAAACACTTTCAACTTTGCTGCATGTTTGTAAGTGTCAAAATAAAACACTGGGGGAAAATACTGTTACCACACATACTATAACTTCTGAGTGGTCAACTGTCAGAGGAAATGATTTCAGCCATCAGTGGCCAAAATAGAAAAACCAACATGTTATCAATGGCACTAATACCATGTTTTCTGACGTTAAAGCTAGTTTTGAATCAATCCAGTACTTAATAAAACAAAAACAACTATAATAATAATGATAAATATTTGGATCACTCTTACAAAATCATCTCTTTTAGGGGTTCAGGGAGTAGACTAAACCTCAGAGCTATTAGAAATAATAGTTTTTATACTGTTGAGAAACAAGGAGAGTTTCTTTCTTACATAGACCTTTGAAATTACACTAAGGATTATTTACTATATATCAAAGTTAGCTCTGTATAGGTGACAAATGAATTTTCTGGTATTTTCCTCCAGCCAAATGAATTGGAGAAGTACTAAATTTATCTGAACAAAAATCAAAGCCAACCAGGAGAGATGTCAGCAAGATGGAGGAAAAAGAAGCTCCAGAACTTAATTTCCTCACAGAAATATTAACTTATATACGTACATGGTCCAAAAACCCCTTACGAGACAGAAACCAGCTAGAAAGCTGTAGTACCCCAAGCAAGCTCAAAGCCAAAAAGAGCCAGAAATGTTTAAGAAAAACTATTTAATTTCAACTGTGCTTCCCTAAGATGGCACAGTTCATACTCATGATGAAAAGCTCAACATGCAGCTTCACCCCTTGGAATTATGTCCAACATTCCTGTTTTTTGGGGTGAAAGGAGTTGTTGAAGGGACTAGTTTTTGTTGGCCAGACTTGGGAACACTGACGGAACCAGCATATACTGGATGCCTAGAGGCTACAGAAAACACTAGCTTACTAGAGTACTTGACGCTCTTGAAAAAGAAACCAACAAAATCTTTAATTGGGAAATTACAAGTACAAAAATAATACACCACAATAAAAGATATGAGAAATACCAAGAATCTCTAATGAAGGTCTTCCCCTCTATCAAGCCAATTCAAAGAGACTGGAAGAGGTGGTTGTTTTTATCAGAGGCAAAAATCTATACAAAAAATTAAAAAGGCACATTATAAACTACAAAATACCATCCCACCCAAATCAGAAAATCAGTCCAATTCCAATTAAAAGAATAAAACCAACCTCTAGAAATGACCTTAAAGAAGCAGAGATCTATGAATTACCTGACAAAAATGCAACATAACTGTCTTATGGAAACTCAATTTGCTACAAGAGAAGAGGAGACAACTAGATGAAATCCCCATGCATTAACAACGAAAAAGAATTCATCACAAAAAACATAAAAAGAACTAATCAAAAATTCTAGAAATAAAAAGAATACAAAAACAATTGAAAATTCACGAGAGGCATTTAACAGCAGACTTAAAAAAAAGAAAGAAAACAATCTCAAAAGCAGGCCATTTTAAATTCCTGAGTCAGAGGAAAATTTTAAAAATGATGAAAAGTGATAAAAGCCCAAGACACTTACAGGACACTACTAACCCTACTAATATATGCAATTAGGGGAATCCCATGAAAACAAAGAATGTGGCAGCTTATTTGAAAAAGTAGTGGCCAAATACTTCCCAAATGTAAGGAAGGAAATGGATATCTAACTTTAAGAGGTTCTGAAGGACTCCAACTACAATGAACCCAAAGAGGTTGATACTAAAACACACTATAATCACAGTCAGAAGTCAAGAGACAGAATTTGGAAAGCAGCAAAAGGAAAATGACTAGTCATGTAGAAAAGCAGCTACCATAAGACTATCAGCATGTTTCTCAGCAGAAATCTCTCACAAAGACCAGAAAGAAGTGGAATAATATATTCAAAGTGCTGAAAAAAATAAGTGCCAACCAAAAATACTGTATCTGGCAAAACTGACTTTCTAACTGAAGAATAAAGACCTCCATGGATAAACAAAAGCTGACAGTTCATCGCTACTACACCTGCCTTACAAAAAATGCAAAAGGATGTTCTTCAACTTGGGGGGAAGGGTGGGAAGGGGCGGTAAATACAAAATCATGTAAAAATATAAAACTGGTAAAGGTAAATATATAAACAAATACAGAATCCTGTAATACTGTAATGGTGGTGATTAAATCAATCAGGTAGATATGAAAGATGAAAACATTTTTAAAAACTATAAATATATATTGATACAAAACATAAGATGTAATTTGTATCTTCAGAAAGAAAATGAGGGAAAGACAGAAAAAAGCAGATTTTTTTGTATGCAATTGAAATTGCCATCAGTTTTAAATAAATTACAACTATAAGATGTCTTATGTAATTCCCATGGTAACTAGAAAGAAAATACCTAGAGAAGATACACAAAAGAAAATGAGACAGGAATCAAAGCATGTTACTGCAAAACGTATCAATGAAACACAAAGGAAGACCTCACAGAGAAAAAGGAAAAAAATAAATACAAGACATACAAGAAAAACATAAAAATGGTGATATTAAGTCTTCCCTATCAGTAATTACTTTAAAGGTATATGGATTAAACTCCCCAATCAAAAGACACAGAGTGGCTGAATGGATTTAAAAAAAAAAAAAAAAAGACAAGACACAGCTATATGTTACTTACAAGAGACTCACATTAAATAGAAGGATATACACAGACTAAAAGTGAAAGGATGGAAAGAGACATCTATGTGAATAATAACCAAAAAAGAAAAGAAAATTATATATGAATGGCTATATATATATACACACATATATATAGAAAAAAAGCAACTGACACATTATATAATAAAAGGGTTAATTCACCAGAAATATATATTATGAATATACATATCTAACAGAAGAGCACCCAGATATACTAAACAATGACAAACAACTAAAGAGGAAAAGAAATAGTAACATAGTAATAATGGGGTATTTCCATATCTCACTTTCAATAATGGGGAAGAAAATCGAGTAGGAAACAGAGGACGTGAACATTAGACCAAATGGACTAAAGACACACACATGACTTTACACCCACCAACAGAATACACATTTTCTCAGTTGTACATGAGACATTTTCCACAGGAGACCACATGCTATACCATAAAATAAGTTTTAACAAATTTAAGAAGACTGAAATCACACCAAGTATTTTTCCTGACTACAGTGTAATAAAGCTAGATATCAAAAGCAGAAGAAAAACCTGAATATCTACAAAATTTGTGAAAATCAAACCACATAGTCCTGAAAAACAAACATGTCAAAAGAAGAAATCAGAAGGGAAAGTAGAAATTATCTGGAGACAAATGACAATAAAATACAACGTATCAAATTGTATGGAATGCCACAAAAGCAGTATGGAAAGGGAGGTTCACAGTAGTAAATGCCTATGTTAAAAACCAAAGACTACAAATCAACAACCTAAGACTTCAAGAAATTAGAAAAACTAACTCAAAGTTTGTCAAAGGAGGGAATAATAAGATTATAGAAAAATTAAATGAAACAGAGATAGAAAAATAAAACTTCAACAATTTAATATTGGTTTTTGGAGACTAGTAAGAATATCCACAAATCATTAATTAGACCTAGAAAAAATTCTCAAAAAACTGAAATGAAAAAAGACACATTAGAAAGGATGCCATAAGAATAAAAATCCTAAGAGACTGCTGTCAACAAAATATGCCAAAAAACTGGAAAACCTAGAATAAATGAATATATTTCTAGAAACATAACCTAACAGAACACAATCATGAAGAAATAAAAAATCTGAAGCAACTTATAAGTTGAATCAGTAATACAAAACCCCCCAAAGAAGAAAAACCAGGACAAGATAGTTTCAATGGAGAATTCTACCAATGATTAAAAAAAGAGAAAAATAAGAATCCTTCTCTAACTCCTCCAAAAACCTGAAAAGAACTTTCAAACTCATCCCCTGAGGCCATTACCCTGATGCCAAAATAAGACAAGAAGAGAAAAATACAGACAAATATCTTTGATGATTATTGATGCAAAAATCCTCAATAAACTACTAGGCAAGTAGAATTCAACAATACATTAAAGGAGTTATATCATCACCAAGTTAAATTTATTCCTAGAAAGTAAGGATGTTTCAACATATGAAAATCAATCAATCCAATACGATGAATTACCAAAATTACAAAAATAACATGATCACCTCAACTGACTGAAAAATGATTTGACAAAAATCAAGATCTTTTCATAATAAAAACACTCAACAAACTAGACAAAGAAGGAAATTACTTCAACAACAACAAAAAAAGACATATATGAAAAGCCCAGAGCTAAGATTATTATTACCTAATAATAAAAGCCGAAAGCTTTCCTTCTAAAATAAGTAACAAGGCATGGATGCCCACTCTTACCATTTCTTTTCAAAACTGTACTAGAAATCTCAGCCAGAGCAATCAGGCATCCAAATTGGAAAGGAAAAAACAAAATTATCTCTGTTTGCAGATGACATGATCTTATGTGTAGAAAACCCTAAATTTAGACCCTGTAAAAAAACTATTAGAACTAATAAACTTAGTAAAATTGCAGGATGCAAAATCCTGTTATATCTCTTTAAACAGTGAGCAAAAGGAAATTAAAAAATATTCCCATTTATAAGAGCATCAAAGAGAATAAAATATTTTACTAAGAAACTTAACCAAGGAAGTAGAAGACTTATATAAGTCTCCCCTTATTCGTGGGGCATACATTCCAAGAACTCCAATGGATGTCTGAAACCACTGTATCAAAACCTATAGATGATACTTTTTCCTACTGATATTTTTGATAAAGTTTAATTTATAAATTAAGCACAGTTAAGAGTAGCAATAACTAATAATGAAATACAATTATAATATATTACAATAAAAATTATGTGAATGTGGTCTCTCTCAAAATATCTTACTGTACTGTACTCAACCTTCTTAATGATGTGAGATAATAAAATGCCTATGTTATGAAATGAAATAAGGTGAATCATAGAGGCATTGTGATGCAGTGTTAGACTACTACTGACCAAATTCTAACAATACTGAAGAATCATCTGCTGCTCTCAGACTGCAGTTGACCATGGGTATCTGAAAACACTAAAAGGGAAAGCATGGATAAAGAGAGACTATTGTACAATCAAAACTATGAAATACTGCTGAAAGAAACTAAAGACACAAATGTAAAAATGCTGTGTTCATGGTAAGACTTAATGCTGTGTTCATGGTAAGACTTAATACTGTTAAAATGCCCATTCGACCCAAAACAATCTACATATTCAATTCAATCCCTACTGAAATCCCAATGGCATGTTTTAATTTTAAAAAATCTAAAATTCATATGGAATCTCAATAAAACCCAAACAAAAACAATCTTGAGAAAGAAAAACAAAGCCAGTCTCATATTTTCTGACTTAAAACATCTTACAAAGCTAGAGAAACCAAAACAGTATGGTACTGGCATTAAAACAGGACATGGACCAATGAAACACATCAGAGAACCCAAAAATAAACTCACATATATGATCAAATAAACTTTGGCATAGGTGCCAAGGTTATGCAATGGGGGAACAAGAGTCTCTTCCACAAATAGTGCTGGGAAAACTGGATATCCAAATGCAAAAGAAATGAGGTTGGATCCTTATATCTTACACTACATTAAAAAAAAAAGTTAACCAAAATGGACTAAAGAACTAAATATACGGGGCCTGGCTGGCTGAGTGTCCAACTCTTCTTTTTGGCTTGGATTGTGATCTCACAGTTCATGTGATCGAACCCCATATGGAGCTCTGTGCTTACAGGGCAGAGCCTGCTTGGGATTCTCTTTTTTTCCCTCTTTCTGACCCTCTCCTGCTCACATTCATTCCTTCTCTCCCTCTTTCTCTCTCTCAAAATAAATAAATAAACATCAAAACAAATAGGGGCACCTGGATGGCTCAATCAGTTGAGCATTCGACTTGGGGTCCAGTCATAATCTCATGGTTTGATCCCTGCACCAAGCTCTCTGATCTCACCACACAGCTCACTTCAGATTTTCCATCCTCCACTCTTTCTGACCTTTCCCTGCTCATGCACACATATGTGCATGCCCGCACAGACAGACAGACACACACACACACACACACACACACACACACACAGACTCTTTCTCTCTCAAAACATTAAAAAAAATTAAAAAATAAAAACCTAAGCATAAAACCTGACACTGTAAAACTACTCAAATAAACATAGCTTCATGACCCTGGATTGGGCAATGTAATACCAAAAGCACAACCAAAACTACATAAAACAAAAGCAAAAATAGACAAATGAGACTACAGTGAACTTCTGCAGAGCAAAGGAAATAATCAACAGAGTGAAAAGGCAACATATATAATGATTATTCAGTCTCTTGGATCTGACTGAACATTCCACATCAGAAGTAGAAGAACCAGAATGTTGAGACTAGAAGACAGTAGAGGGGCCACAGGACACCTCTCAAGGACATAAAAACAGGAGAGAAAGCAAGTAAGAAAGCATACAGAGACTACAACCTGAGGTGGGTGTTTTAATTAACATTAAACAATAAACATTAGCATGCCCACGAAGATGGAAAGGAGCAGCAAAACAGAGGTGAAGATTATTTAACAAAAAATGGTTGGGGAATTGAGACACTAGGAGTTACAAATTAAGCTACACAAAGATGTCCAAGGATCTGGGGTAGTGGAGGAGTATGAGTTCTTCAAAGACTGAGAAGTGACTAACAATGAAGACAGACATAGCCATAAAAATGACAGCCAGAATGCACAGCTTCAAAGGAGCAAGTATTTTTATGCTGAGAGAATAACAACAGTCCAGAAACATCAGTGGAGAACAAGAATAACTGTGTGGGAAACGAAAAGGTCAAGGCTTACTGCACCAATAACCTAACTTCTGTATCTAGTGATACTGAAACTATTCTTGATAGTCATCACTTTTCACTCCTTATTTTGTTTTAACCTTGCTGAGAAATGCAGACCTGGAAATTTATTGTGGGCGCTCAGGACACATTTCCTGATTTCCTCCCTTCTCTCTGGCTGTTCTTCAGGGACTTCCCTTCCAAAGCTAGAAATGTTTACACTCCCCACAGTCCACTTTCTTTTAAATTTCTCTTTGAACAGTTTCATCTTTTTCAAGGCAATAACTGATGACTTCCAAATGTCTCCTTCAGCATACTTTAAACTCTGCCTGAGAATCCAGAAGTATTCCAAGTTCTCTAGCTATTTTTATATTGGCTCATTGTTCAAGAAATTTACTGCTTAAAAGAGATGAAAGCTGGATGACTTAAATATCATAGGAAATACGGATTTATGGTAATATAAAGAAAGACAACTTAGCCAAGATAAGCCACAAAGGATGACTAGGAGATGATGACACAACAAAATACAAGGAATGTTTCAGGTATGAAAAGAATGAGTAAAGGCACAAGGGCCTGAGAACATCTTATGACAATTACAAGTTCAACAAATAAAGTTCAAAACAGGACTCAAAAATATGAAGCGGCAGGGAGAAGCCAGATTATGAGACATTATTAAGAAATAGAGAATTCTGATTTTAGTCAGCAGGGAAGTAATCTAATAAAGGTGAATGACTTTCTCCTCATAAAAATGCACACATATTCCATCTTGCAAAAAAATTACAGAAGATTCACATACTATTTATAAACCACTAGATAAGAATACATGCAATACAAGTCACTAACGGGTTTAAGCAGGTCAGTGATGAAGCCAAATTTGCCTTTATGATAATTCCATTTTGTAAACTGGGATCAAAGCTGACCAGAGTGGGGGCAGGCAATCCAGTTAGGTGATGACTATTCTAATAAACCAGGAAAAAAAGCAGTAGTAGCAGGAATGAAGAGAAGGAAACTAATGCAAAAGATACTTAAAAAATATAGCATATAGGGGGTAAATGAGTGGAAAGAGCTGAATACCTAGGTTTCTGTTATGAGCAACTGGGTAGAAGGTAGCACTACAAGCTGAAATGATAACAAAAACAATATTCATTAACCTATATTAACCTACAGTGAATGGTTTTTGTATGTTGTGTCCTTTAATCCTTAAAATTATCGTAGGAAGAATACTGCAGAAGCTAATAAAGGACCTACTAAATCAGGAAGTCCTGCTTTTAAGTAATTTAGAGGGATTAGCATCCTTTTTATTTTGACTACATCTTTTAACTTTGAATCCCATTTATAGCTAGCAAGTTCTATGTAATAAAGTACATAATGTCCATTACTGTTTCTCAGAACTTTTTTAGGGACACATAAGATATAATGAATAAAATGCAAAATTCACACTGATTCTAAAAACCATTTTATTAGAGTACCTGAACAAAGCCTGCCAGGTTTTGCTCATTCTGCTTTCTGAGAAGATCAGCCAGAGGAAGCCCTACTATTCATCCATTCTTACTCTTAACCAGAAGCACAATATCTTCTATTTAAAATAGAATGTATTAAGTTTATATGATGCTTCTTTTAAAAAATATATTTTTTTCACATTTATTTATTTTTGAGAGGCAGAGACAGACTACAAGTTGGGGAGAGGCAGAAGAGGAGACACAGAATATAAAGCAGGCTCCAGGTTCCAGGTTCCAGCTGTCAGCACAGAGCCCGACATGGGGCTCGAACCCACATACTGTTCGAGATCATGACCTGAGCTGAAGTTGGACACTCAACTGACTGAGCCACCCAGATGCCCCTATATGATGCTTCTTTTGGTAGAAAAGTAGACCAACTATGATTCAGGCCACTTCAATGCCTAACACTTTTCATTAGCATTAGGCAAATACACACAGCCATGGCTTACCGAAACAGAGAGCAGGAAACCATCAGAGGAACCTGTGATGTGAAAGGAACACTAAACTGCAATTGACAGACTCCTGGAGGCTCACCACACAAAAGTCTAATAGTTAAAAACTCCCAAGGGGACTTAGTCACATCAGAGTCCCCACAATTTTGTGATATTTACTTCAAAAAGCTCAACCAGGCTCTCACAGCAAATGCTAGAGAAAAATCCCCTCATGCTTCTAGGAGGGGAGGAAAAAGGAAGTATTTGAGATACATCAGAGTACCTTGAGAGGAAACTAGTTAACTACAGCCTAATCTGCCAGTATTATCAGAGCCTAACCAGCCTGTGAGAGGGAAACATCCAACTCCAGCCCCCTCTAGTCATCCTGTTCCACCTAAGAGGGGAAAAAAATGATAAAGTTCACAGTCCTGAGGCACAAGCAGGCTCAATAGAAGACTAAGACCTAAACAAGGAACTACAGAATGCTTCCCTTCCCCCTGCTCTGCAACACCATATTATTAAGGCCTATTTATAGCAATTACTTTTACCTGGGAAATCATATCCAGCGATCTACAAAAATTACGAGGCATACTAAAGGCAATAAAACACTGTCTGAAAAGACAGCAAGCACAAAGAACTAAATATAGCAGGGATGCTGGAGTTACCATACCAGAAATTTAAAACTATGATTAATATGCTAAGGACTCTAATGGATAAAACAGCATGAAAGAACAGCAGAGCTATGTAAGCAGAGAAAAACCAAAGGCCCCAAAATCTCAAAGCCAGAGTTCAAAAACACTGTAACAGAAATGAAAACTGTCTTTGATGAGCCTAATAGTGAACTGGAAACAACTGAAGAAAGAAACCCTGAACTTGAAGATATACCAAAAGAAACTGCACTGAAAAGCAAAGGGAACAAAGATTGACAAAAACAATATGCAATAACTGTGGGAGAACTACAAAAAGTATAATATACACATAGTGGGAATATCAGAAGAAGAAAGTGACAGAATCAGAACAACTGGAACAATAATGACTGAGAATGTTCCCAAATAAGTATCAGACATCAAATCACCAATCCAGGAAACTCAGAAAACACCAAAAAGGATAAATGTTAAAAGAAACAAAAAACACCCACCAAAAGAGAGGGAAAAAAAAGATATATATAAGTTAAAAAAAACCATACCCAAACCAAAAAAACACATTTGGTATATCATTTTCAAACTACAAATAATCAAAGATAAAGAAAAAACTTTGAAAGAAACCAGGAGGAAAATGGCTACTGAAGAACAAAAATAAAAAGTACATCTGACTACTCAGACACAATGCAAGTTTGTTCCATTCCAGAGTGGAATGAAAATGCATCAAAGAAAAAAACCCCACCAATCTAAGAATTCTGTACCTTGTAAAATTAGTCTTCAAGAGTAGAAAAGAAACAGACTCTCAGACAAACAAAAATTAGGTTAATCTGTTGTCAGTACAAGTGCCTTGCAAGAAATATTAAAAGAACTTCTTTAGAAAGAAAGAAAATTATATAGATCAGAAACTCATAGCTATAGAAGGAAAGACCACTGAGGAAGGAGTAAGTGGAAATAAAATAACTTATTTTTCTTTATCTTGATTGATCTAACAGGTAACAGTTTGTTCAAAATAATAATGCCAACAATTTATCTTTATATATGGATATATAATTTTAAAAATATAATTGAAATGACAGCCATGATACAAGGACAGAAGCAAGGAATAGTATAAGGTACTCATATTCCCTGTTATATGTAGAATGTTGCCTGAAGGTAGACTAGGTTAAGATATAAATATATATTGCAAACTCTAGGCCAACCCCCAAAAAGAAAAGTAAAAATGAAGAGTAACTAACTGATCTACTTACAAATGAGAGAAAATGGAACAATATACTATGCTTAAGTAAAACCACAAGAGGAAGAAAGAGGGTAGAAGACAAAAATAGGATTAAAAGAACAAGAGCAACAAACAGACAACAGTAACAAAAATGCTAGGTATTAATTCACATATATCAAGAATCACTTTAAACATTAGTGGTCTAAATGCATCAACTGAAAGACACAGATTGCCAGAGTGGATCAAAAAATGACAACAAGGGCTGCCTGGGTAGCTCAGTTTGTTAAGCGTCAGACTTAGGCTCAGGTCATGATCTCACGGTCCCTGCGTCTGGCTCTGTGTTGACAGCTCAGAGCCTGGAGCCCATTTCAGATTCTGGATCTCCCTCTCTTTCTACCCCTTCCCCACCTGCGCGCGCGCGCGCGCGCTCTCTCTCTCTCTCTCTCTCTCTCTCTCTTTCAAAATTAAACATTAAAAAAAAATTTTTTAAATAATATGCAGCTATATATTGTTTACATTTCAAATACAAAGATACAGATTAAAAGTAAAGGAAAAAATGCATCATGCTAACAATAATACAAAGAAAGCTGGAGTAGCTACATAAATTTCAGACAGGGCAGACTTCAAAAGCAAGGCAAGTCATAAGAACTAAAGACGGCCACAACATAATGATAAATAGTTTAGTTCTCCAAGAAGACAGAACAATCCTTAACATGTGTGCACCTAACAGACATCAAACTACATATGGCAAAATCTGATAGAATTACAAGAAAAAAATAGATAAATCCACTATCGTAGTTGTAGACTTCCACACCCCTCTATCAGAAATGGATAGATCTAGCAGGCAGATAATCAGTAGAGATATAGTTGAACTCAACAACACCATCAAACAATTAGATATAATCAACATGACTGGACTACTTCAACAACAGCAGACTACACATTTTTCTCAAGTTCACACAAAAAATTCATCAAGATATATCACATTGTGGGCCATATGATTTATCTTACTTGACAAATTTAAAATAATAGAAATCATACAATGTCTACTCTTGCACTACAACAGTTATCCTCTTCCTACAGAATCAGTAATGGGATGATAACTGGAAAATCTCCAAACACACGGAGATTAAACAAGTCAACAAAGAAATTGCAACAGAAACTATAAACTGTTTTGAACTAAATAAAAATGAAAACATAATTTACCAAACTTGTGGAATGCAGCAAAAACAGTGCTTAAAGGGAAATGTATTAACAGTGGATGCATGTATTAGAAAAAAAAGATCTAAAATTAATCAGTTATACTCCCACCTTAATAAACTAGAAAAACAAATCCAAAGTAAGCAAAAAAATAGAAATAACATTGTAACAGAAAGCCATGAAATTGAAAAATGGAAACTAATAGATTAAAATCAACATCAATAGTTAGTTCTTTGAAAAGATTAATAAAATCAACACTCCTCTATAGCCAGCCAGGCTAATGAAGGAAAAAATAGAGAACACAAATTACTAGTATCACAAATGAAATAGGGGACATCACAACAGATCCCATGAACATTAAAAGGCTAAAAGATATACTATGAATAACTCTATACCCACACATTTGAAAAAGGTAGATGTAATTAACCAATTCCTTAAAAGACCCAGTCTGCCAAAACTCACAAGAAGAAACAGACAACCTGATAGGCCTATATCTAATATGAAAACTGAATAAATATGTACCCTTCCAAAACAGAAAGTGCTAGGACCAAATGAGTTCACTGATAAATTTTACCAAAAATTTAAGAAATTGTACTAGTTCTTTACAATCTCTATCAGAGGATACAAGCTCTATCTCCATAGTCTAATCTGATTAAAAGGCTCAGCTTTAAAGACAACAACAAAGTCTTGCCACTTAAGACAACAGTGATGGACCTGGAAGGTATTATTTTAAGTGAAGTAAGAGAAAGACAAATATGACCTCACTTACATGTGTAGTCTAAAAAAAAAACCCCAAAAATAACAACAAACACAAAAACAAACAAAAAGCAGAAAAGATCCATAAATACAGAGAACAAACTGGTGGCTGCCAGAGGGGTGGGATAGGCAAAATGGGTGAAGGAGAGCAAGAGGTATATAGGCTTCCAGTTAAAGAATGAGTAAGTCACAGGGATGAAAGGTACAATATAGGGAATATAGTCAATAGTACTGTAATAGTGTTGTATGCTGACAGATGGTAGCTATACTTGTGGTGGGCATGGCATAATGTAGAGTTGCTGAATCACTATGTTGTATACCTGAATCTAATGTGTTGCTATGTGTCAACTATATGTCAATAAATAAACTGTGAATTCACAAAATTAAACTTTACATACCTAAAGAAATAAATATTTTTGTTCTTGTTTGTGTTTTAAAAAGGCTCACCTTTCTTATCAAATAATAGAATGCATGTGGAGTACTGAGTATAGTGGTTTATCATATGGTAAGTCAGGTGCTACTACATAAGTTCCATGGGTTGTATGTAGGTGTGTGTGTATATATGTATATATATCCGTTACTTCCACATAAACTGATCCCAGAAAAGTCTCCCTACACTTCTGCAAGGGAATTAAAAAGGCAGAAATAAATATTTTGCATTAATTTAGTCATTTTACTCTTTCATATATTAAGTATTTAACTGATTACCTATCGTAGGCCAAGCACTCTCATTAGGCTTCCATACTAGTATTAAATAAGTCAGACAACAAACAAACCAATAAGAAGCCAAATGACATTAAATCCCATAATGATAAATATAATAGGGCAAGGGTAATAGAGAACAAAGAACATAACCATTCTTTGATAAAATTGGTCAAGGCAGGTCCCTCTGATAAAGCATCATTTGAGCAGAGATCTCTGGGGCAAGTGAAAGGAAGTCATGTAGACATCATAGAGAAGGGTCACAAACAATAGGCACAAATCTTAAGAACATCAAAACATAAGGGCAAGATCATAAAGCCAGTGTAGATAAAGATAAGCAAAAGAAATGGAAAGGCCACACAAGCGAAAGAGAGCTCATTACAGGGTGTTGAAGATCCTTAGATTTTACCCTGAGACATACAGGAAGCCCCTGAAAAGTTTTGAGCATAAATAACATGGTTAACTTTGATTTTAAAAAGATCACACTGAATGCTACACAGAAAATACAATGAAAGGAGCAAGGAAGGAACGAGGAAGAGTACCGGGAAACAATATCATTCTTCTGGCCCAAGATAATGGCTTTAATTGGAGTGATAGATGTGGAAACGATGTAAATAAACAAGTGGTACAATTATGATATTTTAAAGGTGTAGCCAACACCATCTGCTGATAACTTGAGTGAGATGAAGAGAAATTAAAGATGCTTCCAAAGTTCTGGATAAGCTGGAAGGGAAAAAAAAAGACTTGCTAATAATCGAGATGGCAAAAAGATTACAAAACAAGTAGTTTTGAGATGGTGAAAATCAAGACCTATTTTGGACTTGCTAAGTTTGAGAATCAGACATTTAATTATTGATACTTTAGTTTACAATTCAGTGGGTAAGTCAGAGTTGGAAATAGAAAGTATGAACTCCAACCTGGAGGAAAAATAATGATGGCCTGAAGCCTGGGTCCTAGGTCATACCAACATTTACAGAAAATTATTTATTTAAATAGCCTTGATATATACAAAACCAAAAATCACTTGATACATTTACCCTTCTTTAATTTACTTAGTCATACACCTGAAAACACAGCCTAAGCATTGAAGATAGGACTGGATAGTAACTACCAAAGGATAAGAAATCTGAAGTTGCTAGAAATTGCTTTGAAATCATTAAAAAAAAAACTGACCAGTCTAAATTAATATATACAAAAAGATTCCACTATGTGGTATATATAAATTTTTAAAAAATACAGGAGAATATTCATACAATTGGATAAAAAAATCTGGGTTATTGTGTTAGTTCTATTTCTAGGCTATTTCTAGTTACATGGCGTGCAACTGTTAAAGATTTTTACTGTTTTTCTGCACCCTAGGAAATAGGCAACACTAAGAATTCCTAAAAATAGGTATATTCTTTAATTTCATTTAATTACCATTTAGAATGCACCCAACATGTTCCCTAAAAGGATGCCAAATGCAAATGTGTCTCCAAGTGCCCCCCAAAAAAATCATACTTAATAAATTTAAATATAAGATATTGCCATTATTCAAAGATCCTAGAATAACTCTTAGGTAAAACCAAGAATCTTTCATTTTCTATTTTGTACATAAAAACTCATAAAATTATGGTAGAATAAGCCTGAACCTACTCACCTTACTAAACTACTGCCTGGTTATGGCTTCGACAGGTACAGGAATTTATGAAATGGGGACAGACACAAAGAGAGCTGCATTACAATGATTATGTCTGGAACCATAGACACCATTATCAAGACATCATGGTAAGTCTAATTTCCTGCTATTCTACCTTAACATGATCAAGTTAAACAGTATGAAAGACTGCTGAATTCAACCAGAACTTAGTACCAGAGTTTCATCTGGAATCTTGTGATTCATATCCTATCTCACATTCTTGCTATCTTCATTTTTACTACAAAATGCCAAGCTTCATGTACTCTTTTCTATTCTTTACTATTGATTCATCCACTAATAAACTATGATCTCTAGAAACACATTTATAATACAGGTTGTCCCTAATCTTCAACTGCTTTATATAATGGTTCTTCAACCTCTTAGCTTTCACTAAAGCCTGGCTTTAACTCAAAAGGCACTGCTTATCTTGCATCCCTTTTTTGTGAGGGTTTCATAGATCAGTAAAACCCGTTAAGTACACTATTATTCTTCTGATTGCTTGTATTTAAAACAATGTCCACTGAAACAAAATAAAACACAACACAAACACAACTTACACTTTGGAAATCGTATTATCTACCTGAATACCTTTCCCCTCTCTTCTGGCAAAGTATACCCATATACTAAAGGCTCTATTTTGCCCCTAGTTATAACACTGGAATGCTGACTTTAAGGTCTGTGGTCACGATCTATTCCAAGACTTTAGCTCCCTCTCACCCAAAATACTTACTCAGCTTTCTTCAGAAACCTTCACCTCCTGTCTATGCCAGCCAATCATTACTTTAGGCATATTACATACCCACCCCTGATCATTATCATCTATCCTTATTAAAATCTCATTTACACCAAATTAATCTCTCTGACCTATCAAGGCTTTTGATAACCAGTCTAATACCTCCGTCTGGCACTACAATGTATCTAATCATGGCCACCAGCAATGACATATAAATTCAACTTACTTCAGTGTTAACAACCTATGCACATGTCACTAGTAGTTCTTTCCCATCTGCTCTGCTAAAAACCAACCTTGAAATATCATGCCTCTTTTCTGGCTATTTAACCTCCAAGTATGGTAAGTTCCCTAACCTCAACCACTAAGTAGCATGAGACTCAATAATATTTGGTCTACTTTTCCCCCATTCCCCATAGTCACTTTCCAAGTGTTCATTCATAGTCTTCTCAAATTCCCTAATTAAACTCTGTGTTCCCAAAGTCCTATTAAAACATGTTCCTTAAAAAGTTACATACTCACAAAACTAGAATTAAAAAATCACTGCATTAGGACGGCAATTATCAAAAACAGATAATTACAAGTGATGACAAGAGTATGAAAAAAAGTACAGAGATTCTTCAAAATATTAAATAATTATTATATGATCCAGCAAGCCTACTTTTGGGTATATGCCCAAAGAACTGAAAGCAGGGTCTCAAAGAGGTATCTGTGCTGTCATGAACATATCATGAAAGTAACCCAAGAGTCCATCAATGGGTTAAATGATAAACAAATGTGTTATATATATATACAACAGAATATTATTCAGCCTTAAAAAGGAAGAAAATTCTGACATATGCTACAACATGGATGAACCTTGAAAATATGCTAAGTGAAATACGCCGCCACAAAAAGACAAATATACATGAAACACAGTAGTCAAAATAATAGATAGAAAGTAGAATGATGGTTGCCAGGGGGTGGGGAGAAGGGGAAATTGGGAGTTACTGTTTAAAGGAGATAGTTTCAGTATTGCAGGATGAACAGAGCTGTGGAGAATCTACACAATGATATTAATGTACTTAATACCTCTGAATTGCACACTTAAAAATAATAAAGATGTTACATGTATTTTACCACACAAAAAAATGGGGGAAGAAAAAGGTTACATGGACACATAAATTTGAGAAATACATTTTTACAATCCCTTCTTGGAGATTCACGATGTATAATTCAGCAGTTTTAAAGTAATCCCACTATTTTCAGTAAAGAAACCTGTTTAATTCTGCAGTTCCCAAATTTATTCAACAACTGAACCTCCTTTTCAAGTATCTAGTATCATCTCAAAGGACAAAGAAACAGTGGTGTAGCAGACCTACACAAATTTAGGGAGAAAATACTCCAAGTAAAAATGACCTTTGACTGGGGCACCTGGGTGGCTTAGTCAAGTTAAACATCTGACTGTTGATTCTGGCTCAGGTCATGATCTCACGACTCATGGGATAGAGCCTCAGGTCAGGCTCCATGCTGTCAGTGGTCTCTGCTTGGGATTCTCTCTTCTTCTCTTTCTGCCCCTCCCCTGTCCTCTCTTGCTCTCAAAATAAACTTAAAAAAAAAAAAAGACCTTGTCTTCTCCCATTCTCATCTGCAAACACATTTAGCATCACATATCCATCTTTACCTCATCTAGTTTCAGAAGACAGGGGTCTTTGCTCTTATTCAAAAGCAATTCCTATACCTATATTCTTCATTTCAACCCTTACTACCTCAGAAACCTTGCTTCCCACCTTCCTATTACCTGACCTTAAATCTTAAATTCTTACAACCAGTCACTGAGGTCTTAACTATTTCACTTTCTAAATACTTTTCTTAAATCCAAAGGATGTTCTCTTGAATTCCTATTATATCACTGCCCTTCTTAAGGCTGTCATTGACTGAACTCCTAAAGCCCTGGTCACCCTGCCACCATGGACTTCAATTCTATTTCTCCGCTGCCAAAACTATTAAAAACCTATGTCTAACAAGGTTACAGCACCTTCCTTAGCAAATTCTTTATTGACGTCCAGAATTTATGAGAGACAGGCCCAGCCAGGCCCTTCACATAGCATGCAAGGCCCTTTCTATCCAGTGTTATTTTTCACTTTCCTGCTTATGATCTAAAAATCCTCAATTGCCTACTGTTCTCTACACTCACTATACAGCTTTGTAACTTTACCCATGCTTCTGTCTAGAACAACCCTGCCCATGTGTCTGGCTATCTAACTTCCAGTTACACTATAAGATTTAATTTTGCTTTCCCTGGCCACCCCTATTTCCCTGTCACCTGGATTAGGTTCTTTTTGAATACTTAGGTAACCCGGTATTCCTTTATGTTCCTATTGCATCCTCGGTATAATTCTACCATAAAGATGATTTCCTTCTGTGTCTTTCATACTGAGGAGACTATAAAATTATTTGGGTTAGGGACTAATTATTATGCATCTTTGTAGCCATAAGCCATCACCAGCTGCTTTATATATAGTGAGTATTTAATGACTGTCAACCTGAACACTTTTCCCCATTTCTCCACAACGTCTAGGTTGCTGGGAGCCGCACGGGCCTTGCTGGATGACTTGGTCACAGTAAGGAAATGACAGATATTGCACGGCTCCTGCCATGAGAGGCTGAAACTGGCATCTCCTTCTGCTACTACTGCTCATGTGAAATTAAGCCTGTTGCTACTGATTAGGCCTCACAATGTTCCAAGTCAGACAGATATTCCCCACACAGATACCTCATGGGAAGAACCATATTCCCAACTCTAAAAAGAGGAATTTAAACAAAGCACTGCAAATGTTTGTCGAAAGGCTCTTCTACTGAGCTTCACAAATTTAATACATGGATAATAAAGAGGGTTAAAGAACACAAGAATAATATTTACTCTGGCACAGAAAAAGAGCCTAATTTAGGAATAAGAAACAAACAAGAGCCAGGCATAAGTTACAGTGCATACATATGCTAATTGTGCCCATTGTGAGGATAGGTAAGAGTAGTTACAACTTAAACTCATATGCAAAGGCCTGCACATCTAGGGTGCCTATGGGGCTTACACCTTCAATATCAAAGAACAAGGCTGACAAAAGGTTTACTAACTAACCATCATGAACACATTCTTCCTCTAATGAACCAAATAGAATGCCTCCTAGCCTTGTTTTTGCCTGAATCTTAGCATTATTGTTATAAAATGTGTTTGCTATCTGCTTCTCACTGAAAACATCCTGCTATCTTCTTAGTTGTAAGATTTACTACAGGTTCAAACAAATATGTATGTTACCCGCTTTTCACTGAGAATATCCTGTTATCCTATGATGTGTAAATTACCTCATTGTAATTAGAGTAATTCTGCAAAAATGCCTCTGTAAAATCTGTTTCTGCACCCTTTTCAAAGCATTTTTATCACTGAGAATTATTTGTAAAAATTCCACTTTTTGATGTCATAAATCTATAAATAAAGGCACAAAACCTGGCAAGATAGAGATGCCAGAGAGATGCCAGAGGCTCTCTCGCCGCCATTTTTGCCAACGCAGTTGCCTCCTTCAGGGGACCCTGG
Organism: Suricata suricatta; assembly: GCF_006229205.1. Taxonomy (NCBI): domain Eukaryota; kingdom Metazoa; phylum Chordata; class Mammalia; order Carnivora; family Herpestidae; genus Suricata; species Suricata suricatta. The sequence goes on along the minus strand of NC_043708.1, from coordinate 117,311,666 downwards.
ACCAGCTGGAGCTCGACTCCAGAACTAGGTGACCAAAAATACCTTAGAATCCAGGAGGGTACAATTATCCACTTAAAAGTAGAAATATACTGATATGTTACCACACTTAGACATATTTATTTTGGTAGGGAAAATAGTAGGCACATTCCTCTCTCCCAATTTATTTTTTAGTGTATTATTCTCTTTTAACTGGAAATTATTTTCAAATAATATGATACCTTTAAAATAATCTAGGGTAATTTAAAAGACATCATAGCCTTAACCAAGTTACACTTACATTCGGCTAGCTTCGATGTCGTCAGACTGAGGTTCTCCTGGCGATCTGTAAAATGCAATTGAGGAAAGTTAAGCAAAATATTCCATATTCCAAAAAGGGCAGACATACTATTTTAGAAGACAAATTTGGAAACAAGATTTAACTGTTAACAGTTTTAAAAGTAACTAAAGATTTAAACAGAAGAAAAAAACATGATCAAGTCAGACTGTCACTCAACAGGTTTTTATAAAAGCTGGACGAATAAAAAAAAAGCACATTGTTTTTAAGGAAAACTGTAAACACTATATTTGGATATCAATATACAAAGCAATATATAATCATAATTATTCACAAATCAAATATTTATAATAAAAACATACAACTATGAAACTTTCTACAGCCAACTACTGATTATCCACAATATTGAAAGTATTCATTGGTATTCACAGTCCCAAACTATATTTACATCAGGGGTCAGCAAACTATTTCCTCAGACAACAAACTAAGGGTTGGGTCAGGCATCTGTTGTAAAGTTTTATTCTATTGTAAAGTTTTATTGGAATACAGCCATACTCATTCATTTACATATTGTCTATGGCTGCTTTCAAAACACTAAAAGAGCAGAGCTGAGAAACTCTGACAAGGATATATGGCCCACAAAGCCTAAAGTATTTACTATCTGGCCCATTAAGAAAAAGTTTGCCAACTTCTGCTCTGGATAATTCAAATTTAAATCTAACAGCCTTGGTGAATTTTGAGACACTTTTAGTCAGATTTGCCATTCTAATCATGATTATCTTGGTTCAACAATGAAATTAACTTTCCCTGAAAATACACTGGCAAGATGCACTACGTATCCCAACCTGGGATATTAAAATTTTACTATAGATTATAAATTGACTTCAGTTATAAATAGTTGCCAGTTACACTAAAAAGTCTTTTATTTTCATTTTGCGATATGAATCAATTTTGCCTATTCCTACCATGCTGTTAAAAAAAATAAATTCCTGTTATCCTATTTGGTTTCATAAACAGTATTGGTCAATATATAGTAAGATGAATCATCATAATATTGATTTCTAGCACTCAAACTCAAAATATATAGAGATCAAAAAGCTAAATTTACAAAATGACATCATAAGGACGTGATTTATTAATTTATCACTGATTTGAAATTTCTAATTTTGAACTTTAACAAAAGAATCTTAAACTCAGAGCCACCAGCAAAAAAAAAAAGAAAAAAAAAGAAAGAAAAAAACAAAAACAGCGTTCCACATTTCTTAGCTTTTAAAAAATCTCACTTCTTTACCATATTTTCAAAATTACCCCTCAATGCAGTTCATTCAGAGTCCAAGGACAAGAATGCCCAAAAACAAAAACAAAACAACAACAACAACAAAAAGACTCCAGCACCTCAAATATTTTAGCTCCTCTGCAGTATATTTACATTTTCAATTCTGCACAAAGTTATATTAGAACTAACAATTGGGGCATGCTGGAGGTGGCAGTGACTTGGCATTGACACAAATGGAAAAATTTCACTCCACCCTCTTCCCCAGGGAGCAAGCAAATCACCTTTGTGACACACCTGGTCTCCACCAGCCTTGTGGGTAAGTACCCCAAGATTGCTTCCAAACTTGTTTGTATGTCTCAGACAGAAGAGCTAAAAACTGATGATAACCCCATGTACCAGCTGACTCATTTTTGAAAGTGCGACCCTCCAGCATCAGATGTCATACTGTAAGGAGGCAGAGCAGGCTTGCAAAACAAAAAATAAACCTGCTGGCACTAAGGGAAGAGAGGCAGATTAGAAGCTTTCAAACATGTAGGCGGCAAAACTTTCAAAATTAACAGGGAAGAGAAAGAGGGGAAAAAATGAAGACATGACAGGAAAATTAAAATACTACTGCAAAAAGATAAGACACAGGAAGGAAAACAAATCCAAGTCTTAGAAGCACAATATATAACTGCTACAAAATTTTGAGAAATGAGATAGATGTTAAATACATTATCAAATGGTAACTACACTCTGTTTTCCAATCTCGGTTTCCTAAACAAGAGAATATGTAAACATTAGCATCAAACTGTCAGCAAATTATATAGTTAATATATATTCAAGTAAGCTACTAAAAACCACTTATAAGTCAAAGCAAATAATTTAAACCAATTCAGTCTAACAGAAGAACAAAAGAATAAGAAAGGATTCAAAGAGTATTACCCTAAAAGAGATCTATCCTTGGTCTCTTAAACATGGTTAGCCCAAGTTGTTTTCTACTCAAAATGGAAATGGTTTTTTAATTAAGAAAAAAGTGATTATATACAGAACTAGCTAACATTTTTCTTGCAATGAGTAATAAGTAACAGTACATGTTTGAATAAACTTCTAGTCATTCCGCTTATATTTCTGTTATATTCTAAATAATTTACCAAAAAAATCCTAAAAGTATGATTGTGATTCTCAAAACTATGAAATATCTACCATCATGCTTTAGTTTCCAAGCTTTACTTTGGCTACTCAAGAGTCTTTACTCATTACTGTCAAGTTTTTGGAAGTAAGGATCCAGTATACGACATGCTCAGGACATACTCAAAAGAAAAAGTACTGCCTTAAGTTAACCTAGTTTGTCACAATAACAAACCAGAAAAGACATTTTAAAATAAACAATAAGTAATATTAGAAAATAAAAAATAAACCTTGGAAGGGTCTCAATTTTCAGTCTTGATTTGGATCACAGAAAACTGATCACAAAATGCCTAGTAATTCACATACCGCTGCATGAGCTAGAACATTCAAATGGAAGCTCACTTACAATAATGGGGGCAGCTTGTCCAGTCTGCAAGCTACTCCTTTTACCTCCACAATAACTCTCTAGGAGAGGAAATTATACCAAGTTTTATTGAAGTTGTAAAAATTTCTAGAGAAGTATTTTAGTTAAAACTCTCACCACATAAAAGGCACATCTTAAAATGCACATTGGGAATTTTTTTTACCAAAGTTTTTATAATGTTCATAACTTGTTTATTTAAAAACTTGAAATTTTTGAGCAATACTTTCTTATTTACTTATACAGATAAATCTAGGGGGAGGAAGCCTAAAATATTTTACAAAGGATATTTAAATGGAGAAGCACATTAACACTTAGCTCTCCTAGTTGCACTATTCCTGCCAACTATACATTTTCTTCATTTCTTACAGCACATATTTTACTTTACAATAACAGCCTTTTTAAAGGCTGTAAAATAACATTCAAAATTACCTTTTACAAGCTGTGGCCATTCGGTGACATCAGGGTGATCACAGCTTTGAGTCACTGATTAAAAACAGGTTGTCACACCAGTCTAGCTGCTAACTTGATCTGAGCGTAGTTTAATAACTCTAATAAATTAAACAAATCTTTAGTTAGAACACTTTAATATATAAATCCAATTCATTGTTCAAAAAAAAAAAATCTTCAAAGCTTCAAATCAGGTGTCAATGCAACATTCATCAGAAGAGTAATTATAGAAATGCTGTTAAGGGACTATTTTCCAGCATTATTTTTTTCCCTTAAATGATCTCTTCACTTGAGAAAGTGTGGTGATAATCCCTTGTACTTTTAGAGTGTTACAGTTTACACAACACTTTGGTCAACAGTATCTTGTTTTGAGTCTCATGACAACTTTGGCTCTACCTAATCAGGGCAGATACTACAGCAACAATTTAAGGAAAAAACAAAACAAATTAAGCAGACTTAGAGTGATTAATTGACTTGCCCAAGATTTTAGAATTAGTGCTAAAGCTAGGATTAAAACTCAGATCTACTGACTTCCTATCCAGGGTTAGAATTTTTTGGTTTGATTTAGTTTTTACCATACAGAGTTTCATAACTTCAATATATGCAAAGATTTTGAATATGGATTGAGAGCCCACTATTTATGGCAACTGTTTAAATGAGATTAACAGTCACAAGGTTTTCCAGGAAGCCAAATGCTTAAGGGATAGTTACAGTTACACACACACACACACACACACACACACACACACACACACACACATACACCCCCAAAGTCTAGTCCTACATTAAGAAGAGTAATCTTCTAACATTAGCCCAAACCGGTTGGGTACGCCATGAAAATGTGTTCTATTCTTTCTCAGCCATAAATCTACTAATATTCAATTTGTGAAAGAGACTGGCAAAATATAAAAACATGTTCTCCTTCCTCCCTCAGCCTAGTATCTTTTTATCCCCTTACCTGGCCTTAGCTCAACTTTCTTGGTTGTCATGGTTCAAATTTATCAGGCATCCTAATCTTACATAGTTCCGGCAAAGACATACATCTGAAATATTCCAGTATTGAGAACTCATTTTGTGCAACTAGTTTTCCTCTACTTGATTTCCCTACCAAACTGTATATCCAGGCCAAATCCAAAAAGTGAACTAAGGAAAAAATGAAAAAATTAAGAGAAAGAAAAAATACCCTTGATAGTTAAGACCTCTCCAAAATGACAACAGCCAACCTCAGAAGGTGGTTACCAGCATGGACCCAAAACTCAATATAAAACAGTAAGGTATCTGAGAATACTAACAGAAGAGTTGAAATATCAATGCTTGAGTCCATATCTCTACAGCAGCCTATGAACTTGGGCTTCAAATTCAGATAAGGGTGAGAGTTGGCCTTAGTGTATTCAAGTAACTTTATGGGACTCTATAATATATGGGACTTATACTCCCTGGAAAAAATAATCCAATTTCCCAGATTTCCCTATCATAGCTACCTGTCTCCTAATGAGAGCCTAGAACATTCCTGAGGTCACATGAGAAAGAGGCAATGGCATCTCTGAAATGAACAATGTTCCCTCTTGGGTTCCCTCTGATTTAGAAGACCCAATGAAGTCTAACTTTCCAACCTGTAAACATAATAATGAGAAAGGTAACCTCTTGAGTGATCAACTGAGGTAAATTAAGTCATTAAAGAGCTAGGTGTATTTTGAAAATTACTGAGTCAAATTCTCTCTACTGTCTCCTTTTATATGAGGTCCAATGCTTAACAGAGCACAAACGGGCTCCAGAGACAATCTAGATTCAAGTCCTTGTTTGGTCACTTACTAAACAGCAACTCTTGGGCAAGTTCCTTAACCATTCTGAGCCTCATTTATAGGGAGAACTAAGACAGTAGGGTCTGTTTCAGAGGGCTGTCCTGAGGATGAACCAACATATTAAACTGCTCAAAACAGTGTCTGGCACATAGTAAGAGCTTAACAAATGGAAGCTATTATTAACTCACAATCTAACAGCCAAACCTGCCCCCTTCAATCTTTTCATGCATAAGATTTCACTTCTCACAGCATACTAACCTAATTTTTTCAGATTCTCACTTATGTCCCTTACAGTCTACCTGGCAGCATAGTGATTTAGCACCTAGCCCAATGCTTAAAAATGGCAGGCACTCAAATTTGCTAAACATGTTTGTCCTTATTCTAACTATGACATTACGATATGCATGCAATTTTGAATTTCAAAAAATAAAACAGAAACATACCATATTTCGCCACACTTCGAGGAGCTGGTGAATTCTAAAATCAGGTTCTTACAGATTTTTAACCTAAAATATAAAACACCTGACTCAATTCTTTTCAGAGACAACTGGATAAACTAAAAAAATTTTTTTTGCCAAAATTCCTTTTTTGTAATATTTATGAATATACGAAAACATACCAAGAGACAAGTGCTACTGCCTTAATGCTATATGGCTTAATGAGTGATATTTTAAGTACAATCCTTAATGCTATTGCCAGGATGCAAGCAACAGTAGTTAGACAGGCCCTGTTGCCTGAATGCTTTCAAACTTTAGACCTTGTCATTTTCTTTATTCTTCCCTCCCTCCAAAAGGGCTGAATACATGAAAACTGTAGCTATAGGTAAATGTACCTAACATAGCAGATGCTTATGATATGTTAAGATTATGATAAGTATTTATACATAATATGTAATATCTTAACTTATCATGAGCATCTGCTATGTTAGGTACATTTATGAGCATCTGTCCACTAACCCCTAGATTTAAAGACTTGGGCAGGTTCTTTCATATCTGAATCTCAGGTGTCAGGTTGTTGTGAGTTTTAGAGAAAATGTTTTATAAATATGTAGGACAATGCTACCTGGCACAAAAAAAGGAGCTCAATACATGGAAGCAATGATTATTTCTTAAATCAAACATATAACGTCTATCAAAACTTATCCCAAAAAACCCAGGGCGAAACAAAATAAAAATACCATACCCCATCAAAAAACAAATTCTGAGCTTAAAACATACACCCAAATAATCATTGTGAATTTTTTTTAATGTTTTATTTAAAAACAGAGAGAGACAGACAGACAGGCAGCATGAGCAGGAGAGGGTCGGAGAGCAAGACACAGAACCCGAAGACAGGCTCCAGGCTCTGAGCCAGCTGTCAGAACAGAGCCTGGCGAAGGCCTCAAACCCACAAATCACAAGATCATGACTTGAGCTGTAGCCCAGAGGCTCAACCGACTGAGCCACCCAGGCGCCCCATCACTGTAAATTCTTAACTCACTTGTATTTCTCAGTGGAATAAGAACTGCAGTCTTTTAATCATTCCTTTGATCATATATGAAGAAACCAACTCCCAAAGATTAGGAAACCCATGGGGGCTGAGGGTGGGGCAGGCCAGGGTGACTCATTCAGTTAATCATCCAATGATTTTGGTTGAGGTCATGATCTCACAGTTTATGGATCAAGCCCCACATCGGACTACGTGATGTCAGTACAGGACCTCATTGGCATTCTCTCTCCCTTTCTCTGCCCCTCCCCTGCTCACTTGGGCTCTCACTAAAAATAAAACAAATATAAACACATCTAGTGTTGTAGGCTGATGATAGAAAATGAATACATGGCATATATTTTTTAAATTAACCAAGCTTTAAAACCTTAGAGAACCAAGTCTCAATCTATTCCACAATAGACTCTACTAGGGAAATCTATAAAAAATGGATATTTGATCTTTACTTTCAGACTGAGACAGTGCATAAAGTGGGGGGTACATGAATCTGTATTTTTAACATACATTTCAGGTGATACACAGATCCCAATCTGAAATACTGTGCTTTAGAAGATTGGAAACACATAATCATAGGAAAATATACCAAATCTAGTGTGATACAGGATAAGAGAAACTTTAAGCACCAGAAATGATAGTCTCTTTGCAAATTTAACCATTAGCACCCTAATACCAGACCTAGTGCGTTTATTTATGTGTCCCTCTCTAACAGAAAGCCCAGTCTAATAATCTAAGAATAAAAATGTAATCTATCCTTTATCCATCTACATTCCCTCTAACTCATTCTGTCCCCCTAACATTTTCATTTATTCCCAAAATGTTCCATCTGTTAATTTTCATTCTATATATGAAAACACACATAGACATAGGTCTGTGTATTATTACTACATTTGTTATGTCCTTCACCTCCCCTTCAATAGCCTATTTCCTTCACTTCCTTCTAACCCTGGTCAAAACTTAATTTCACAGGCTACCTTTTCCATCATTTTTGTATTCCCTCAGCACTTCTCTTTGCCTTCGAACCATGGTTATGATGTCTTAAATTTATGGGTAAGGCTATTTGTTGACACTTTTAAGCTTTGTAAATTTATAAATTTCACAACTGAAGACTTTCCTCATCCATTCTGTTGTTAGAATAAAATGTTTAAATACTACTTTCATATAGTACTCTCCACATAACTCCTCAACTACATTAACCTCTGAGTACCAGTTCCTTATTTTCCTCCCTTTAACTAACTGCTGGAAAGACCTGAAAACCATTATTACCTCAACTGCTTATATACAAAACCTTCCACCTACTGACATTTTTCTTATAGAAGTGATCATCTTTGCTGTGTATTCTAAATACTGTGGCCTCTAATCCTACTGTTTCTATAACACTTCACACGAGTACTCCTCACCTCTACTGGCTTTCATAATCCTGTAGCCACCTATATTCTTCTAAGACAGCAACTAGGTCTTCTATTAGTTCATCTTCCTATGCCTCATTCTTGGTCACCCAAGTTTCTTGCACTAGCCCCTTTTCTGAACCTAAATTAATTCTCTGTGCAATGCCATCCATTTCTATAGCATGTCTATACTTAGGATCCCTAACTCTATATCTTTAAGTCTTTATCTCAAGTTATAAGCCTGCTACTCTCAATTACCACTGATATACATACCCTCCAAAGTATCATTAGCATATAATTAAATTCCATTATTTCCCAAAAACTCATTCCAACATGGCTAATCCTGTTGTCCTTCTAGCTACAGAATGAAAATATTGTTGCCATTCTTTATTTTCTCCCTTTCATTTTATTTAGCCTAACTGCTGTATGGGTTGAAACTTGTTAAACTTCAAATTCTTAATCATTCATTCAAAAAATGTCTACTAGTTGAAATTAATAGTGTTACACATCAATTATATATATAGATTTTGAGTGCATATGAAGTGGATAAAGGCACAGTGGTAAAGAAACTAGACATAATCTCTTGTCCTCATGTGATGGGCAAAATGGGCACAAATAATAAAAAACACAATAAATAATGTAATTGCAATGCATAATTTTTGTTAAGGAGAAACACAGCATATGGTAAATGCATATAGAGTTCTGACAATTTAGGAAAACGGACGGCATTCTTCATTAAGTGACATGTTAACTACACTCTGAGGCATGAGCAAGATTTGTCGCACAGATTAAGAGATAATAGTAGCTGTGAGTTAATAGCTTTATCAGCTCAGTCACCCAAATAGGAAAATTTTGAGTTATATTTTACTTTATTATTATTATTTTCTTAATGTTTATTCTTGAGAGAGACAGAGCATGAGCAGGGGAAGGAGACACAATTCCAAGCAGGCTTCAGGCTTGGAGCGGTCAGCACAGAGACTGACGTAGGGATCTAACTCACAAACCATGAGCTCATGACCTGAGCCAAAGTCAGACGCTTAAAACTGAGCCACCCAGGTGCCCCTGAGTCATATTTTGAAGATAACTTTAGAATAAGGCTCCTTCTTTCCTGGTACAGCAAACTGCTCACCCAATGCTACTAATTCTACCTCAGAAATCCCCCATATTTCAAAACTATCCCAATTCTTCCTTTGTTGGTTTTTAGTTGTTGTCAGAATAAAGCCAAATCTTCCAAACATTTCAGATCAAACTATACACAATTTGACCCAAATATGCCAGTCCAGACTCTGGCTTATTCATTTTTCATTTTTTTAAATGTTTTTTTACTTATTTTTGAGAGACAGAGTGCAATCAGGGGAGGGTCAGAAGGAGACACAGAATCTGAAGCAGGCTCCAGGCTCTGAGCTAGCTGTCAGTACAGAGCCCGATGAGGGGCTCAAACCCACGAACTGTGAGATCATGATCTGAACTGAAGTCTGATGCTTAACCAACTGAGCCACCCAGGTGCCCGATGGGTCATTCATTTTTATACTTTTAGTTCTTGAAGATCCTCTCAGAATAATCATCTTATAAAAGAGGAAGGAAGTTTTGTTAGGGGACTTGGTTTAGGTCCTTCAGCTACTAAATAAAAGGTTGTGTCTCAAAGCCAAGTTGTCTGATTCTAGAGACAATGCTCATTCCTGTGTACCACACTTCTAATTTATAAACAAATTCTATAGACTCTATCTTTGAAATATCTCTTGGTTTCTTTTTTGCCCCCTGCATACCAAAAGAGTACAGACCCTCATTTCTTCCTCCCATTTGCCTTTATCTTTTACTCCCTCTGCTAGAATATCTCTTGCTAAAACCCTGACACTGTCTATATTACTCTGTAGCTCAAATTATGCTTTCCCAAAGCCTACAGAATAAATTTCAAACTCCACTTACCATGAGGTCCTTATCACTGACCCCTACCCAATTCATGTAACACTTACTGCCTACTATATAACATAATTACCAAGTACTGGATGATCTAGTCCCATCACTGGATTACTGGTTATTACAAAATTTCCATCTGTATTTCTGACTTCCACGTTTTTATTTCTCAGGACACTTCACTCAGAAATACTTCCTTATCCTTTGCTAACCTCCATCCCCCAGCAATCTACCATACCCTGTTAAAAACTCTACTCATTCTAAAGGTTGTATCTCACAGGGTTCTCTAAGCTCTTCTGTAAATAACCACTGTCTTTGGGTCTTACTACAGCTTCCTAATACCATTAAGTAACTTAATAACTTCTACCCTGTATTTATTATGTTCTACCTTAAATTATAGCTATCTATTGACAAATGTACATTAGAACTTGCTCATGGTAGGGATCATCTTATCCATATTTTTATTTACATAGTAATGGAGACTATGCTGTATGTTCTCTTGACACGCCTCCATTCTAAAAAAAAAAAAATCAGGATCCATTGCCTGAGGACAGATTTTGCACTAGTTCCAAATGGAATTCATGTACAAAGAAGGGTATCATTTCTTCCCAATCAACACAAATTTAATCCAATGCCAATTTAATAAAAATGTTAAAGACCAAACACACCATTTTCTAATAAAAGAATGTCTTTTTCCCAAGAAATTTGTTCTACCAGAGATTAAACCATAGAACAGTAAAGAGTATAATTAAAATCAGTACAACTCTTTTAAAAAATTGGAGTGTTTACTAAAACTAAATATATGCATACTCTGACTTAAAAATTCTCTATGTACATAAACAGAAATGAGCATGTATTTAGAGGAATGTTTAGAGTAGCAATATTCTTTGTAGTCCCAAACTAAACGTGACTGAATTATGTCCCTCAACAGCAAGATGCATAAACCATGGTATATTCCTAACCTGGAATACTATACACAACTATTATCAACTACCTATGACTACAATGAGCAATGTGGATGAATGCCAAAAATATGTTAAGTGAGAGAACGCACACACAACTAAATGTGATGGATTCTAATTATATAAAGCATAAAAACAAGCAAATCTAATCTATTCTATTCTAAGTCAAGATAGTGGTTATTCCTGGGGGAGAGGCGATAGTAACGAAAAGTATAAGGGGCTTCAAAGGAGCTGCTGATGTCATTTCTTGATCTGAATGCTGGCTAAACATGTGCTCAGTGTGTAAAGGTCAACAAGCTATGTGTACATTTTACATGCACTCTTCTGTCTGTATATTGTATTTCAATCAAAAGATTATTTTAGGAGCACCTAGGTGGCTCAGTCCGTTAAGCATCTGACATAGGTCATGATCTCCCAGTTCGTGGGATCAAGCCCTGCATTGGGCTCTGCACTGACAGCATGGAGCCTTCTTAGGATTCTCTTTCTCTTTCTCTCTCAAAATAAGTTAACTTTTTAAAAGTTTACTTTTAAAAACCCAATAAGGTATTGTCACTAGGTAAATAGGTAAGTGGAACAGAAGGTAAGTCCAGAGAAAGATCCAAAAGTATTTAACACCTGCTTCTTATAAAAAACAAAACAAAACAACCCAGACAACATATATGAAACAGATGTTTCCAGGTAAGTCTGTGATCCATGAGAGGACAAAATAGAAATGAAGTGATTCCCCCCAATGCTGATTTCTATCTGGAGGTACCTATCTGCAAGGAATGAAGGGAAAAGCTAATCATAGGACAACAGTGTCACTAAAGTGAAAATTAAGCACCCAAGAGTTCCAGAGGCTGAAGTGGGTAGAATTTGTTAAGACAGAATGCCACAGAGGACGGCAACTATGCAGAGAAAAGATTCCAGAAATCTGCCACTTAGCAGCCCTTTAAGTCCGCTTCTAAACAGTAAAAGACTCCTTGAAGCTGGAGAAAGAGAAGCAGTGTGTTGAAATATCCCCAGTGCTCATATGAGACTGGGAGATCCTTAAATTCCCCTAACCAGAGTGAAAATACACTGACACTGGGGACATCTGTAAAGAACTAGCTTTAAACAAAGCCTTGAGAGATCAAGGTGACCAGCAAGTTACTTAGCTGGCTACCAAAACACTCTAAAAGACAACAGAAGGGGTAACCTGGGTGGCTCAGTTGTTTAAGTCAGTTAAGTGCCCAACCTCAGCTCAGGTTATGGTCTTGGGGTTCGTGAGTTCGAGCCCTGCATCTGGCTCTGTGCTGAGAGCCCAGAGCCTGGAGCCTGCCTCAGATTCTGTGTCTCCCTCTCTCTCAGCCCTTCCCCTGCTCTCATTCTGTATCTCTCTCAAAAAATAAGAAACATAAAAAAATTTCTTAATTAAAAAAGACACAAAATCCAGTCCTTCAACAACAGATTATTACAATGTCCAGCATCTGATTAAAAAATTACTAAATATGCAACAGGAAATTATGACCTAGAATCCACAGAAAAGCCAATCAATGGACCCTGAAATGAAAGAACTGATGGAGCCAGTAGATAAGGACTCTCAAATACTATTATAAATAAGCTCAAAAATTCAAAGGCTATATGAATAAAGATATGGAACACAAAAACAAATCAAATGGAAATTCTAGAAACTGAAATATTTGACCTGAAAACAGTATCAAATGGTGCTTGGGTGGCTTAGTCAGTTAAACATCTGACTCTTGATTTTGTACCAGGTCATGATCTCAGTTTGCAGGATCGAGCCCTGCATTGGGCTCCACTCTGACAGAGCCTGCTTGGGATTCTCTCTCTCCCTCTCTCAAACAAGCTTAAAAATAGTAATTAATAAATAATAAAAGATAAAGAAATAATAGTTGATAATTTCTTCAAATTTGATGAAAACATAAATGCCCAAATCCAAAAAAATCCCAAAGCAGAAAAACTCAACAATTCTCAAGCAAGATAAGCACAGAGGAAACCAGTGATAAAATCTTAAAAAGGGGCCAGAGAGAAAAGACTTTAAGTACAGAGGAGAAAAAAGAGAAGTATAACTACAGACTTCTCATCAGAAACAAAGGTTCAAAGAGAAACACGCCAATCTTGAATTATGTATTGTGAAAATATCCTTCCAAATATGAAAGGAAACTACTATACATCTACCAAAATGGCTACATCAAAAGGACTAACAGCTGTAAATGTTGACAAGGACACAGAGTAACTGGAAATCTCATATGCTGAAGGTAGGAGTGTAAAACAAAACAAACTGATTTGGGGAATGACCTGGTATTATAACTACTATATAACCTATAATCACATTCCCATGCATGTGAAAAAAGAAAAAAGATACATATATCCATGCACAATTTCACATAAATGTTCAATGAAGCTTTATTCATAACAGCTAGGCACTGCCAACAGTGTAAGAATGAAGTTACAAACTGATATATGCAGCAATATAGATGAATCTCAATTATGCTGAGTAAAAGAAACCTCATACAAATAAATACTATGATACTACTCATATGAAATGCTAAAGCAAGCTCAACTAATCTAGAATGGAAGTAATCAGAACAATGGTTGATTTGGAGGAGTAATGTGGGGACAGGTACTGACTACGAACGGTACAGGTTCTGTAACTTGATAGGACTTTGTGTTGTAAAGGTGTACCTATTTGTCAAAATTCATGAAATGATATACGTAGCAGATTTTATTTTTCAAAGATAGCCACTACAATATAACGTATCATACATGCTCTTACAAGGTTAACACTGGCATTCTCCCATCAGGTGTTTGGGTGTAGACCCCTTGTTGCATTTGAGTGGCCTCTGTGATTCTTCCAATCAAGAGAGTATGATCCTCTGTCTTTTAAGGCTAGGTCATAAAAATGCCATGTACTTCTGCCTTTCTCTTTTGAGATACTCTCCGCATTTAACTACCATATATTGAGTAAGCCAGCCACTTGGCAAGGAAGCCTAGCAACTACATACAAAAGCAACATGTAAGTATTCTAGACCTGAACTCTAGATGAAGTCCTAACTGACAGCTAACATCAATCTCCAGGATGTGTTAGCAATCCTTCAGATGATTCCAGCCTCCAATTATCAAGTTACCCTAGTCATTAAACCATTCCAACCAACATATTTGAAGCTAAGACAAGCTGTGCTTGCCAATCTCTGCCCAAAGTACAGATTTATAAGCAAACTAAATGTTGATGTTTACAGGTAACAATCGTTACATAGAAATAGGTAACTGGACCGGCGCCTGGGTGGCTCACTTGGTTAAGTGTCCAACTCTTGGTTTCAGCTCAGGTCATGATTTCACAGTTTTTGAGTTTGAACCCTGCATCAGGCTCCATGTGCTGGTGCAAAGCCTGCATGGTATTCTCTCTCTCCCCTTCCCTCCTGGCACGCACGCACGCACTCTCACTCCCAGCCCCCAATAAATAAATGTTAAAAAAGGAAAAAGAAAAAAACTGGAGTTTACTAAATTCAGCTAAATTCAATCTACTAAATTTAGTTAATACTAAATTACTAAGTTTTAGTTGACAATATACATGCTGAATGAAGGATGAGGAATACAAATAATTGCAACCTACTTCGAAAAGCATCAAAAAAAATAAAACAAATTAACAGATGGATAGATCAGACATAAAGCAAAATGTTAATTGTGGAATTACATTCATATTTCACATCTGTTGAGTTTAAATATTTTTTTAATAAAATTATAAAAGTGAAATAGAAGTGTTGTCATACAAATAGAAACAAAGATTTTTTTGGCCAACAGTCCTGCATTTCAAAATATTTTAAAATCTTTAAGTAGAAGGAATATAACACAAGATAGAAACCTGGGTCTACATAAAGAAATTGACACAAAGAAAAATGAAAATGGTAAACATGAGCATAAATGTAAGAAAATGTTGATAAATTTGTCTTAATAACATGGCTTTTAAAGTTAAATTTAAAATTTTTAAATTCTTTACAAAACAATTGGCTGTTTAAAGAAATAAGTACAAATAAGTGGAGTTTATAAATTATATAGAAATATAAGACTACAATACCAAAAAAGGATAATAGACAGTAAACAAAATCTGGACTAAAATTCTTACAATATACTCTTAAAAGGTGTATTTCTGAAGGGAGAAATATAAAATATAATAAGGGACATATTGGAAGTACTAGCACAACCACTGGGGTGGAGGAATAAGGTATAAGCTAATAGTGGAAATCAAACAGACTTCCATAAAAATGCTCAATATAAAAGAAAACAGGAAAGGGAAAAAGAAAAGGATAGATGGGACAAAGAGAAAACAAATAATAACTTTAGTCTTAAACCCAACCGTATAATTACAATAAATGTAAATGGAGTGAACACTGAGAAAGCAAGAAATTGCAAAAACCAATCAAAAAGCAAGATGCAACTATAACTATTTAAAAGGCATTATACAGGGGCGCCTGGGTGGCTCAGTCAGTTAAGCCTCCGACTTCAGCTCAGGTCAGATCTCACGTTTGTGGGTTCGAGCCCCGCGTCAGGCTCTGTGCTGACAGCTAGCTCAGAGCCTGGAGCCTGCTTCCAGTTCTGTGTTTCCTTCTCTCTCTGCCCCTCCCCCTCTCATACTCTGTCTCTCTTTGTATCAAAATAAATAAAACATTAAAAAAAAAGGCATTACACATAATGACAAAGTTGCAAAAGATATAATATGCAAACATGAATCATAACAAAGGAAGAGTGGTTATACTAATACCAGATAAAGTAGACTTCAGGAGAAGGAACATTACCAGAGAAACACAGAGAAATTTCAAAACAGTAAAGAATCAACTAATTAAAGAAACCTAACACTCCTAAATATAAATGCACCTAATAGCAGAGCTTCAAAATACATGAAGCAAAAATGGACACACCCGGAAGAAAAGATAGCAGGTTCACAATTATACTTTCTTCTTCTCTTAGTAATGAATAAAATAAAACAATCAGTAATGGCACAGAGGAAATACATATATCTAACAAAGAATCTGTATCCTGAAAAGAATGAGCAAAGTATTTGGATACTCACAAAGATACATACATGGCCAGCAAATACACAAAATCTGAAAATCAATCATCAAGCAAATGTAAAAACCATGACATTTCAAATCACTTGAGTATGAAAATTATTTTTTTAATAACAAAATAACAAGTGTTAGTAAAGATGTAGAGAAACTGGAACCCTTGTGATTGCTGGTAGGAATGTAAAATGGGTACAGTCACTGTAGAAAATGTAATGTTGATTCCTCAAAAAAAAAATTAAACAATTACCATAAGACCCAACAATATCATTCCTCGGTATATACCTAAGTATTAAAAATGCAAGAACTGAAAGCAAGGACTTGAAGAATTATTTGTACATCCATATTCATAGCAGCAGTATTCATAAAATCCAAAAGGAGAAAGCAACCCAAGTGTCCAGTGAATGAATGGTTAAACAAATGTGGTATTTTTACATACAATGAAATACTAATGAGCCTTAAAAAGGAAAATTTGATACATGCTATAAGTGAGCCTTGGAATAGAAAACATTAAGGGATACAAGTCAGAAGCAAAAGGACAAATACTGTATGATTACACTTAAAGTAAGTAGCTAGAATAGTCAAATTCTTAAAGACAATGTAGAATGGTGGTCACTAAAGGCTATAGGGAGGGAGAAAGTAACAGTGGAGTGTTATTGTTTAATGGATACAGAATCTGACTTTGGGACAATGAAATCATTTCAGAGTCCCAGTGATGACTGCACAACAATATGAATGTACTTCATGCCACTGAACTGTACACTTAAAAATGGTTAAAGTGATGAATTTTATGTATATTTCACAATAAAGAAAAAGAAACTACAATGTGATACTACCACACACCCATCAGAATGTCTGCAATTTGAGAATATCATATACTAAATGCAAAATGATAGAACAATTTGGAAAATAATTCCTTATAAATCTGAACATAAACTTGTCATGTGATCTAGTAATTCCAATTTAAAGTTTAACCCTGGAGAAATGAAAACAAGTTCACACAAAGACACACACAAAGTGTACCTTTATTCACAATAATCTAATGCTGGAAAAAATCTAAATGTTCACACACACAAAAATGAATAAGCAAACAGATATAGCCATACTGTATTAAAAAAAAAACAAAAAACAAAACAAAACAAAAAAAGTGATAAATACAAAATGGAAAAATCTCAAATACTTGCTAAAGGAACAAAGCCAAACGAAAAATATATAACTTATGATACCATTTATACACAATTCTAGTATATGTGCTGCTGAAGCGAGCACTATACACAATTCTAGAAAAGGCGAAACTAATATGCAAAACAATGGTTGCCTGGAGCCAAGAGAGAGAAATGACTGAAGGAAGATTTTTGGGGAGTAATTCAAATGTTCTAGTTCTTAACTGTAGTAGCAGTTACAAGATATATATGCATCAAAATACATCAAACTGTACACTTAAAAATGGGTATATTTTACTGTATGTAAATTATACTTTGATAAACTTTACTTTTTTTTAGTTTATGAAAACAGTATATAAAAGGGTGGCATTTTAAATCAGTGAAGAAAGGATCTAGAGAATTGTCTACCCAAGTGGAAAAAAAATAAGGTAAATATTTGCATACAATATCCATGGAAATGCTAAATGCAATCCAGATCTAAATCTTAACAAAACCATACAAAAAAATTAACTCAAAACAGACGATAGACTTAAATATAGAGCTAAAACTACAAAACTCTTAGTAGAAAATAGGCATAAACCTTTGTAACCTTTAGATTAGGCAATGAATGGTTACTTAAATAACAACACCAAAGACAACCAAAATTCATAAATTGGACTTCACTAAAATTTAAAACTCAGGTTTTTCAAGGAAACAATCATGAAAGTGAAAAAGAAAACTTACAGAATATGAAGAAATATTTGAAAATCATGTATCTGATAAGAGACTTGCACCCAAAACATAAAGAATGCTTAAAACCCAACAATGGAAAGGGGCACCAGGTTGGCTCAGCCCATTAAGCGGCTGACTCTTGATTTCAGCTCAGGTCATGATTTCATTTTGTGAGATGGAGCCTCATATGGTGCTTTGAGTTTAACAGCACAGAGCTGCTCGGGATTTTCCCTCTCCCTCTCTCTGCCAGTCCCCCAACTCTTAAAAACAGAAGCTCTCAAAAACAAAACAAAACAAAAAGTCTCAATTAAAAAATAGCAAAGGATCTGTGTAGATCCTCTCCAAAGGGCCAATCAGTACATAAAATATTTCTATCATCATTAGTCATTAAACAAATGTAAATCAACTACCAAGAGATACCTTCACACCTGTAAAAATTACTAAAATAAAGAGACAATGAACTTTGGCATGGAAGTAGTGCTCTCAGAAAGAACCTGCATATACTGCTGATTCATCTGTAAAATGGTGCAGCCACTTTTGAGGATTTTGGCAACTTAAAATGATAAACACAGATACCCTATGGCCCAGCAGTTTCACTTCTAAATATATACCAAGGAGAGCTGAATATGTATGTCTATACAAAAGCTTGTATATGAATGTTCATGGAAACTTGATTCATAACAATCAAAAAGTAAAAACAATCCAAATAGTTGTCAACTAACTGAATAAACAGTGTATATATTCATAGTATATTATTCAGCACAAAAAAAGAATGAAGTGCTGTTATATACTACATGAGTGAATCCTGAAAATACAATACTATGTAAAAGAAGCCATGGGCATATATTTTATTATTCCATGTATAAGAAATGTCTAGAACAGGCAAATCTATAGAGAAAGAAAACAGATTAGTGATGGCCAGAGTCTGAAGAACAGCATAGGGAATGACTACTAACAGGTACAGAATTTCTTTCTGGGATAATAAAAAGGTTCTAAAATTAGTGCTAGAGGTTGTACAACTGAATATACTAAAACTTGAATATACTACATACAACTATTACTAAAATTGAGTTATATGCTTTAAAAGGGTAAAATGTATGGTATGTGAATTATATTTCAATAAAGTTTGAAATTATATATGTGGTCTGATTTTTTTAAAGAAACCTTTCAGGTTTTCCTCTCAGAAAAAAAGCTACAGGTATCTATAATTATACAGGTATATTTGCTTGGCATTTGCCTGGCAATTTTATGTTTTTCTACACTTACATTTAATAGCTGTTATGTTTTAGAATAAGTTAAGAAATTTTCACTTATTTTTATACTTCTATTACATTTATCTACCTGCATTTGCTCTCTCTCAAAAATTATATACACCAATATTTAAAGGCGGGGATGGGTCAACCAACCAGGTTCTCTAGAAATACAGAAATGTTAGAATTCTTGGGGGACTGGGTAGCTCAGTAGGTTAAGCCTATGACTTCAGCTCAGGTCATGCATAATCTCATGTTCGTGGTTTTGAGCTCTGCATCAGGCAGCTCAGAGCCTGAAGCCTGCTTCCAATTCTGTGTCTCCCTCTCTCTCTCTGCCCCTCTCCGTCTCATGCTCTGTCTCTATCAAAAGTAAGTAAAATATTAAAAAAAATTTTTAAATGTTATAATTCTTGGTTTTATGATTAATGAGAATACCCTAATCCAATATTTGAAATTGAGACTATGCTGCAAATCTAGGTTATATAGTCAGTTATATATAGGGGTATGTAGGAGTAAAACTCTGGGATCACAATCGCTGTGTATTGGAAAAGAACTGAACTCTCTAAAATGACATTTAGCCTGCCCCTCCCTCTGGGTTCTGTGAAGTTAAGAAATTAAATATGTTATGCTTATTCACCTACCTGAATAACTACAAAATGTACACTCATGATTGGCCAATATTAAAATGCTATTTTCCCACCAATAAGGTACCTTTACTTAAGTGTTTAATTACATGGATTAAGAGTAGATCAAGTATCATCTGTGGAAATCTCTTAGAAATTTTAATTACCAGATTTATCTCAATTTCCTGGCGTTAAATCACATATTCTGGTCAACAATTCTATGATCTAAAAATAGAAGCAAATGTACCACACAGTCCCAGTGACAGTATTGTGAAATTTCCCTCCAGGTTCTTTCTGCACTAGTTCATTTGAGTTCAATCTTACACCGTGTCTAACCTAAAATTAAACTTAGAATTATGCTAGCTTTCAGCCTGTTTTAGGCATAGACACAAATAATAAAAACTTAAAAGAAAAAAACGTATAGTACAACATACTGAACTAACTAAAAGTAGGTGGGTTTTCCTTGAAATAATCATGAACATATACTTTCATATTTATTGTATTTCATCTGCCTACCAAATACAATACCTAAACTCATAAATACCTGGCGTGCCTGGGTGGCTTAGTCGTTTAAGCATGTGACTCTTGATTTCAGCTCAAATCATGATCTTACAGTTCATGAGACAGAGCCCCCCTCTGCTGTTGGGCTCTGAGCTAATAGTGCAGACCCTCCTTGGGATTCTCTCTCACTCTCTACCCCTCTTCTGCCTGCATGAGCTCTCACACTTTCTCTCCCTCTCTCTCAAAATACAATAAAGTTAAAAAAAATAAACTCATAAAATCTGATTCAAGGATAACACCACTGGCTTCTAATTTAACTTCAAAGTACTTTTAAGAACACTTGCCACATACAATTTTAAGTGAACTACACTGTATCTGTTAAAAGACAGAAAATTGTTGGGGTACCTGGGTGGCTCAGCCGGTTAAGCAGCCAACTTCAGCTGAGGTCATGATCTCATAGTTCCTGAGTTCAAGCCCTGCGTCAGGATCTGTGCTGACAGCTCAGAGCCTACAGCCTGCTTTGGATTCTGTGTCTCCTTCTCTCTCTGCCCTCCCCTGCTCACACTATGCCAGTCTCTCAAAAATAAATAAATGTTAAAACCTTTTTTTAAATAAAAAAATTAAAATTTTTAAAAAGACAGAAAATTGTTGCTCTAAAGATTATACTTGAAGGATATAAAAATTGAAGATGTTTAATTTTCTAATATCTAGTAAAATCCCTCAAAATGGCTTATTTATATTCTTTTGGGCAGTCACCAACTGGAGTAGTATTTTTAGATCAATCAGTACATGAACATTCCTTCATTCACCCACCATAAATGCCTGAAACTATACATTTAAAATAAAAGGGAGGGAAGGCATTTGGCTGGCTCAATTGGTGGAGCATGTGACATTTTATCCCAAGGTTGTAAATCTGAGCCTTATATTGGGTGTAAAGATTACCTAAAAAAAAAAATAAAATAAAATCTTTAAATAAATAAAATTAATTAATTAATTAAAATAAAATAGAACCATTTACATTTCTCTTCAAGTCAGGAGTAAGGAACTTATTTAATTATAGTTTAGATTATGTACTTGCTCGGGAAAAGCAGGATTCAAAAACAGCCTAATACAAGAAAACACTAAAACCAATGAGTGCAAGGCAAGTCTCAGGGAAGGCTTCCCAGAGTAATATTTAGGAATATTTAGCAATATTCCCTGAGACCTCAAGGACAGGTGAAATTAGTTGGCTGTATTCCAGGAAAATTGAAACGCACTGGCAAAGAGTTTGACACTAGAAAGAGGTTAGACAGCTCAAAAAACTGAAAAGGCCAGTCCTGTTAGATGGCTCTGAACAAAGGGGAGTGTGGAGAAAGAGATGGCTGAGGAGAAAGAATCTAGATTATGCAGGATTTCGTGGATCAATAAAAGATTCTGAATTTATTCTAAAAGCAACGGAAAGCCAAAGAAGAATTTTAAATAGAAAATAACAAGGTTAGACTTACATTTTTAAACAATCACTTGAAAAGCCAGAATTGTTATTTGTTCACAATAACCCAAAAGAATTATAAACTATTAGAAATGAAGGAGTTCATCTAAGTTGATGGTTACAAAATCATTACCAGCAATGACCCAATGAAATAAAAAAGTTGCTATTTACAGTGCAAAAAATTTAATCAAACACCTAGCAATAAATTTAATAATGTGTAAAAGACCTTTTTGAAGAAAACTGCAAAATATAGAAGAATCAAATAAATAGCAAGATAAACCACATCAATTCTCAGTTTATATGTTCAATGCAATTCCAAATAATATCTCCAAAGGAATCTGATAAAATGATTTTAAGTTCTGAAGAAATGAAAGTTAAGAGTCAAGATAGTTCTGAAAATTAATAAAGGGGAGGCCTGTACTCCCAGATTCCAAAGCTTAATACAGAGCTATGTGAAATAAAACAATGTAGTACTGGTGTTTATAGAAGAGAAAGACAAAAAACTAAATTAAAAAGAAAAGAACTAAAATCAAACCCAAGCACATAACAGATGACAGTAGAAAAATAATGAAGAATCAATACTTAATGTTCAAAAAATTAACTTACCATATGGAAAAAAATTGATTCCTAATTCCCTCCCACATGGGACCTAAATGCAAAAAAACCCAAACAATAATATAAACCTATCAACTACTGGCAGACAACATAAAAGATGGTTTCTTGAATAAAAAATACAAATCATAAAGGAAAAGGCTCATGATTTTGACATCAAAAGATGAGATTCTATATCATGTAAGAGAATATTACAATGGCTGCACTGTGAAGAAGAATGAATAAGATGTTCATCAAGGTCCTTTACAACATAAATGCTGTATGATAATGTCTCATTCTTTTTAAACATTTAATTCATAAAATATTTAAATATACCCAAAATAATAAAGTTCAAATACATTTACCCACCATCCAGAATTACTAATCAAGAAAACGCAAATTAAAATGAAGTATCATTTCATATCCATCAAATTTTCAAAAATTTTAAAATGTGACAATATCAAGTATGGGCTAAGATGCTGGAAAATGAACTGTACCTATACTGCTGATAAAGCGTATAGTGGTGTAATGATTTTAATGAAGAATTAGTAATATCTAGTAAAGCTAAAGTTTATTCACAATCTATTCAGGCAATTACACTTTAATGAATTTCCCCAAAAACCTACACCAAAAAAAAAAATGTATAAAAACAATCACTCCGGGATTATTTATAATGGCAGAAAAGGAAATAATTCCATATTCATCAACAGTGAAATACATATATTTCATATATCCATACAAAGGAATACCAAACAGCAAACTGAATAAACTAGACCTACATATACCAACATACAGATCTCAAAAAAAAGTACTGTTTTAAAGGGATAAAAAGGTACAATACAGTACCATTTTGTTTTAAATACTTTATAAACTGAACATTACCTTAGAGAGAATCTAACTTAATCTATTTACTTTATAAAAGGAAAAATACCAGAATATATAAAATAAATACTATTGTAGTCACAGAAATTTTAAACATGTCTAAAATAGTACTTTGGGGAATTAAATCTCGATCACTTAAGAAAAAGAAATTTGTAGGCTACAGTAATCAGTCTTAATTTCTCAACATCTGATGTCAGCTAGAAATATGTAGAACACAAACACATCCCTCCTAGGAAACCCTGTCAAATACAGCACAGGCATCGGCAGTAAAGTGGGACTATAGTATAGACAGGTCTTTGGTCCACTGTCTGGACTGACCCCCTAGTCCCTCTATCTACTTAAAATTATTTAAAGTTCTGAAGCCTAGAGGATTTTGTTCCTCATTATACTTAGTTCATCAGTCCACAGCAGACATCCAAAAGTAGTTCTAAACTAAAGAGAAAGCAGTTCACTCATCAAGCACTTACGAATACATAAAACTGCATGTTTTAAAATGTTTATTGTTCTCACAAAATCTTCAATTCAGGAGCAAAAAAATTATTTAATTTCAGTTAAGTGACTTACCTATTCTCCAGTTGAGATCCATCTATTTTTAAGTTTACCCCCTCCTTGCCTTCCATCTAGCCCAAACAATGGAAGAGGAATTTTAGAGTGAGTGAACTCCCTACTGAGATAAGTGAGACCATAAGACCTTCCGTTTTCATTTTGAAGATAGTCTGAAATATAGTACACTGGACAATAATGAAATTTAAAGAAATATACAATAATACCTGAAATGCAGAAATCTAGTTTTATGTAAGACTAAAGTTAGCTCAGTTGTTTTTTTTTTAATATGTTCTACTAAGAGTTCTCATTTCAACACTATAGTCCCTTTTTAAGCTCTTCCATTCTGTCAAGTACAGTATATCCCTACCAAACTTTATCCATTTAATTTTCTATTTTCCTTTTCTGTTCTTTAAACATGTTTAATGAGTCCTAGTCCATTTTGGGCTCCTAACACAAAGATACCACAGACTGAGTGGGTGGCTTGTAAACAGAAATTTCTCACATTTTTGTTGTCTAAGAAGCCCAATATAAAGGTGCTGGCAGATTCGATGTCTGGCAAGAACTAGATTCCTGATTCATAGACAGCTGTCTTCTGGCTACGTCTTCATATGGATGAAAAGGCAAGAGAACTCCTTGAAATCTTTTGTAATGCACTTTTATCAGGCACCCCGTTAGTGAGGGCTCTACTCTCTAATCAATTCCAGAAGAACTCAGCTCCTAATACCATTACATTGGGTGTTACAATTCCAACATATGAATTTAGGAGGACATAAACATTTACTCTATAGCACTATGTCACAGACATAACAAAATGTGAAAAAAAAAATTGAATATAAGTGAAGCAACTTAAGTAACTAGGGAAACTTTTCATTTTTTTAAGAAGCTCTAATTTAAAATTTCTTAAACAGCATAGTTTCTGTAACCAATATTCAATATGACACATTGTCAGCTTACTTCAGAAAACAAGAAATATGTTACCTAATTACTCTTTGTGTGAAATGGGATTTATCAATTAGTATACATGTCACATAAAACAGGTGCTCAAAAAACATATATTTTTTTAATTCCCAAAATAAAAACTGTAAATATTTAGCAAAGGTAAATATTTAATATCCTTATTTATGACACACTATAATGTTATCAATATTGGCACATACACACACACAGAGGAACAATAAATAGAATTCCTAATGAAAAAAAATATTAAAGTAATTAATAAGCTTATGAATACCCATGTCTTTCTATGACCCATTAGCTTTATGTAGAAAAAAACTGCTGGGAATTTCATCCTTTCGCTTTCAAAGAACGAGATTATGCTTTACATCTGATAAGAGAAGAATCTGTTAGTACTATGAAGAAATTCCTGTAGTAGCTGCAGTGCTAGACATATCATCTGAGAAGAAAATAACATTACTTTTAAAGATGAAGCAGGGAAGTGACAAAATATGACATTTGTTCAATTTGAATGGTACATACATGATTGTTATATTATTCTCTGTACTGTCTGTATATTTAATTGGGGGGGAATTCAGAATGCATTCTGGATCACAAAGAATATAAAAGTAAATGGGTTAGAACAGTGGTCACAGTCTACAAAAGAAATGCTAAGACTATCTCTCACATTCAAGAGTAGAACTCTATTAGAAGCTTCAAATGGATAAGGTATCCCTCTTGATATAAAGGAGACATAAATCATCACATTAAGAACAAAGAGCTACAAGCCTGCATACCATAAAGAAACTAACCTCAACTGACCTTAGAAGGGTAGTGTTCACCACATAGTGAACTGTTAAGAATTACCACATTAAACTCCATTCTACCCACCCAAGAGTCATTTAAGGAACATTTTATCCTACTTGTATAGTAAGTGTTCAGGTCTCATATGCTATCTTCATGCTTTTACTTATAGCAGAGATGCTGTAATAAAGTCTTACATAGGATTCTTTTCCATGATCCACATGTGATGCCTTATAGATTCCTAAGACTTCCTAGAATTGAAACTCTCGAAAAATCTATCCAATAAGAAGCTATGTCTCCAAAACTTCTATGCCCCTGAGGTCAAGCATATGATTCACTTGCCATTTGTCAAATTAAAAGAAGAGGTGAAAAGTAAAGCAAATTACTAGAGGTGTTTGTGGATTAATAATACTGGACAGTATGTCACTAATTATTAAGGGTTATTATTTTAAATGTAGTTAACAACTTTAAAATAAATTCAGAACTAAATATTTTCCAAAATAATACTTCTATGAAAAGGTTAAACACGTTAATAGAGAAAAGCATGAAAATATACCAAGGTTCCACTCGCCTATTTAATATTAACCAATTTGTTTTTTTAGGTTAAGTCACTAAATTACATAAGGTCACTTTATTATTCCACTTTTTTGAGAGTGATCACACCTGAAAACAATCCTTTGAAACACACAAAGCAAGTATCACCTTTACTTGAAAGAAGTTAACAAAGGCTTTAAAAAATAAATGACCTGCTCATGACCAGCTAGGAAGCTAGACAATCTTCTGACACCAAAATTAGTGCTTCTTCCTCCACATGAGTGATTCTTGGTGGCTTTTGTCCACTGAACCTGCTGAGACTCTGAAACACTTAAAATTTTATATATAATTTTAAGGAGTTCACAGTCATGAAGCTTAGAATCAAAACAACCATCAGCTAAATCTATATGCAAAAGGCCAATATTCCAAAAACAGATTCTAGCTTTGTTTCATTCTCAGATTGGCCTTAAACTTAATAATCTTCTTTTTGGGGTACCTGGGTGACTCAGTCGGTTAAGCGGCCAACTTTGGCTCAGGTCATGATTTCACGGTTTGTGGGTTTGAGCCCCGCATCAGGCTCTGTGCTGACAGCTCAGAGCCTGGAGCTTGCTTCAGATTCTGTGTCTCCCTCTCTCTCTGACCCTCCCCAGCTGAGGCTGCTTCTCTCTGTCTCAATAATAAATAAGACATAAAAAAAAATTATTAAAAAATAATCTTTTTGACTTACTATCCACAATGATATTTACTTGCTAAAGATAATTTAGATCAAAGCACACTATATGTGACATTTCTCAGGTTAAATGAAAATGAAAGTAGGCAGGGACTTACTACAGATTTTTATTTCATTAAAAAAATTACTTAGCATCTTTAAATATTTTAAACATATGCTTTAGACAGAATATGTTTATATATTAAAACTATTTATATTTACTGTAATTTTACTTGACTTCCTTTATTAGAAGAAAAAGCTCCATTTCCTGCACTGCTATGGTCAGAAAAGGCCCAATGATGGCATCTTGTGAAGTCTGCCTTCTAATAATAGTGTAGAAAACACTCAAACATAAAGTGGGTACTCACAAACTACTCCTCCCAACAGGTAGGAGAGAAGATGTTTCATAGGGTACAAAGAGCCCTGAACTTTAGTCCAGAGACTCACACTGTGGTTCTGGGTGACTTTAAGAGAATCTGTTTAAATCTTTGCACTTCAATTTCTTCATGTGTAAAATTAATGGAGTAACTGAGCTCAAGAATAGTCCTACTCAGGTTTAAAACTCTTATAAATCTAGGGATGCCTGGGTGGCTCAGTTGGTTAAGCACCCCAGTTCAGCTCAAGTCATGATCCCACAGTTCGTGGGTTCAAGCCGCACATCGAGCTCTGTGCTGCCAGCTCAGAGCCTGGAGCATACTTCAGATTCTGTGTCTCCCTCTCTCTCTGGCCCTCCCCCGCCTGTACTCTGTATCTGTCTCTCAAATAAATAAACATTAAAATAATAATAATAAATAAAACTCCTACAAATCTAGAAGATAGGATGATAATCACCCCAGAAAAATATCAAAGTATTTATAGGAAACTGTCGAAGTAAAAAAAAAAAAATCTTCTTAAATATATCCCCATTCACACAAACACAAACACACTATGTGCCAGATCTTGGGTGATGGAGTAGGACCAAGATATAAGGATATGAAGTATCTCATATATGTCAAATAGTTGTTGAAAAGGGGTAAAAAATATATTCTTCAGAATAGCAGCTGCGGGTGAAAAGTGTTGAGTCCAAGAGAACTGTCCTAAGATTAGGAGAGCACAGAAGAATGAGGCTCCATTACGGGATAATGTTTCACAAAAAATGGTGTTATATGGACAAAGTAACTAGACTATAAGCTTCCAAAAGACAGAGACATGATTTTTATCTTTGTATCCCTTACACCTAACCAAGCTTATCATAGTAGACTAACCCTAACCCAAAAAATGTTAGCTATTTACTAATTCATAACTAATTCACCCATTCTCAAATATGAATAGTAAACTTTCTGGTAACTTTCTGGTTACCCTTAAAGAGTGAGTTCATAGGCAGTGAGAATGAAAACCATGTAAAGGATAACATGCTAAGGTCCACAGTATGTAAGGTGCTTTGAGACCAATCAGAAAAACTGGGTAAGAAGACTTCAAATAAGCATATTTACAAAGGGCCTATTTGTTAGACATTTTACAAGCTTTAATCCTCATTAACAACCCTGAGTTAGTTTCACCATTCCATTTTACAGATGACAAAACTGTAGCTCACCAAAACTAAGTAACTTGCCAAGATCAGACAATGAGGGTGAGCCCTGAATTAAAAATGGGATCTAATCCCAAAGCTGTTTTCACTGGACATACTGTAATGTCTTTGAATTTATATCTACATTTGCACTGTAGCGGGGAGACAGAGACTGTCAAAATCTGCCAAAACTCTAATCTTGAATTATCATAAAAAGAGAAAATTTGTCTTCCTTTATAAAAATGAGAAAATAAATCTTTTTAACAGCTGCATGTGTACATAACCTAAATTGTCTCTACATTCTGACCAATACAAGTTTAGGTCTAAACAAAAAAAATGCAACATGACTGAAGTACATAACCAGTAATCATTTAAGAATATAAGCATTTCAAGTGCTTGGGTTGAAAAATTTAGGTATGATTCACAGTTTTGGATTATTCCACTGACTGCTTATTTGAAACTGCAAATTATTTCAGATTTGTGGGGGAGCGGTTTGGAGGGATAATTTTAAAAATGACCTAAAGTTTAAGAAATACAAATGATTAAATGTTAAATGTCAAAGACACTATAAGTAACCAATTAATCTTGTTAAATGAACTGGACAAGATGAGAATGTGTCTTCCTTGCAATTCTGACTAATAAGTATACTTAAAATATTTAAGTCATGAAAAAAAATGTACAATATAGGAGAGATAAAACAAAAACAGCTTACAAAACCTCTGAAAAGGAATCAGAGGTTCCTCTCTGAATTTTTCTCTCTCTGTAAAGTTAAACTCTTCAGGTACTAGGCAAAGTCTAGACAATTGTGTACATAATACATAGCACACTAATGCTAGTTAATAAATATTGACACAATAAGACTTTCTTGGTTTCCAATTCTAATTTTGTAAATACAGGGTCATTATATGTTGAATTTATTTCTTACTTTTGCAGTCATGATTACTAGTTTCTTTAAAGGGCTCCTGGGTCACTCTTTAGTTTTATCAGCATCATCACTAATACTGTATTCATTTCATTAAAAATATGATAAATAGCTGATTTATAAGCAAGATCTAATTCCAAAATTACTTCCACTATACTACTGTAGCCAAATTTTATTTTTATCTTCCTAAATTCTAAACTTTTTTACATGGTTTACACAATTATATTCCAAGAAAGAATGCTTACTAGTCAGAGGTATGAAGTACACACTTCTCATCCTCTTGTCATTCACTCAAGATTTACTGGGTATCTATAGTGACTCTGACAGGTATCTTTTGACAGCTGTACTTATAAACTTTAGGTTATTTCCATTTCAGGCCCTCTTCCTTCCCCTAGAATATTCTGGAATAATATCCTGCTTCTTTCAATATTGAAAGCAGTGGAATACTCCAAAATTATAGGTCATATCCATATTCTCTCATGATTTATGGAGGGTAACTCTGGACTGTAAATCCCATATTGCTATTCGTCTACATTTTCAACAGCACCCTAGCCACTTTATAAATATAATGCCAGACAGATTTAGTAATGTTTCTGTTTTAATAGGCCCATAGGACGTTTTAAAAAAAATTAAGAGACTAAATTATCTCTGAAGAATAAACTCAATGAGTGTCTATGTTAAAATTTTGCTAACAATTTTATGGACTAAGGCATTTGCCACATTCAATTCTGACTTTACCAACAAAACCTCCACGCCATGACGATGAGTCCTTTTCATTTTCTCAACTGAAAAGGGAAAATAAAAATTGCCAATGTTTGCAGGTTTGCATTTAACAGACACTCTGGCAAGCCCGGTAGCTCATGTTTAATGTAAAAAACCCAATAATTTAGGAACACAACCTTTGGGCTTGATTTTCCTCTTCATTCGCCCTCCCCGCCAGTCCACCCCCAAAATCCCGATCCACCGAAGCATACGTCTAAACATTTTTCACTAACAGGGCAAAAACCTCGAAAAGAGAGTTCCTCTTGAAAGGAAAAGGCCAGGCCTGTTTCTTACGCTCCTCCGCTCCAAGGAGGGCCAACACTCGACGCCCTGCACGCCCCGCCCCGGGCCCGCTCGCGTCCCCTAAAGCGACAAAACCCTCCTTCAGGCCCTCAGCCAGGACTGACAGTTAAGGGAGCAGCAGCGGCTGCTACCTACCTACCCGAGGCCTACTTCTGGCATCGACCCCTCCAAACCATGCGCCCCCAATACTTGCCGCACCGCGGTTTGGGAGGGTCCCTACCTTTGCCGAAGCCAGCCCCGCAGGGTGGCCTGGGCAACAGAAAAAACGAAGGGAAATGCGGCCCGGCCTCCCCGGCCCAGGCCTCGTCCTCGGCCACACTGACCTGTTGTCGCCCCCGCGCCTGGGCTGTGGCCCTCGCAGCAGCGGTCGCCTCACTGGTCGTAGTCGCCCTCGCTCGCCGCCTCCGCCCGCCACCGCCTCGTTCCCTTTCGCTGCCGCCACCGCCGGGGCTCATACGGGACCCGCTCTTCCTTCTCCGGAGACTAAGGCCGGGAGAGGGGGTATCGGGGCCGCAGAAAATCCCGCGCTCGTCACCAGCCGACGCTCTGCCGCTGCCTTTGCCCACTAGGGAGCTGCGGGGCCCGCCGAGCCGGGGCTAGACTGTAAGCTGCTCCGAGCGCGACCCCAAGAAGGAGCCGAAGGAGGCACCGCTGTCCGCGGCCGTAATCGCTTAGGTCCGCAGAGATGAAGCTCAAGTCGGAGGCAGCAGCGAAAGGCGAGTGCCTGGGCCTACGGATGGCTAAGTGATAGCGAGGTGCGCAGGCGAGAGGAAGGCGGTGTGTCGAGATTCTGACGAAGGGGATTCAGGCTCTGTCGTCTCCTGCAGTCACCCCGAACCAAGCGCCACCATCTTGGGAAAAACGCGGATCTCGCGGCCGCAGCGCAAGCCGGGAGGACTTGCTGGGCGGGCCGAGTATCCCAGCAGCCTGAGCGCGCTGCCCGGCCGGGCTTGGGCTCGGGCCGGGACGCAGGGACGTGGGGCGGGGCCGGGGTGCGCGCGGGAGGTGCAGCGTTGTGGTCCGCCCCCTCTTGCCGAGTCCGCCCCCTTCCTGCTTGCCGTCGTCGCCAGCGCAGGGGGTGTTGGGAAGGGGAAATTGCTTGCGGTTCCCCGGAGTCCTACTAGGGTTGGTCGCCATCTTAGGTCGGGGCGAAGGGGGCGATATTTCCTTTGAGCCACCGCTGTTTGTGGGTTTGTGGCCCCCCAAGAAAAAAGCGTGTACACGCCGAATGCCCCCAGCGCCCCCAGGAGTGTTGGAGAGTCTCCTGGTTTACCCAAGTCGAGAAACGTGCTAGGACTCGGATGCTCTCGATTTTGGTGGGAGACAAATCGGCTCTGAAAATCCGCTGGAGGGGAGGGGGAGGGGGGTTTTGATAGCTACCAGACCCTCGGCCGGACTGGAGCCTCCGGATACCAGGCCTTCGACCCCAATCCCTTTCTGTAAATACTACAGAGGTAGCCTGAGAGTGTGAGCCAGCTTTCAGAGGACCAAGGTCATCCACTTAGGTCTCTCGGCAACACTTTGTCACTAGTTTACCAAAAGGTGAAAGTCTGTCTCGCAGTTTTGAGGTTCGGTAGGTTGTTGGGGAAGAATGTGGCCTCTTGGTAGACATCAGCAGAATGGATGCTAATTTTGACCTATGTGACAACACATTTTTAAAGCCATGCGTCTTCAGTTTTAGTACCAAGGTCACCATTTTATTTAAAAGGGCTTTTTTATGGCTCTGTGACACTTAAACTAGCAAAGCTAAATGGAATCACTAACAATGCAGTATTAACGGCCTGCAACTTTGCTAAGCCCTTAAAGTACTGTATGAGATCCCATTCATCTAGTATTTAAAGGATTTTTTTAATAGTCAATCTTACAGAGCACTGTATTTAGCTGTCATATATGTAGATATGTATATCTAATCATATATATAGATATATGCTATAGATAGATATATAGATATATTTAGATACTGCTTCCCAAGTATAAACAACTATAAAGAGTAAGCTACTGGAATTTAACTGATCCCAGAACAGTTAATGATAAATGTCAGTATTAAATCATGTTCAATTTTTCCTCAGTTCCTTATACTGTTTTCCACTTTCCTCCATTACAGGTCTTCATTTGGAAACAGTTTGCCGTTATATTTTATACAAGAGGCAAGTTAAAATCAGTCTTATAAGAATTTTTTTGCATATTAACAAAATAGGCAAATGAGAATGAAAATCTTTGAAGAATTTTGTTAGAATAATCAAAGCAAAATGTTACCACAGTATCTAGCATGTGAGGATACTTGTAACTATTCTACCTAAGTATAAATTGCCTGAATAAATGAAATTCAGTTTTATACAACCTGGGGCATCAAAATGGGGCAGAAATTCCTGAATATCAAAAAAATTAAAGACTGACAAGAAATAAATCTGTCCTTAGTTAAATGGCACAGTGAATATCCTGTTTTTTACCAAAATCATGGAGGATTTCCAGATCCTCCTTTGAATATGAAGAAGTTACACATAGGCCTTTTCATTAGTGTCAGACCTGGTTCAGGAACCCACTTTGCTCTTTGTCTTTCAAATTTTCTGATGTTTGCTGGTAAAAATTACTGGCACATTGACTAGAATATGGTAAGTGTTCAATAAATGTTAGGGCTTAGTAATCGTACTTATTATCCATACTATTATTTAGCATTATACACTTGATGAACTCCTTCACACCTCCACCCTTATTTACACTCCCCCAATCTCCTGTCTTAAAGTATGAGCCATTTTTCGTTCTTACAGCTTTTTTTTTCCTTTTGCTAGTGTGTGAGGGGGTAAATCTCAAGACTCTTAGTCTGTTGGTTGTTCCCCTTCTTGTTCACGAATTCTCCTTCTACTAACTGTGTCCCTTCCATTCAGAAGACCTGTCTATACTTGGATTGTCATTTCTAAGTCCCTCTTCAACTACTGAAATTTAGCATTTGCCCCCATTTAATACACTGCTTATGTTAATGACAGTAATAGCCAAATCAAAAATTGCTTCTTAATTCTCATGATATCTGACCTGTGTGGGCTTCCATACCCCTAACCACTGCCTCCTAGAATTTACTCCCTTAGGTCCATCACCCTGTAGGAGAATGAAACCAACTCACCCTCCATCCTCCCTTCCTGTGTCTTGGACCCTCTTCTTCAATAATGCTCCTCCTCTCCATCGTTAATTCCCTTTGCCTGCTATATTATACAGTGTCTGACATTACCGTATACATATTCTCTCCCTCTATCACTTATTTCAGTCAGGGAACAAGTTTGAATCTTGAACACTGATCTCTCTCAGAAACCATTTGTCTTCAGCCCCTTATTGGAAATGTGTATTGGATGTTCTATTGCACCGTAAAACTCAACATGTCTAAAATTGAACTGCTTATTTGTTCCATTTTCCACCATTAACTGAGATAGGAATAATTTGGGAGAAGAGGTTTTGGAAGAACAAGCAGGAATTGGGTTTGGGGAATGTTAAATTTGAAATACCTATATCACTGTAGTGGATATCTATAATAGAGATTGACTACTAGTTGACTCCTAATATGTCTTCTCTTCATCCATAATAATAGAATTATCTAGCCAGACACATGGTTGCCTATAATAAACTCTGAATGTAGCCATGTCAGTAGGTCTGGCCAGTGGGATTAGGCAACTTCCAGATGATACTCTAAAATAAATGAGATGTCTCTTTCCTTTATCCCTTTCTGATGATGGAAATGTAGACATTGTGAGCTATTGTAGAAGGACAATTGGGTGGGTCCTTGAAGACTTAATGAATCAAAGCCTGTGTACTAGCTTGAACTTTAGTGTAAGACAGCTAACTTCTCTAATTTGCCATAGTTATTCTACATCCCTTTTACTGAAGCTGACCTTGTATCATAATATCCAAATGAAGAAATGAGGAGGCAGTTGGATGTGGATGTCTGGAGTTAAGGGAGAATGAAACCAACTCATCCTACATTCGCTGACTTGGTGACTCTTATATCTGTGGCATTTCTCAATCATAATAATGTTAGTAATCCTAGATTTATTCCTCTCTCGTACTCTTCTGGCAATTAAGAGGCAAAGTTGCATATTCCTCAAAGCATCGGTTTTAAAATTAGCATAGCAAAATGTTTAAGAGCACAGGCTCCCAATTTATTAGCAAGTGCAAAAATGTCAGGCAAAATCATAAATCTATCCCTGGATTTACTTTTCTCATCTGTAAAGTGGGGTTATTGTGAGAGTTAAGTGTTAATACATGTAAAGCTCTTAGAATAATGTGGGCATATAGTAACAAAAGTGAGATTTTTAAGATCCCATGCAGATCCCAGTTCTGCCACTTAAAAATATAGAACTTTTAATTAAATAAATTAATTAATTTCCTTATTAAAATAGGGAAAAAAATAATACTGACCTCATAGGGTCACTGTAAGCCTTCTTTCATTCATTCAGTACATATTTATTAAATACCTGTACCAGCACAGCTCTAGGTGTCAAAAAAAGCAATGAACAAAGCCTGCCCTCGTGGAGTTTATAATCTAGTAGAGAAAAAAAACCCCAACAAATGTGATAAATATTAAGGAGAAATACAAAAGAAGGTGAAGAGAATAGAGGATGCTACAGGAGTTGAATCATGCAGGGTGGTCAGAGAGGTGTCATTGAAAAGATATTTAAGCAGAGGCTTAACAGAATGAGCTGTGAGATATAAGAGGAAGAGTATTTCAAACAGAGAGGGTCCTGAGGCAGAAAGGTACCTAGTGAAGTCTAGGACCACTTAGGAAGACACTGAATGGAACACAGTAAGAAAAGGAGTTGAGATGAGATCAGGGAAGTCAGAGTGGGCCACAGCCCAGGCTTTGCACTTCATCCTGAAGTCATGGGTACTTGCACTAAATGAGGTGGAAAGCCCCTAGAAGAGTTTAAGATAGGTATGACAAAATTTAACCTATGGGAACCATTCTGGCTGCTGTGTGGAGAATGGGCACACAGCACATATGAAGTGTTTAGTGCCTAACATATAAGAAATGTTCAATAAGTGGTGATAAACATTTATTAGCTATTATGGTCATTATTATATAACACCTATTTTCTTCTACATAATCCCTCTGATACTACCTTAATTTAGACCCTTACTGTTTCTTACCTAAACTCAAATGTAAACTCCAGAAGCACAGAGTCATACTACCTTATTCATTATTGTATCCCCCAAACCCAACACAATAGTGATCCATATTACAGTACTTGGCTACTGAATCACACTGTGGGATATTTTTTAAAGAAACAAATATGATTTCATTGCATCCTTGCTTGAATCTTCACTGGTTATTTTTTTTTTTCTTTTAATGTTTGTTTACTTTTGAGAGAAGAGGAGGGACAGAGAGGGAGAGAGATCCAGAGCAGGCTCTTCACTCACCATAGCAAGCCCAATGTGAGGCTCAAACTCACAAAACTATGAGATCGTAACCTAAGCTGAAGTCAGATGCTCAACCTACTGAGCCACCCATGCACCTCAAATCTGTCACTGGTTCTCATAGCTTTCTGGATGATGTCCAAATTCCAAGACCAAACTCCATTGGATATGGGCCCCACTTTTCTTCAAGCCCCAATTCCTTCCACTCCCCACATAAATCCATTGCTGGAGCAGTACTTATTTTAAAAAGTCATTTGGAGCCCTTTTTGCAGTCAACTTCATTTTTTTTGTTTTCCAATTCCAGTGTAGCTACCTTGCAGTATTAATTAGTTTCAAATGTACAGTGTAGTGATTCAATAATTCATTAGTGCTCATTAAGAGAAGTGCACTTTTAATCTCCTTCACCAACAAAATTAAAGACTAAAGATTATTGAATGGAAGAAGATAATTACAATGATACCTGATAAAGGATTAGTACCTAAAATATATAAAGAGCTTGTACAACTTAATACCAAAAAGTAATCCAATAAACAAATGGGCAGAAGACATAAACAGACATCCCTCCAAAGAAGACATACAGGTTGCCAACAGACACCAAAGAGATGCTCAGCTTCACTTCTTATCAGGGAAATCCAAATCAAAACCACAATGAGCTATCACCTCACATTTGTCATAATGGCTAAAATCAGCAACACAAGAAAAAACAAGTGTTGGTGAGAATGTGGAGGAAAAGAAACACTCCTGCACTGCTGGTGGGAAAGCAAACTTGTGCAGCCACTGTGAAAAACAATATAGAGTTTCCTTAAAATGTTAAAAATAGAACTACCCTATGATCCAGCAATCCCATTACTGGGTATTTACCAAAAAAATAGAAAAACACAAACACATGTTCCTATGTTTATTCTAGCATTACAATAGACAAATTATTGAAGCAACCCAAATGTCCATTTGTCCCCTGGTAGATTGATGGATAAAAAAGATTTGGTGTGTGTTTGTGTGATGGAATATTCAGCCATTAAAATAATGAAATTTTTGCCTTTTGTAACAAGATATATGGAGAGAGTTTAATGCTAAGCAAAATACCATATAATTTCATTCTTATGGAACTTAAGAAATAAAAGAGGAATAAAAAAGAGGAAAACCAAGAAAAAGACTCAGCTATTGAGAACAAACTGGAGGTAACTGGAGGTTACCAGAGGGGAGGTTGGTGGGCATATGGGTGAAAAGATGATGAAGACTAAGGAGGGCACTTGTGATGAGCACTGTGTGATGTATGGAATTGCTGAATCACTATATTTTACATAAACTAATATAGCATTGTATGTTAACTATATTGGAATTTTTAAAAAAGTCATTGAAGCAAAAACCTGGAAGTGCTATCATGCTTTGTGCCTACTTTAATGGAAAAGAAGAATTAATTATTAAAAATGGTACAGAATACATGTCCTGTTTTTCTTCATGCTAACTAAAGAAAAACATCTGGCTAGGGAAGAATCATGAATATAGTTTGGAATCGACAAGCGATATTTCAATTTATAAATGACATGAACAATGCAAAATTATCAAAATGATAAATGTACTTTGGACTCTGAGATTGCTTAAAACAAGTATACCTAAAGCTTGCCTTTTTTTTAGTTTTGCTTTGTGACAGTAAACTGTCATGATATAGAAAGACCAAAATTTTTAAATATAGTAATGTAGATATTATTTATCACATAAAATATTTTTTATGTTGTTTTTTTTTAGTTTGGTTGAGCATAGTACTAATCACATCTGTATTTTAGTACTTAACACAAAGTTTCTGACATGACAGTTTGTTTCCACAAATTGCATTTGTGCATCCGTTAAGTGCTCATTGCTTGAATAAACCTCATTAATTCTTACAACAAGTTTGAATACTATGCATTTTATGGATTAGGAAATTGAACTTAGAATAAGTAACCTGTCGATGTCTCACAGCTGAAACTTAGTAGAGCTAGGATTTAAATCCAGGTGTGTGTGTGTGTGTGTGTGTGTGTGTGTGTGTGTGTTGTTGTTGTTGTTGTTGCTGCTGCTGCTGCTTTCCCAGAAAACAAAGATAGTTTTTTGAATTTCAAATATGTTTTATTGAAATGCTTTTTAAATTACTAAGTCAGCCCTAACAGTATTACAGCTTTCCCCTGCTTTCCAAAAGTAGAATACTCAAGTGAAATCTTTCATAAGCTGAAATGACATAAAGTGAAGAAACAATTACCATTAATTTACATGGAAGAAATTTTTTAGCATTCCCAGACCAAAAAAAAAATTTTTTTTTCCTTAGGCTTTTATGATCCCTTACGATACATCTTGCTAAAGGACATACACAATGAATTGAAATAAAGTACAGATACTCATAAACACAGTTCAAAGTTTTGGCAGTTTGGTGCTGGAGAAAAAACTGGGTGGTGACACTCACTGCCCTGGGTGGGCACTGTTTCTATTATGGCTCACTGCAAAACAAATGCTGAACACTATTTTCACTTTATATGTCTTTTTTTTTTTTTGTAAAAGCAACAATCCTCTTTGAAGTTCCTTCAGTCAGTGCAAATAGGTATGTGTAATTGTGAGTCTACCATAAAAGCAAAATGGTGGGCCATGAACTGTATACCAGAAATTGAACCTGGTATAACATGAACCTGTATACCAGAACAATATTCTCAACTTATTACCCCCAAATGAAGCTCCTTTTCCATAATGTTCAGTTCAAAACTCAGATTCTACGGGTCTCAGCCAACCTGATCTGCCAGCATTCTCTTCCAGCACTAAGTCCCATTTTGTGATGTTGGACCAGCTGCGTATCTTCTTTAGGCATTAATTTCTTCATTTGTAAAGGGGATGATATGCAGTCAAATGCTCTGCCACTTGTGAAGGGGATGATATGAATAATGATTAAAGAGACCATGTGTTGCTAAGGACTTGACTCAATACTTAACACATGATAAATGCTGAGTAAATATGATGAATGAATGAATGAATGAATGGGTAGATGAAGTTGTCTTAATTTGGGTTTCCCAGAAACAGATTTGAGATAATTTGAGAACAAGTCTTTTATTTGAGAAGTGATCCTAAAAACTTTCGTAGGGAAGCAAGGAAGTGAGCTAGGGAAGGAGGACAATGAATAAAGTGGGCATTATCAATCAAGTAGCCACTGTGGGTAACCAGTAAATAATTCTGCTGAGGAACTCTGGAAGAAAGTATAGAAAACTCACTTCACAGTTATCCTGTCAGTAGAAAGCGGGAGATTTTATTATACACTATCCCACTGACTACTCACATTGCTGGCTTACTGTAGTAGGAGCCTGGAAGCTCCAGCTGATCAGAAAATGTCCCAAGCAAAAAAATACAGATGCTAGAAATTAGAACTAGTACTGGCATGTACAACATTGATAAGACTTAGGTCACCAAGAGCATATGCTACATGAATGAATGCACAAATAAACAAAGGGACAAATGAGCCAAATTAGATGAATTTACCACAGTTCAGATGACTCTCATGGTTGCAGGGTTGGAAACCTACTAGAGCAGCCAATCAAACAAATTAACATTAACCAAGCTCAAGAGATGAAATTTTAAAAGTTTATGCCAGTTTATGTCTTTTCATTTGTTTTTCATAAGTAGAATTTAGTGATTCATCACTTACATGCAAAACTCAGTGCTCATCTCAACAAGTGCCCTTTTAAAAAAAAATGTTTTATTTAGTTTTGAGAGAGAGAGAGAGTGAGCAGGGGAGGGTCAGAGAGAGAGGATAGAAACAGAATCTGAAGACAGGCTCCAGGGTCTGAGCTAGCTGTCAGCACAGAGCCTGACGTGGGGCTCGAACCCATGAACCGTGAGATCGTGACCTGAGCCAAAGTCGGACGCTTAACTGACTGAGCCACCTAGGTGCCCCAACAAGTGCCCTTCTTAATACCCATCAACCATCTATAGCTCATCTCCCACTGACCTCCCTCTATTAACCCTCAGTTTGTTCTCTATCATTAAGAGTCTCTTTTGGTTGGTTTCCCTCTCTTCTCTTCCCCCTCCTTCCCCTATGTTCATCTGTTTTTATTTCTTAAATTCCACCTAGGACTGAAATCATATGGTATTTGTCTTTCTCTGATTGACTTATTTTACTTAGCATAATGCATTCTGGCTCCATCTACATTGTTGCAAATGGCAAGAAGACATTCTTTTTGGTAGCTAAGTAGTATTCCAGTGTGTGTGTGTGTATGTACATATATATAAGACATCTTCTTTATCCATTCATCAACCAATGGACATGGACATTTGGGCTTTCTCCATAGTTTGGCTATTGTTGATAATGCTGCTATAAACATTAGTTTGCATATACCCCTTCAAATCTGTACTTTTGAATCCTTTGAGTAAATAATAGTGCAATGTCTAGATCATAGAGTAGATCTATTTTTAGCTTTTTGAGGAAATTCTGTAGTTTCTCCATAGTGTCTGCACCAGTTTGCATTCCCACTAGTAATGCAAGAGGGTTCCTCTTTCTCCACACCCTTTTAGTATCTGTTGTTTTTTGTGTTGTTAATTTTAGCCATTCTGACGGTGGTGAGGTGGTATCTCACTGTGGTTTTGATTTGTATTTCCCTGATGATAAGTGATGCTGAACATCTTTTCATGTATCTGTTAGTCATCTGGATGACTTCTTTAGAAAAAATGTCTGTTCATGTGTTTTGCTCATTTCTCAACCAGGTGGTTTGTTTTTGGGGTATTGAGTTTAGTAAGTTCTTTATAGATTTTTGGATACTAATTCTTTATCAGATATGTCTTTGCAATTATTCTCTCCCATTCTATTGGCTGCCTTTTAGTTTTGTTGATTGTTTCCTTTGATTTGCAGAAACTTTTTATCCTAATGAAGTCCCAATAGTTCATGTTTGCTTTTGTTTCCTTTGCCTTCAGCAATGTCTCTAGTAAGAAGTTACTCTGACTGAGATCAGAGAGGTTGCTGCCTATGTTCTCCTCTAGGTTTTGATGGTTTCCTGTCTCACATTTAGGTCTTTCATCCAGTTTGAATTTATTTTTGTGTACATTGTAATAAATTGGTCCAGGTTCATTCTTCTGCATGTCACCATCCAGTTTTCCCAATACCATTTGTTGAAGAGACTTTTTTCCATTGGATATTCTTCCCTGCTTTGTCAAATATTAGATGACCATATAGTTGTGAGCACGTTTATGGGTTTTCTATTCTGTTTCATTGATCTATGTATATGTTTTTGTGTCAGTACCATCCTGTCTTGATGACTACAGCAGTATAGCTTGAAATCCCAGAATCATTATGCTTCTTGTTCTGTTTTTTGTTTGTTTGTTTGTTTGTTTGTTTGTTTGTTTTGTTTTTGTCAGGATTCCTTTGGCTATTATGGGTCTTTTGTGGTTCCATATAAATTTTAGGATTGTTGTTACTAGCTCTGCAGAAAATACTGGTGGTATTTAGATAGGGATTACATTAAATGTGTAGATTGAGTTGGATAGTATAGACACTTCATGTTTGTTTTTTCAATCCATGAGCATGGAATGTTTCTCCATTTATTTGTGTCTTTTTCAATTTCTTTCATAAGCAGAAATAGTTTATTAATTTAAATGGAGAAATAACTATTACAGAGGGTGGAATGGTGGCAGTGCACATGATCAGAGCATTCTTTGCCTGTAAGAAGATATACAGGTCCCTCAATAATGGAAAGTTTCTTATGAAGCTTGAGATCTAGATAAAGGGAGTTGGAGGAAGTAAATGTTGATGACAATAAGCTAAAATATCTGATATTTTCAACTTCCATTAAGAATCATTTTGAAGAGTTAAGATGGCAGAGTAATATGGGGACCCTAAGCTTGTCTCATTCGTGAAACACAGCTGGACCAGCGTCGAACCATTTTGAACATCTAGGAAATTGATCTGAGGATTAATGCAACAATCTACATAATTAAAGTCAGAGAACTTGGCAGGTGCATGGTGCAGAGAGGTGAACTGTGGAAGAGAACAGCCATGGAGCCACAGAGCATAGGGAACTATTTTCATGGAGAGAAGACAGAGGAAAAAAGAGAAAGGCGGAGAATGCAGCATATCAGAATCACACAAGAAAAACACTCCCCCTGAAAGTAACTAAAGAAAAAGAGAAAGAGAAAGAGAAAGAGTGAAAACCCTTGCACAGGACTGGACAAAAAAATCTGTTTGTCAAACCATTGAGAGAGAAAAAGGAGAGGAGTTCAATACCATAAGGATTGCATAAACAGGGGAGTGCAGAGGCTGAAGTTTCAGAGCTCAGTGCCTGGAGGTGCTCTGGTTAGGAAGTGGTGTGAATCCTCATGAGGAGGCAGCACACTCTGAGGGGTCTGTGTGCCATACAGGGAGAAGAAATTCCCCTGATTGGAATGTATTTGGTACAGGCCATATGGCATCCCTGCAGGCAAGCATCCTGGTGGACCCCCTCATCCTCCAGAGGGTGGCCATGTTTACTGATATTGGAACAAAGATGCCCAAGGTCAGAAAAACGTGGTGCCATTTGTATTGTGGTTTCGCATAAACTCTGGGCCTCTGCCACTGCAAGATTGAGTGATCTTTTTCTCGGTCAAGCCAGCAAGACTCTCCTCCAGAGAGTAGTTGTGGGTCCAAGCCATGGGACTCTGAAGTATCAGGCTTTGAAACAGCCCCATCTCAATAATGTTATCTAACACACAATTCATATTCAAGTTTCTCTAATTGTTCCAATAATATTCCTTATAGTTTTAAATATTTTTCAAGTATAGTTAAGATACAGTGCTATATATTAGTTTCAGATGTACAACATATAGATTCAATGATTCTGTACATTACTCAATGTTCATCATGAGGAGTATACTTTTAATCCACTTCATCTATTTCACCCACCCTCATACCCACCTTCCCTCTGGTAACCACCAGTTTGTTCTCTATGGTTAAGTCATTTTTTTATTTTTTATTTTTGTTTTTTTATCTCCATTTTTTCTTTGATCATTTGTTTTATTTTTTAAATCCCACATATGAGTGAAGCATTTGTCTTTCTCTGAGTAAGGCCCAATTAAATAACAAACACACCATTAGTTTTCATAATTTTTTAGTCTTTATTTATCTAGAAACCACATATCATGTTTTTCTTTTATGACCTTGATTCTTTGAAGATAGCAGGACAGTAGCTTCATGTTAATTTTTTCCTTTATAGTTTATTGTCAGGTTGGTGTCCATATAA
The DNA here is from genome assembly GCF_006229205.1 of Suricata suricatta. Lineage (NCBI taxonomy): Eukaryota > Metazoa > Chordata > Mammalia > Carnivora > Herpestidae > Suricata > Suricata suricatta. The sequence goes on along the minus strand of NC_043708.1, from coordinate 117,268,680 downwards.
CACCCAGTGCTCATCCCAACAAGTACCCTCCTCCATGCTCATCACAACTTTTCACCTCTCCCCAACCCTGTCAACCCTCAGTTTGCTCTTATATTTAAAAGTCTCTTATGGTTTGCCTCCCTCCCTCTTGTTAACTATTTCCCCCCTCCCTCTCCCCTATGGTCCTCTGTTAAGATTCTCCTGTTCCACATATGAGTGAAAACATGGTATCTGTCTTTCTCTGCCTGACATTTCTTTTAGCATAACACCCTTGAGTTCCATCCATGTTGCTACGAATGGCCAGATATTCTTTTTCATTTCCATGTAGTATTCCATTATATATATAAACCACATCTTCTTGATCCATTCATCAGTTAATGGACATTTAGGCTTTTTCCATGATTTGGCTCTTGTTGAAAGTGCTGCTATGAATATTGGGGTACATATACTTCTATGCATCAGCATTCCTCTGTCCCTTGGGTAAATTACTAGCAGTGCTATTGCTGGATTATAGGGGAGATCTATTGTTAATTTTTTGAGGAACCTCCACACTGTTTTCCAGAGTGGCTACACCAATTTACACTCCCACCAACAGTGTAGGCGGGTGCTCAGAGCAATAGTTTTATAGGAGTCCTCACGATCTGATTCATCTGATTGTTTCCTCAGGACTAGATTCACATTATATATTTTTAGAAATGATATATAGTTGATGTTACATACTCTTTGCATCACCAAAGCAGGCATAATGGTACTTTGTTGCATTATTTTTAAATATTTTTTAAATATTTTATATTTTTTAAATTAATCATAGTTTATGGTCAAATTGGTTTCCATATAACACCCAGTGCTTCTCCCCACAAGTGCCCCCCCAGGACCATCACCCTCATTCCTCCTCCCCCTTCAGTCCTCGGTTTGTTTTCACTATTCAATACTATCTCAAAATTATTGTCCCTCACTCTCTGCAGCTCTCTTTCCAGCTTCCCGTCCCAATGGTCCTCTGTTAGGTTTCTCCTGTTAGACCTATGAGTGCAAACATATGGTATCTGTCTTTCTCTGCCTGATTTATTTCACTTAGCATGACACCCTCGAGGTCCATCCACTTTCCTACAATGGTCATATTTCATTAGTTCTCATTGCCATGTAGTGCTCCATTGTATATATATATATATATACAACATCTTCTTGATCCATGCATCAGGTGATGGACATTTAGGCCCTTTCCATGATTTGGCTATTGTAGAAAGTGCCGCTATGAACATTGGGATACATGTGCTCCTATGCATCAGCATTTCTGTATCCTTTGGGCAAATCACTAGCAGTGCTATTGCTGGGTCATAAGGGAGTTCTGTTGATAGTTTTTTGAGGAACCTCCACACACTGTTTTCCAGAGCAGCTGCACCAGTTTACATTCCCACCAACAGTGTAGGAGGGTGCCCATTTCTCCACATCCTTGCCAGCATCTATAGTCTCTTTATTAGTTCATTTTAGCCACTCTGACTGGGGTGAGGTAGTATCTCAGTGTGGTTTTGATTTGTATTTCCCTGATGATGAGGGACGCTGAGCATTGTTTCATATGCCTGTTGGCCATCTGGATGTCCTCTTTAGAGAAGTATATGTTCAGGTCTTCTGACTATTTCTTCACTGGATTATTCATTTCCTGGGTATGTCTTCACTTTCCTGGGTATGGAGTTTAGTGAGTTCCTTGTAGATTTTGGATACAAGCCCTTTATCTGATATGCCATTTGCCATTATCTTTTCCCAGTCAGTCAGTTGCCTGTTAGTTTTTTTTTTTTTATTATTGTTTCCTTTGCATTGCAGAAGCTTTGGATCTTGATAAGGTCCCAGTATTCATTTTTGTTGATTCCCTTGCCTCTGGGGATGTGTCCAGGAGGAAAATGCTGTGATTTAGGTCTAAGAGGATATTTCCTGCTTTCTCCTCCAGGGTTTGGTGGTTTTCAGTCTCACATTCAGGTCCTTTATAGATTTTGAGTTTATTTTTGTGAATGGTGTAAGAAAGTGGTCTAATTTCATTCTTCTATATGTTGCTGTCCAGCTATCCCAACACCACCTGTTGAAGAGGCTATATTTT